>NW_028319111.1:0-341136 GCF_062004578.1 Staurois parvus
CTCCATGTATATATATAAGGGGGGATATGATCTCCATGTATTGATCTCCATGTATAATATATAAGGGGGGATATGATCTCCATGTATAATACATAAGGGGGATATGATCTCCATGTATAATACATAAGGGGGGGATATGATCTCCATGTATAATAAATAAGGGGGGGATATGATCTCCATGTATAATACATAAGGGGGGGATATGATCTCCATGTAT
Source organism: Staurois parvus (assembly GCF_062004578.1). Lineage (NCBI taxonomy): Eukaryota > Metazoa > Chordata > Amphibia > Anura > Ranidae > Staurois > Staurois parvus. The sequence continues at coordinate 218 of NW_028319111.1, forward strand.
AATACATAAGGGGGGGATATGATCTCCATGTATAATAAATAAGGGGGGGATATGATCTCCATGTATAATACATAAGGGGGGGATATGATCTCCATGTATAATACATAAGGGGGGGATATGATCTCCATGTATAATACATAATGGGGGATATGATCTCCATGTATAATACATAAGGGGGGGGGATATGATCTCCATGTATAATACATAAGGGGGGATATGATCTCCATGTATAATACATAAGGGGGGATATGATCTCCATGTATAATACATAAGGGGGGATATGATCTCCATGTATAGTAAATAAGGGGAGGATATGATCTCCATGTATAATACATAAGGGGGGATATGATCTCCATGTATAATACATAAGGGGGGATATGATCTCCATGTATAATACATAAGGGGGGATATGATCTCCATGTATAATACATAAGGGGGGATATGATCTCCATGTATAATACATAAGGGGGGATATGATCTCCATGTATAATACATAAGGGGGGGATATGATCTCCATGTATAATACATCAGTGGTTCATATAGTGAACTCAGCGTAGTTATTCCCCCTGAGGTCATCACAGAGGACAAGGGGGCACTCTTTACGTCTGGAGGAAAATAAATTTAATCTCCAAATATGGAAAGGTTTCTTCACAGTGAGAGCTCTGAGAATGTGGAATAGACTCCCTCAAGATTTGGTTGTGGCCAGCTCAGTGGATTGCTGTAGAGTCCTGGATTCTTTCTTGGATACACAAAATAAATAAAACATTTTTACGTTTATTTTGCTGCATTATACCACAATTTTCATTGTTTTTACAGCTAAAAAACTCCTCTAGAATCCCTTTAGTTCTGGGATTTTTTTTCCAGCCAAAAAACGCTGATTCCAGTCTGTGTGTGTATTGACACATAGGATATCATGCTGGGGGGTTTACTGGCTGTAGAAAAACAGCAAAAGCCAAAAACAGCCGCTGTAAAAATGTCCCTGAGTGCGTGAGGACTTAGCCTTCATCCAAAGCAGTTTGATTTCTGGCTGCTGTCTCATTCCTCTGCTGTCTGCACGAGTCACTTCTGACAGGTTATGCCCACACCACAGCATACAAGGACAGAGCCCCAGCACACAGCCTGTAATTGAAAACTTCAGCTGTGCATGTTTCCCTATGTGACTGTGTAGAAGGGTGTGTGTCCTTTTCCTTCCACTCAGGTCTCAGATTACACTCAGCTCTTTACTTTATGCTGCGCTTTGTGGGATGCCAGATTCCAGCCCCTGCTGCCAGTGGATAAGAGGGTACCACCAGTCCTCCTGTACAGGGCCCAGGCCAGCAGGGGGGCCCAAGCAGCTGGGTAAATCAGATGTGCGTAGGGAGGGTGATCGGCATATTGGGAGTGCAATTACTGGAACCGATCCCCTGTATGATTCTCTCTGCAGCAGCTGAAGACTGGCTTCTTCTCCACTTCTCCTCCCATCTGCGTTTAGCTGCTGCAGAGAGAACCATACATACCTCTGTTGCACCCATCATCCTCCCTGTGCACCATACGATTCCCCATGTTGCCCAGGCCCCTCTGTGTGTGCCCACTCCCCCCCAGTGCTCCTGGGTTCCCTCCTCTCCCTCCCACCGGTAACTGCAATCACATAATAGGATCCTTCAGGATGATGAACACAATAAGTGATCAGTACTGATTACTCACTGTGTTCCTTCATAACTGACACATAGTAAACTATGTTTTTTTTGGGGGGGGGGGAGCCCTGTCACATTTGCTGTATGGGGCCCCGTGACTTCTAACAGCAGCCCTGCCTGTTGCTGGAAATCAGAAATGCTGTGTAAAATGTACGCTTTAAGAGGCTGTAGAGAGGAGAGGGCTGCAGATAAACAGGTACAACTTATAAATGAGGATTTTTTTTCATCTTCTGTCTCACAAGGCCATATACTTCACTGGTTATAAGTACGAGTTTACAACCACTTTAAGGTGGGTGACCCCCATATCTGGGGGGAACCCCCATTTTGAGGAGAACTGCGGAACCTAGACTACCCAGCTTTTACTAATCTTATGCAGGCCATACATGGTTTGAATTCCAAACAATTTTTCGGCCGAAAATCAGAAACGTCATTCGCTCGGTAATCCGATGGTGCCATCAATGATTTCTAAAATCAGCTGACCAAGTGATAAAGTTCACCCCGTATAACAGGCAAATCTTCTGTTCCTTCCAGGTCACGGCTCATGCGCATATTCTTTTTGGAAAAACGATCGTACGATTTGACCATCGTTGAGTCGAAAATCGGTCATTTTTCACGAATTTTCCAACATGCCCGATCACTGAAAAGGGGAGGAGCCACGAAAAATATCAGCCGGTGCCATTGACCCCACTAACAGAGCGAAAATCAGCCAATTATTTTTAGGTCCGATTTTTGGATGAAAAATAGGTCGAATTTCAACCCATGTATGGCCGGCCTTAGTCTAGGTTTTCCAACTAAACCATTTTCCTCTGGGTCAGGGGCGAACTGACAAATCATGGGGCCCCCGGGCAATAGGGGATCATGGGGCCCCTGTGTCCTTGCCCACACTCAAAGCACACCCAAAAAAGCCTATAAAAAGTACCAGAGGCACTTCATGGGGCCCCCTACTGACCCCGGGCCCTCGGTCAGTGCCCGAGTGCTCGAATGGTCAGTCCGCCCCTGCTCTGGGTAAGGAGTTGGATCCAGCAGCTTGCTCCCAGTTCTTCTGGGACGCCAGTTCTTTTGGCTCCTTGTGCAAAGTACAGGCTGCACCAGGGGCGGGCTGACAACTCATGGGGCCCCCGGGCAATAGGGGATCATGGGGCCCCTGTGTCTTTGCCCACACTCAAAGCACACCCAAAAAAGCCTATAAAAAGTACCAGAGGCACTTCATGGGGCCCCCTACTGACCCCGGGCCCTCGGGCAGTGCCCGAGTGCTCGAATGGTCAGTCCGCCCCTGCTCTGGGTAAGGAGTTGGATCCAGCAGCTTGCTCCCAGTTCTTCTGGGACACCAGTTCTTTTGGCCCTTTGCGCAAAGTACAGGCTGCACCAGGGGCGGACTGACAACTCATGGGGCCCCCGGGCAATAGGGGATCATGGGGCCCCTGTGTCCTTGCCCAAACTCAAAAAAGCCTATGAAAAAGGTACCGGGGGCATCTCATGGGGCCCCCTACTGACCCCGGGCCCTCGGGCAGTGCCCGAGTTTCCAAATGGTCAGTCCGCCCCTGGGCTGCACAAGCAATGTGCATCCCCCAACCAACTGCTGCAAGCTGCCTCTTGACTGGCTGCCAGAGGTTGCCGCACTTTATTGTGCTTTGGGCTGCGCTACTAAATAAAACCCAAATAACATTTATAAAAACTGACAAAAAGGTAAAAATCAGCCTCGGCAAAAGCCCGATGTATTGCAGCGGCATTTCTGCGGTGGAGATTTAGATAGATAGGATGTAAAAAGATCTGATCACTCGGCATAAAACCAACTTTTTATTTGCTACAGTTGTCATAAAAGGTTATTTTTTTTGCAAGAAAGCACACAAGGCAGAATACCAAACACAACGCAAATCAACTCATCTGAAAGCTAAAACCTGCGTAGCGGAATGTGTCAAAATAAATTCCCAGATCTCACACCCCGATTTGTTGCCTTTTTATAACTGACCTTTAGGTGGCGCTATGTTGCGTGTTGCACAGAGGTATTGGGACAAACTGCCATTCTTCTATACTAGATAAAATATCTAAGCTCTATTGTTGCTGCAGAGGATCTATTGTTGCTGTGGTAATCTATTGCTGCTGGCAAATTTATTGTTGCTGGGAGAATCCGTTGTTCCTAGGTAAGAACTATTGTTGCTGGGGGATCTGTTGTTGCTGTGGTAGTTTAATGTTGCTGTGAAGGATCTATTAGTACTGCTGGGGTTGTTGGTGGTGACCAGGGGCGGACTCAGGGGCGGGCTGACCATTTGGAAACTCGGGCACTGCCCGAGGGCCCGGGGTCAGTAGGGGGCCCCATGAGATGCCCCTGGTACCTTTTTTCATAGGCTTTTTTGAGCCTTTGGGCCCCATGATCCCCTATTGCCCGGGGGCCCCATGAGTTGTCAGTCCGCCGCTGGGCAGACTGACCATTCAGGCGCTCGGGCACTGCCCAAGGGTCCAGGGTCAGTAGGGGGCCCCATGAGATGCCCCAGGTACCTTTCATAGGCTTTTTTGGGTGTGGTATGAGTGTGTGCGAGGACACAGGGGCCCCATGATTCCCTATTGCCCGGGGACCCAATGAGTGGTCAGTCCATCCCTGTGGTGAACCTACTGTTGCTGGTGGGAGATCTATTGTTGCAGGTGTGATCTATGGTTGCTGGAGGGGTCTAGTGTTGCTGGGGTGAATCTATTGCTGTTGGTGGGGAATTTATTGTTGCTGTGGTGAACCTATTGTTGCTGGTGGCCAATCTGTTGTTGCTGGTGGGGGATCTATTGTTGCTGGAGGGATCTGGTGTTGCTGGGGAGAATCTATTGTTGATGGTGGAAGATTTATAGTTGCTGGTGGTGAACCTATTGTTGCTGGTGGCCAATCTGTTGTTGCTGGTGGGGGATCTATTGTTGTTGGAGGGGTCTGGTGTTGCTGGGGAGAATCTATTGTTGATGGTGGAGGATTTATTGTTCCTGGTGTTGAACCTATTGTTATCTAAAACGATACAAATGGCTTTGTATTCTGCTTTTGCTGCTGTGGAGCTCTATTGTTGCTGCAGAGGATCTATTCTTGTTGTGGTAGTCTATTGTTGCTGGCAGATTTATTGTTGCTGGGAGAATCCGTTGTTGTTAGGTAAGATCTATTGTTGCTGTTGTGGTTTAATGTTGCTGTGAAGGATCTATTATTGCTGCTGGGGTTATTGGTGGTGACAGTGAACCTACTGCTGTGGGTGGGAGATATATTGTTGCTGGTGGGGTCTGGTCTTGCTGGGTGAATCTGTTGTTGTTGTTGTTGGTGGATTTATTGTTGCTGGTGGGGGATCTATTGTTGCTGGAGGAGTCTGATGGTGCTAAGGGGTTTATTGTTGCTGGTGGTTAACCTATTGTTGCTGGTGGGGGGTCTATTGTCATGGGTGGGATCTATTGTTCTGGAGGGGTCTGGTGTTGCTGGGGATAATCTATTGTTGATGGGGCAGGATATATTGTTGCTGGTGGCAGATCTGTTGTTGCTGGTGAGAGATCTCAGAGGTGGCGAGGAGGAGAAAAGGGACAGGGCTCAGAGGTGGGGAGGAGACAAGGGACAGTGCTCAGAGGTGGGGAAGGGGAGGATACAAGGGACAGTGCTCAGAGGTGGGTAGGGGGAGGAGACAAGGGACAGTGCACAGAGGTGGGAAAGGGGAGGAGACAAGGGACAGTGCTCAGAGGTGGGTAGGGGAGGAGACAAGGGACAGTGCTCAGAGGTGGGTAGGGGAGGAGACAAGGGACAGTGCTCAGAGGTGGGTTGGGGAGGAGACATGGGACAGTGCTCAGAGGTGGGTAGGGGGAGGAGACAAGGGACGGTGCTCAGAGGTGGGTAGGGGGAGGAGACAAGGGACGGTGCTCAGAGGTGGGTAGGGGGAGGAGACAAGGGACGGTGCTCAGAGGTGGGTAGGGGGAGGAGAAAAGGGACAGTGCTCAGAGGTGGGTAAGGGAAGGTGACAAGGGACAGTGCTCAGAGGTGGGTAGGGGGAGGAGACAAGGGATACTGCTCAGAGGAGGAGACAAGGGACAGTGCTCAGAGGTGGGTAGGGGAGGAGACAAGGGACAGTGCTCAGAGGTGGGTAGGGGAGGAGACAAGGGATAGTGCTCAGAGGAGGAGACAAGGGACAGTGCTCAGAGGTGGGTAGGGGGAGGAGACAAGGGACAGTGCTAGGAGGTGGGTAGGGGGAGGAGACAAGGGATAGTGTTTAGAGGCGGAGACAAGGGACAGTGCTCAGAGGTGGGTAGGGGGAGGAGACAAGGGACAGTGCTCAGAGGTGGGTAGGGGGAGGAGACAAGGGACAGTACTCAGAGGTGGGTAGGGGGAGGAGACAAGGGATAGTGCTCAGAGGAGGAGACAAGGGACAGTGCTCAGAGGTGAGTAGGGGGAGGAGACAAGGGACAGTGCTCAGAGGTGAGTAGGGGGAGGAGACAAGGGACAGTGCTCAGAGGTGAGTAGGGGGAGGAGACAAGGGATAGTGCTCAGAGGAGGAGACAAGGGACAGTGCTCAGAGGTGAGTAGGGGGAGGAGACAAGGGACAGTGCTCAGAGGTGAGTAGGGGGAGGAGACAAGGGACAGTGCTCAGAGGTGAGTAGGGGGAGGAGACAAGGGACAGTGCTCAGAGGTGGGTAGGGGGAGGAGACAAGGGATAGTGCTCAGAGGTGGGTAGGGGGAGGAGACAAGGGTGATTTGGGGAAAGAAGGCACTTGCTGTTAATTAACCATACCGGGGTTGAACATTCACCGACATCACATTCCCTGCATACACCTGTGGTGAATGTTACTGCCAATGTGCGGTGAATGAGTCTGGTTTTATCAGGTCTGTATGAATATTCGTCCTCTGTGTGCAGAACAGATGATTGCAGCGTGTACAGTGTGCATCCATGTAATGGCCGTCATGTACAAAGCACACATGTACGGGGAGAAGACGGCTCAGCCGGTCACGGTTCAACAACCAGAGTTAAGTGTGTGGTGAATATTTATGACGGTGAAATTACTCGGGAACGAATTAGCAAATCACGTCCGACTTCAATCCTCCAGACAGAACATTTGTTTGTAGAAGTTGCACAAAAGTTCGGGAGTTTTGCTAACGACTCAAACATTCCAATTGTTTGTTCAGAAAACCGCGCTGATGTATTGATTGAAAAAAAAAACTGAGAGCACTTAAAAGCTCCCGATCTGATTGTACAATCAGCTTTAGATTTGCCAGCAGCTATGTAATGCAACCACCTATGTGATTGGTTGGTTTCGGAAGGTCCTCATATTACACAGGTTGCGTAAATCTAAATGTTATTGTACAGAGTGTGGTCTGATTGCCTCATGTATGGGGACGAATCGTACAACACTTGTGAATAATTGCTGTCATTTGTCTAATATGTGCATTTCCCATCATCATTAGCTCCATCAAGTGGCCATGTGAAGAATTTCAGGTAAATACACGTTATGGCCACTAGGTGGAGCTAATGATCATAGGAAACAGACACATTATACAGATTTCAGAAGTTATTCCTGATGACAATTATTATTATTTTTTTTTATAAATAGACACTTAAGTCTGCAAAAAACATACAGAAATACTGATTTGTGGGAACGCCATAAGAATTTTTTAAAAGTCTGTTCCCCATGGATAGCCTACTCCCGACCCAACTCCGGTCCCCATGGATAGCCTACTCCCGACCCAACTCCGGTCCCCATGGATAGCCTACTCCCGACCCAACTCCGGTCCCCATGGATAGCCTACTCCCGACCCAACTCCGGTCCCCATGGATAGCCTACTCCCGACCCAACTCCGGTCCCCATGGATAGCCTACTCCCGACCCAACTCCGGTCCCCATGGATAGTCAACTCCCAACCTAACTCCGGTGCCAATGGATAGCCAACTCCCGACCTACACTCCGGTCCCCATGAATAGCCTACTCCCGATCTAACTCCGGTCCCCATGGATAGCCTACTCCCGACCTAACTTCGGTCCCCATGGATAGCCTACTCCAGACCTAACTCCATTCTCCATGGAGAGCCAATTCCCAACCTGACTCCGGTCCCCATGGATAGCCTACTCCCGACCTAACTCCGGTCCCCATGGATAGCCTACTCCCAACCTAACTCCGGTCCCCATGGATAGCCAACTCCCGACCTAACTCCGGTCCCCATGGATAGCAAACTCCCGACCTAACTCCGGTCCCCATGGATAGCAAACTCCCGACCTAACTCCGGTCCCCATGGATAGCCAACTCCCAACCTATCTCTGATCCCCAGGGATAGCCTACTCCCAACCTAACTCCGGTCCCCATGGATAGCCTACTCCCAACCTAACTCCGGTCCCCATGAATAGCAAACTCCCGACCTAACTCCGGTCCCCATGGATAGCAAACTCCCGACCTAACTCCGGTCCCCATGGATAGCCTACTCCCGACCTAACCCCGGTCCCCATGGATAGCCAACTCCCGACCTAACTCCGGTCCCCATGGATAGCAAACTCCCGACCTAACTCCGGTCCCCATGGATAGCAAACTCCCGACCTAACTCCGGTCCCCATGGATAGCCAACTCCCAACCTATCTCTGATCCCCAGGGATAGCCTACTCCCAACCTAACTCCGGTCCCCATGGATAGCCTACTCCCAACCTAACTCCGGTCCCCATGGATAGCCTACTCCCAACCTAACTCTGATCCCCAGGGATAGCCAACTCCCAACCCAACTCCGGTGCCCATGGATAGCCTACTCCCAACCCAACTCCGGTCCCCATGGATAGCCTACTCCCGACCCAACTCAGGTCCCCATGGATAGTCTACTCCCGACCCAACTCAGGTCCCCATGGTTAGCTTACTCCCAACCCAACTCCGGTCCCCATGGATAGCCTACTCCCGACCCAACTCAGGTCCCCATGGATAGCCTACTCCCGACCCAACTCAGGTCCCCATGGTTAGCCTACTCCCAACCCAACTCCGGTCCCCATGGATAGCCTACTCCCGACCCAACTCAGGTCCCCATGGATAGCCTACTCCCGACCCAACTCCGGTCCCCATGGATAGCCAACTCCCAACCTATCTCTGATCCCCATGGATAGCCCGATCCAAACCTATTTCTGGTCCCCACGGACAGCCTACTCCTAATCTAACTCTGGAGTTTTGAGTAGGTAATTGGCTGTTCCTCAGGGATAGGAGATCGTCCTTATTCACTTTTCCCTCCCAGCCTCCCATACCTGCCACCCTCCCCCCCAAAAGTATCTCCCCAAACCAGAAACCCCTATTGCAGGGGATGCCTAATTCTCACTTGTATCTTAGTGCAGACTTCTGGGAAAATCCATGAGCCAATCACACGAGCAGGAAATGGCATTTCTGTGGAAGTTCTGTACACCATCTGTATACCGAACACCCTCCAGGTTGCCGTATTGCATTTCATTTTACAGACAATGACAGCAGCTGCCAAATAATAAAGGAACGATCATTATTATTAATGTGCAGCAATTATATGAGCGACTTTATTATTAATTTGTTTTCAGGAAAACGGAGTTATCCTTTAAGTTAGAATTATTGGCGCTAAACATCGTATCACGACTTCTTGCTTGACAATTATGTGGGAGGAGTCAGGATACGCCATGGATGAGCTCTATAACGGGCACCTTGGCTACTCAATGCGAAGCAGGTCAGAAAATCAGCTACAAGACGATGCTGGACACAAGGAGATCGAGTCACCATGAAGTGGAACATTCAGATTGTAGAGTGTATGGCCACCAAAAAGAAGAACGAACATTCAGATTGTAGAGTGTATGGCCACCAAAAAGAAGAACGAACATTCAGATTGTAGAGTGTATGGCCACCAAAAAGAACGAATATTCAGACTGTAGAGTATATGGCCACCATGAAGAAGAACGAACATTCAGACTGTAGATTGTATGGCCACCATCAAGAAGAACGATCATTCAGACTGTAGAGTGTATGGCCACCATGAAGAAGAACGAACCTTCAGATTGTAGAGTGTATGGCCACCATCAAGAAGATCGAACATTCAGATTGTAGAGTATATGGCCACCATGAAGAAGAACGAATATTCAGACTGTAGAGTGTATGGCCACCAGAAAGAACGAACATTCAGACTGTAGAGTGTATGGCCACCATGAAGAAGAACGAACATTCAGATTGTAGAGTGTATGGCCACCATGAAGAAGAACGAACATTCAGATTGTAGAGTGTATGGCCACCATGAAGAAGAACGAACATTCAGACTATAGAGTGTATGGCCACCAGAAAGAACGAACATTCAGACTGTAGAGTGTATGGCCACCATGAAGAAGAACGAACATTCAGATTGTAGAGTGTATGGCCACCATGAAGAAGAACGAACATTCAGATTGTAGAGTGTATGGCCACCATGAAGAAGAACGAACATTCAGACTATAGAGTGTATGGCCACCAGAAAGAACGAATATTCAGATTGTAGTGTTTATGGCCACCATGAAGAAGAACGAACATTCAGACTGTAGAGTGTATGGCCACCAGAAAGAACGAACATTCAGATTGTAGAGTGTATGGCCACCATGAAGAAGAACGAACATTCAGACTGTAGAGTGTATGGCCACCAGAAAGAACGAACATTCAGATTGTAGAGTGTATGGCCACCATGAAGAAGAACGAACATTCAGATTGTAGAGTGTATGGCCACCATGAAGAAGAACGAACATTCAGACTGTAGAGTGTGTGGCCACCATGAAGAAGAACGAACATTCAGACTGTAGAGTGTATGGCCACCAGAAAGAAGAACGAACAATCAGATTGTAGAGTGTATGTCCACCTTGACATGTACCATAGTGTTTCGCTGTGGTAAATAACGACTCGAAAATCACGTCCCCAACCTCAGCAGACCGGGCCCTACACACAAATATTATTAAAATCACATAAATATATTGGTAATGAAACTGCAAAGAAAAGAAAAGAGGAATAAACCGTTGGGGAGGTGCTGGCCGCACGCCATGACAGCGGTGAGCATCGTGATCTAGGCCGAGGTCACGGAGACACAATGTCAGGACGATAAAGCCTGAGACATCAATGTGTCCCTCCATCTGTGATGACTTGTTTTTGGCACACATGTGACAATCGATTTCCTATTTCTAATTAATAATTCTAATTATGATGCGCTAAATATACCCGACAGCTGGGAGCGGATTAATCAGAGAATATCGATCGGCTGCAGACTTTGTGATGTTATTGATTTGCTGTTCGGTGCCGGAGACAGCGGAGAGAGGCGAGCTGCAGCCGAACCCCAGAGAATCAGCGTGTGCCAGGCCTGGCAGATCCGGGGCGCTCTGCGCGTCATGCCTACTCCCCGACAAATCTACCCCCGCAGACCATGGCACTCTGATTGCTGCCCGCCGCGTATCGTCCCGCCTCAGCCATGCCACGCATTCAGTGTTGGCCTGAGAATAGTTAACGCAGCACAATCAGGGCGTTCCTCGCCGTTCCCACAAAATCTTCATTACCGGAAGTGGCAAGAAATTCGACAGAAAGGAAAAACGCTGAGAGATCAATAAAAATGTGTCCAATTAAGACTTTAAAACCCGCGACAGTAAATGCGGCGTATCTTTATTTATGTTCGGCAGCAGATACTTTATTATTTATTTATTTTACATAAGATTTATTTCAGATAATAATTATATATATATTTATTTTGGAAAATCATTACAATTCGTTATTTTAGATACTAATAATAATTAGTCAAATGTGTCCAATTAAGACTTTAAACCCGCGACGGTAAATGCGGCGTATCTTTATTTATGTTCGGTAGCAGTTACTTCTTTATTATTTTTTTTTTTTACATAAGATTTATTTAAAGGTAATAATTCTAATGATTTATTTTAGATATATATTTTGGAAGACAATAACAATTCGTTATTTTAGAAACTAATAAAAAAATATTAAAATGTGTCCAATTAAGACTTTAAAACCCGCGACGGTAAATGTGGCGCATCTTTATTCATGTGCAATTTAAGGTAATAATTATAATTATTTATTTTGGACAACAATTATAATTATTTATTTGAGATATATATTTATTTTGAAAGATAATAACAATTTGTTATTTTAGAAACTAATAATTATTAAAATGTGTCCAATTAAGTCCAATTAGATATATATTTATTTTGCAGAATAAGATTTATTTAAGGTAATAATTCTAATGATTTTCTTTCAGATAATAATTCTTATTATTTATTTTATATATATATTTATTTTGGAAGATAATTCATTATTTTAGAAACTAATAATAATTATTAAAATGTGTCCAATTAAGACTTTAAAACCTGCAACAGTAAATGCGGCGTATCTTTATTTATGTTTGGTAGCAGTTTCTTTATTATTTATTTTACATAAGATTTATTTCAGATAATAATTCTAATTATTTATTTTATATATATATATATATACATATATATATATATATATATATATATATATATTTATTTTGGAAGACAATACCAATTCGTTATTTTAGAAACTAATAAAAAATATTAAAATGTGTCCAATTAAGACTTTAAAACTTGCGACAGTAAATGCGGCGTATCTTTATTTATGTTCGGTAGCAGTTACTTTATTCACTATTTATTCTAGATAAGATTTATTTAAGGTAATACATTTTAATGACTTTCTTTCAGATGAGAAGTATAATTATTTATTTTAGGTAAATATTTATTTTGGAAGATAATTTATTTAAGGAAATAATTCTAATGATTTATTTTGGATAATTATAATTATTTATTTTAGATATATATTTATTTTGGAAGATAATAACAATTTGTTATTTTAGAAACTAATAATTATTAAAATGTGTCCAATTAAGTCTTTAAAACCCGCGACAGTAAATGCGGCGTATCTTTATTTATGTTCGGTAGCAGTTACTTTATTATTTATTTATTTTACATAAGATTTATTTAAAGGTAATAATTCTAATGATTTATTTCGGATAATAATTCTAATTATTTATTTTAGATATATATTTATTTTGGAAGACAATAACAATTTGTTATTTTAGATACTAATAATAATTAGTAAAATGTGTCCAATTAAAACTTTAAACCCGCGACGGTAAATGTGGCATATATCTTTATTTATGTGCAATTTAAGGTAATAATTATAATTATTTATTTTGGACAACAATTATAATTATTTATTTTAGATATATATTTATTTTGGAAGATAATAATTTGTTATTTTAGAAACTAATAATAATTATTCAAATGTGTCCAATTAAGACTTTAAACCTGCGACAGTAAAGGCGGCATATCTTTATTTATGTACGGTAGCATTTATTTTAGATAAGATTTATTTCAGGAAATAATTCTAATAATTTATTTTGGATATTAATTATAATTATTTATTTTAGATATACATTTATTTTGCAGAATAAGATTTATTTAAGGTAATAATTCTAATGATTTATTTCGGATAATTATAATTATTTATTTTAGATGTATATTTATTTTGGAAGATAACAATTCATTATTTTACAAACTAATAATAATTATTAAAATGTGTCCAATTAAGTCTTTAAAACCCGCGACAGTAAATGCGGCGTATCTTTATTTATGTTCCGCAGCAGTTACTTTATTATTTATTTATTTTACATAAGATTTATTTAAAGGTAATAATTCTAATGATTTATTTTAGATATATATTTATTTTGGAAGACAATAACAATTCGTTATTTTAGATATTATTATACAGTATTTATATTATACTATTATACTATTTATATTATACTAATAATAATTAGTAAAATGTGTCCAATTAAAACTTTAAACCCGCGGCGGTAAATGTGGCGTATATCTTTATTTATGTGCAATTTAAGGTAATAATTATAATTATTTATTTTGGATAATTATAATTATTTATTTTAGATATATATTTATTTTGGAAGATAATAATTAGTTTTTTTAGAAACTAATAATAATTCTTCAAATGTGTCCAATTAAGACTTTAAAACCTGCGACAGTAAAGGCGGCGCATCTTTATTTATGTACGGTAGCATTTACTTTATTATTTATTTTAGATAAGATTTATTAAAGGTAATAATTCTAATGATTTATTTTGGATAACAATTTATAATAATTTATTTTTGATATATATTTATTTTGGAAGATAACAATTCATTATTTTGCAAACTAATAATAATTATTAAAATGTGTCCAATTAAGTCTTTAAAACCCGCGACAGTAAATGCGGCGTATCTTTATTTATGTTCCGCAGCAGTTACTTTATTATTTATTTATTTTACATAAGATTTATTTAAAGGTAATAATTCTAATGATTTATTTCGGATAATAATTCTAATTATTTATTTTATATATATATTTTGGAAGACAATAACAATTCGTTATTTTAGAAACTAATAATAATTATTAAAATGTGTCCAATTAAAACTTTAAAACCCACGACAGTAAATGCGGCGTATCTTTATTTATGTTCGGTAGCAGTTACTTTATTATTTATTTTAGATAAGATTTGTTTAAGGTAAATAATTTCAAATGATTTTCTTTTGGATAATAATTATAATTATTTATTTTATATATATATATATATATATATATATATATATTTTTTTTTTTTTTTTTGGGAAGATAATAACAATTTGTTATTTTAGATACTAATAATAATTATTAAAATGTGTCCAATTAAAACTTTAAACCCGTGACAGTAAATGTGGCGTATCTTTATTTATGTACAATTTAAGGTAATAATTATAATTATTTATTTTAGACAACAATTATAATTATTTATTTTAGATCAATATTTAATTTAGAAGATAACAATTCATTTAGAAACTAATAATATTTATTTGTTTTAGAAGACAAGATTTATTCATTTTATAAATTAATAATTGTTTACTTAAGAAAATATTAATAACTATTTATTTTAAAAGTTAAAAACAATAATAATTTATTTTAATCAACTAATAATAAATAATTTTTGAAGTTAATATTTTCATTTTAGAAAAAAAATATGTTTTAAATAAACATTTATATACAGAAAATAATTATTATTATAAAAAAAATCTATCCATTCAGTCGTATCCCACCCTTGGCGATTGCATGGACTATCAATCGCAAGCGACTTTTTCCATGAATTCTTTGAGCAATTATTTTACAGGGTAGGTTGCCAGGTCTTTCCCCAACCCCCACCATGCAGGAGATCCCACATGACCAGGGATGAAACTAGGACAATTTAGACAGCAGCCAATTCACCTACCAGCATGTCTTTGGAGTGTGGGAGGAAACTGGAGTACCCGGAGGAAACCCACACAGGCACAGGGAGAACATGCAAACTCCATGCAGGTGGCGCCATGGTTGGGAATTGAACCCATGACCCATTTACTGCAAGGCAGAAGTGCTAACTTAGCCACTTTGCCACCCTATTAAAAAATATATATTTTTATTTTAGAATACACCTTTTTTGGGGGTAGATAATAATTATTTAGTTATAAACTAATAATAATTTTTTTTATCTTGGAAGATAGTATGAATTTAATTTAGAAAATAATAATTAATTACAATTATTTATATTTATTGTTTACTTAAGAAAATATTGATAACTATTTATTTTAAAAGTTAAAAACAATAATTATTTATTCTAATCAACTACTAATAATTTTGGAAGTTAATATTTATTTGTATTTTACAAAATAATAATCTTTTAAATAATCATTTATATATAGAAAATAATTATTATTAAAAAAATATTTATTTTAGAATACACCTTATTTGGGGTAGATAATTATTATTTATTTTATAAACTAATGGTTTTTTATATTGGAAGATAGTATTTATTTATTTTAGAAAAAAATAGTTACAAGTATTAAATGATTTGATTTAAAATATTTTTTTGGAGGGTAAAAAAAATTATTTGTTTTACCAACAACAACTATTTATTTTGGAAGATAATATTTATTTTATAAAAATAAGTATTTATATAAAAAAAGATTAATAATTAAGTTTATTACATCTAGAAAATTATTATTATTATTTTAGAAAATAATAATTTATTTTAGATAATATTTATTTTAGAAAGTAATCAGTATGTATTTTAATAATAAATATTTATATCTAGAAAATAATTATTATTTTTATTTAGAAAATAATACTATTTTTAGACGATAATAATTATTCATTTTAGACTTTAATAATAATTCATATTTATAAACTAATATATAAACTAATTTATAAAAAAAGATTTATTTTAGAAAATATTTATTTTAAAAATAATAATTATTTTTATTTTAGAAGATAATACTTTTTTTTAGATGATGATAATTATTTATTTTAGAATCTAATAATAATTTATATTTATAAACTAATATATAAACTAATTTATAAAAAAATTATTTTAGAAAACAATATTTATTTTTAAAAATATTTATTTTAAAAATGATTATTTTTATTTTAGAAGATAATAATTTTTTTTAGATGATAAAATTATTTATGTTAGAATCTAATAATAATTTATATTTATAAACTAACATATAAACTAATGAAAATAAGATAAAAAATTATTTATTTTAGAAAACATTATTTATTTAAAAAAATATTTATTTTAAAAATAATTATTTTTATTTTAGAAGATACTTTTTTTTAGATAATTATTTATTTTAGAATCTAATAATAATTTATATACATAAATTAATTTATACAAAATTATTTATTTTAGAAAACAATATTTATTTTAGAATCTAATACTAATTTATATTCATAAACTAATTTATAAAAAATACTTATTTTAGAAAACAATATTTATTTTAAAAATTATTATTTTTATTTTAGAAGATAACTTTTTTTTAGATGATAATAATTATTTATTTTAGACTCTAATAATAATTTATATTTATAAACTAATACATAAACTAATTTATAAAAAATGATTTATTTTAGAAAACAATATTTATTTTAAAATCTAATCATAATTTATATTCATAAACTAATTGATAAAAAAATTACTTATTTTAGAAAACATTTATTTTTAAAAATATTTATTTTAAAAATGATTATTACTTTTATTTTAGAAGATAACACTTTTTTTTAGATGATAATTATTTATTTTAGTATCTAATAATAATTTATATTTATAAATATATACACTAATTTGTAAAAAAAATGATTTATTTTAGAAAACAATATTTATTTTAGAATCTAATAATAATTTATATTCATAAACTAATTGATAAAAAAATTATTTATTTTAGAAAATATTTATTTTTAAAATGATTATTTTTATTTTAGAAGATAATACTTTTTTTTAGATGATAATAATTATTTATTTCAGAATCTAATAATAATTTATATTTATAAACTAATATATAAACTAATTTATAAAAAAAATGATTTATTTTAGAAAACAATATTTATTTTATAATCTAATAATAATAATAATATTCATAAACTAATTGATAAAAAAATTACTTATTTTAGAAAACAATATTTATTTTTAAAAATCTTTATTTCAAAAATAATTATTATTTTTATTTTAGAAGATAATACTTTTTTTGTTAGATGATAATTATTTATTTTAGAATCTAATAATAATTTATATTTATAAAATAATATATAAACTAATTTATAAAAAAATGATTTATTTTAGAAAACAATATTTATTTTAGAATCTAATAATAATTTATATTCATAAACTAATTGATAAAAAAAGACTTATTTTAGAAAACAATATTTATTTTAGAATCTAATAATAATAATAATATTCATAAACTAATTGATAAAAAAATTACTTATTTTAGAAAACAATATTTATTTTTAAAAATCTTTATTTCAAAAATGATTATTATTTTTATTTTAGAAGATAATACTTTTTTTTTAGATGATAATAATTATTTATTTCAGAATCTAATAATAATTTATATTTATAAACTAATATATAAACTAATTTATAAAACAAAATGATTTATTTTAGAAAACAATATTTATTTTAGAATCTAATAATAATTTATATTCATAAACTAATTGATAAAAAAAATTACTTATTTTAGAAAACTATATTTATTTTTAAAAATATTTATTTTAAAAATGATTATCAGTTTTATTTTAGAAGATAATACTTTTTTTTTTAGATGGTAATTATTTATTTTAGAATCTAATAATAATTTATATTAATAAACTAATATATAAACTAATTTATAAAAAAAAGGATTTTAGAAAACAATATTTATTTTAGAATCTAATAATAATTTATATTTATGAACTAATATATACACTAATTTATAAAAAAAAAATTATTTTAGAAAACAATATTTATTTTAGAATCTAATAATAATTTATATTTATAAACTAATTGATACAAAAATTACTTATTTTAGAAAACAATATTTATTTTTAAAAATTAATATTATTTTTATTTTAGAAGATAATAATTGTTTTTAGATGATAATAATTTATTTTAGAATCTATAATAATTTATATTTATAAACTAATATATAAACTAATTTATTAAAAAAAAATGATTTACTTTAGAAAACAATATTTATTTATTTAAAAAAATATTTATTTTAAAAACAATAATTATTTATATTTAATTATTTATTTAATCATTTTGTTTTATTTTTGCAAATACTAAGTATTTTACTGTACGTGGTTTGTAACAATGGTTTATTTTAGAAAATATAATAATAACTATCATTTGAGAAAATAATATATTTTTTTATATATCTTTGAATGGTAACATTTCTTTCTTTTAAATGTAGCGATGTTGTCAGCGGGGATCTTGTCTATTACCGGAGTTGTGTAATAACGAGAGTGGAAATTAATTTGTTAAACTGAGGAATTGATTGATCCTAATGAAATCTCCGCGTTCCCAGGAGACGCTGATCGCTCCCTCAGCTTCCTTCAGATACATTGTTTCAGGTCGGCCGGAGTGAAGATGACCTGGAAATGACGTCGTGTAGAAATCACATCTTCTGTATTTACACTGAAGGCTTTCTCCACTTTATGGGACAATTATAGAGATCCTCCATGGAAATGCGATTTCCTACTCCCCCCCTCAATAATTCCTACTGGCCCACATATCCCCCCTACCCCGAAAAAAAACAAACAAAGTAATTAAACAGCTAAATAAACAGATAAAATCTGTATTTTCCTGCCAGTGGAGTTGTATAGTTGGAGTTGTCAGTCCATCTAGTTCTACGATTTACACCGCCCCGCCTTTCTGGTGGGGGAGTTGGCCCAACGTTTCGATGCTGCAATTCAGTAACACGGGCGGGTTGGCATGTTTGAGTCAAATCCTGAGGCCAGTGCTGGGACAAGGCCATGCAGCGCCCAGGGCGAACGTGCCTATTGGTTGCCCCCCTAAAAAAAAATGTATGGGGGGTTGTACTGTCCTGGCAGTTTTGTGCCTCAGGAAATGAGATCGGCCGTCAGTACATCAGGATTGATCAATTTTTTCAGATATATCCCATAGTTTGTGGAATACATATTGGCCTAAATTTATGAAGAACAATTATTTATTTGCAAAATTTTACAACAGAAAGAAAAACACATTCATTCCTTTTCAATATTTTTGGTCTTCTTTTGTCTATTCAGCAAAAAAAATAAAAAAAAAAGCCCAGAGGGGATTAACCGCCTCCCGCCCAGCCACTGTACATATACGGCGGCAGGGCGGCACTCGCAGGCAAAACCACATTTTAAAACGTGTGTTTTGTAAACAAATAGGGGGCGCGCGCGAGGCGTGCCGCTGCCCTATCTGTCCCGCCGATCACCGCCGCAGATGTCAGTCGCCGGGTCACAGCCGCTCCTTAGTGGCTGTTTCCCGGCGATCGGCGGCAATCAGTGACAGAGAGCACAACTGCAGTAGCTGTGCTGTCTGTCACTTCCCTGTCAGCTCGAGGATGAGCTGATCGAGAAAGAACAGTTTCTCTTTCTCGATCAGTCTTGTCCCGCCCAGTACACACCCCCGCCCCGCCCCACCCGCCCCACCCCGCCCCCTAGTAAAACACTCCCCTCACACAGATAACCCTTCCCTGCAAAATAAAGTTAACCCCTTCCTCCCCAGTGCCATTAGTACAGTGTCAGTGTTTTTTTTTTTTTTGCACTGATCACTGTATTGGTGTCACTGGGGATGTCAGTGACCCCAAGTCAGTACCCCACAATGTCAGAATGTCCGCCGCAGTCCCACAGTCCCGCCATAAGTCGCTGATCTCCTCCATAAGTCGCTGATCGCCGCCATAAGTCGCTGATCGCCGCCATTATTAGTATAAAAAAAACCCTAAAAATTCCAGTATCTTTCCCGCCATTTGTAAACGCTATAACTTTCACGTAAACCAATTCATTTACACGTATTGGGGGTTTTTGTAGCAAAGACATGTCGCAGAATGCATTTTGGCAGAAATTTATGACTAAATTTGATTTTTGCATTTTTTTTTTACTGGACATGTTTTATAGCAAAAAGTCCAAAATATTGTTTTTTTTTCCTCAAAATTGTCAGCCTTTTTTTTATAGCGCAAAAAATAAAAACCGCACAGGCGATCAAATACCACCGAAAGAAAGCTCAATTTGTGGGGAAAAAAAGGATGTAAATTTAATTTATGTCCTGTATTGCATGACCGCACAATTGTCCGCTAAACTAGCGCAGCGCTGTATAGCAAAAAAATGGTGTAAATTGCAGTATATATACCATAGTTTGTAGACGCTATAACTTCCACACAAAGCAATCAATATACACTTATTGGGATTTTTTTTACCAAAAACATGGAGCAGAATACATTTTGGCCTAAATTTATAACCAACTTTGAGTTTACTATATATTTTTTATAGCTGAAAGTAAAAAATATTGTTTTTCTTCAAAATTTTTGGCCTTTTTTTGTTTATAGCGTGAAAAATAAAAAGCGCACAGGTGATCAAATACCACGGAAAGAAAGCTCTATTTGTGTGAAAAAAAGGACGTAAATTTCGTTTGGGTGCAGCAGTGCATGACCGCGCAGTTATCAGTTGAATTAGTGCAGTGCTGAGTAGCAAAAAGAGGCGTGGTCATTAAGGGGGGTAAATCCTCTGGAGGCCAAGTGGTTAAATACCACCAAAAGAAAGCTCTATTTGTGTGAAAAAAATCATAAAAATTGAAATTGGATACAGTGTTGCATGACCGCTCAATTGTCATTCAAACTGCAAACCAAAAAAAGAAAAAAAAACTTTTTTTTAAATTTATGTCTTGATTTTGAAAAAATTATGACAACAACATTACAACTTTAAAAAACTCCCCATGCCCCTTACTAAATACCTTGGACTCTCTACTTTCCAAAAAGGGGTCATTTGGGGGGGGGGTACTGTCCTGGCATTTTTGTGCCTCAGGAAATGAGATCGGCCGTCAGTACATCAGGATTGATCGATTTTCAGATATACGTATCTCACAGTTTGTGGAATACATTTTGGCCTAAATTTATGAAGAACAATTATTTATTTTCAAAATTTTACAACAGAAACAAAGAAAAACACGTTTCTTTTCAATATTTTTGTCTATTCAGCAAAAAAATTTAAAAAAAAGCCCAGAGGTGATTAACCCCTTCCATACCGGGCAATTTTACCCCTTCCTGCCCAGGCCAGTTTTCAGGTTTCAGCGCTCTCACACTTTGAATGACAATTGCGCGGTCATACAACATTGTACCCAAACTAACATTTTATCATTTTCTTCACACAACTAGAGCTTTCTTTTGGTGGTATTTAATCACCGCTGGGGTTTTTATTTTTTGCTAAATTATCAAAAAAAGACCGAAAATTTTGAAAAAAACACGTTTTTCTTTGTTTCTGTTATAAAAGTTTGCAAATAAATAATTGTTCTTCATAAATTTAGGCCGAGATGTATTCTGCTACATGTCTTTGGTGAAAATAACCCAAATTAGGATGTATTATTTAGTTTGTAGGAAAGTTACAGAGTTCACAAAGTATGGTATAGATCTGATTATTGATCAGTCCTGAAGTACTGACGGCCAATCTAATTTCTTGAGGTCCAAGAATGTCAGAACAGTACAGATATCCCCCCAAATGTCAGAACAGTACAGATATCCCCAAATGTCAGAACAGTACAGATATCCCCCCAAATGTCAGAACAGTACAGATATCCCCCAAATGTCAGAACAGTACAGATATCCTCCAAATGTCAGGGCAGTACAGATATCCCCCAAATGTCAGCACAGTACAGATATCCCCCAAATGTCAGGACAGTACAGATATCCCCCAAATGTCAGGAGAGTACAGATATCCCCCAAATGTCAGGACGGTACAGATATCCCCCAAATGTCAGGACGGTACAGATATCCCCAAATGTCAGGACGGTACAGATATCCCCCAAATGTCAGGACGGTACAGATATCCCCCCAAATGTCAGGACGGTACAGATATCCCCCAAATGTCAGGACGGTACAGATAACCCCCCCAAATGTCAGGACGGTACAGATATCCCCCAAATT
This sequence comes from Staurois parvus, assembly GCF_062004578.1. Classification (NCBI taxonomy): domain Eukaryota; kingdom Metazoa; phylum Chordata; class Amphibia; order Anura; family Ranidae; genus Staurois; species Staurois parvus. The sequence goes on from NW_028319111.1 coordinate 22,336, forward strand.
TCAGGACAGTACAGATATCCCCCCCAAATGTCAGGACAGTACAGATATCCCCCCAAATGTCAGGACGGTACAGATATCCCCCAAATGTCAGGACAGTACAGATATCCCCCCCAAATTTCAGGACAGTACAGATATCCCCCAAATGTCAGGATGGTACAGATATCCCCCAAATGTCAGGACGGTACAGATATCCCCCAAATGTCAGGACGGTACAGATATCCCCCAAATGTCAGAACAGTACAGATATCCCCCAAATGTCAGGACAGGACAGATATCCCCCAAATGTCAGAACAGTACAGATATCCCCCCAAATGTCAGGACAGTACAGATATCCCCCCAAATGTCAGGACAGTACAGATATCCCCCAAAATGTCAGAACAGTACAGATATCCCCCAAATGTCAGAACAGTACAGATATCCCCCCAAATGTCAGGACAGTACAGATATCCCCCAAATGTCAGGACGGTACAGATATCCCCCAAATGTCAGGACGGTACAGATATCCCCCCCAAATGTCAGGACGGTACAGATATCCCCCCAAATGTCAGAGCAGTACAGATATCCCCCAAATGTCAGAACAGTACAGATATCCCCCAAATGTCAGAACAGTACAGATATCCCCCCAAATGTCAGGACAGTACAGATATCCCCCAAATGTCAGGACAGTACAGATATCCCCCAAATGACCCCTTTTTGCAGACAGTCCAACGTACTTCATAAGAGGCATGGTGACTTTTTTGAAGTTGTATTTTTTTGTCATCATTTTTCGGAAAATGAAACAATGCAAAAAATTATTTTCACAATTTTTTTTTTTTACATATTGTCACCAGTGCAGTACAGCGTCATCATATAACTGGCATGGCGGTGATCAGGGACACTGACTGGTGACAATATGAAAAAAAAATATGTTTTTTTCTTTTATTTATTTATTTTTTTTATTATTTTACATTTTTTATTACATTTTTTTCTCTTTTTTTTAAGATTTTTTTAAAATATTTCACTATGTCCAAAGTAGTACAATGTTACCATAGTAACATTGTACTACATTGGGGAAGTGATCAGTATTTTTTTTTTAATTTTTTTTTATTTTATTTTTTTTTACACAATTTGCTTATAGCAAAGAATTACTTTGCTATAAGCAAGCATTTACCTGAATGACATCGATTCATTCAGGTTTTTGTTTTTTTTTGTGCTTAGCTGTGATTTGGCTACAGCTAATCACATGACATGTGCATGTGACCTGCTGTGACCACTCACAGCTAGACACTAGTATACCATGGATGGCATGAATGAAGCCATCCATTGTATACAACTGTCATGTGACCTGCTGTGATTGGTCACAGCAGGTCACATGGTACCGGCAACAGGGCCGATACTCAGATCTGTCATCGGCTGTGTCCGAGGTACACGGCCGGTGACAGATCGCGCTGCTGCGCGGCTCTGCAGGAGCACAAACTGCGCATGTGCGGGGCGTCCAACCCGGAAATGCAGTACATTTTGCCGGCTGCCTTTTGGCCATTGGCCGGGCGTGTATTGGTTAAATACCACCAAAAGAAAGCTCTATTTGTGTGAAAGAAAATTATAAAAATTGAAATTAGGTACACAAAATGTTATAAGAAAAACACTTTTTTTCAAAATTTGTGGACTCTTTCATTTATATAGCAAAAAAAAAAAAAAAAACAAATCCCAGTGGTGAATAAATACCAACAAAATAAAGTTTTATCTGTCTCACAAAAATGCTAAAAAATTCATATGGGTACAGTGTTGCATGACCGCGCAATTGTCATTCAAACTGCAACAGCGCTGAAAGCTGAAAATTGACCTGGGCAGGAAGGGGGTATAAGTCCCTGGTATTGAAGTGGTTAAAGACTGCATGTATTTGGTTGCTTTAGGACGACACATGCGGTTCCAGTTGGACTTCCAGTTCGAATCTCCAAAAATATTCGGCTGGAAGAAACTAGTTGCCAGTTTGTGACACCGTCCCACGTACGCAGCGCCGCGACCTTCAGTGACACCCTATGAAAGTGACTGTCTTGTGAAGTGATGAATTACCATTGGAGAGATAGTAAAGATTCGGAGAGAAATGCTGAGCTTTTTTAGCAGGTCCGAGTCGCTACTTTTTTTTTTTTTTTTGAAAAGTCTTGATGGGGGAAAACTCAGCATCTTTCTGCCAATCTCGGGGACATCTCCTGACCCCCGCTGCTATAAAGACACAAGGGAGCGAGAGGCTGACATGTATCTGAATAATGACAGATTAGAATCCCATACATCTGATAGGAAGTGTTATTTATACCACCTGCCTCCTGAATAAATTCTGCTCCTTCCCTGCGAGCCACCAGAGAGATTGTTAGCCTAAAAAAGGAAGATGAAACGCGGCGTCTGCGTTCTGAAGACTGAGCTTTTAACATTTAAAAGGCTTCTCGGCAAAGAGATGGAAAGGAATTCAAATCCGTGTCACAGAGGCTCAACCATTTTTAGAACTCAAAAGACGTGTTAGACAAGAGAGGATGGCAGGTGACAGTCAATGTGATGGCGGCAGAATGTCCAGTCCGCCACCGGAACCGCTAATAAGGCAGCAATTATCAGGAAGGGCTGGTGACAGCAAAAACCTACAGCAATGGAAGGGAACACTGCTGAGTGCTGGAAACGACATGTACCCATCGCAGGAAATGCCTCCCGAAATGTTCATTTATTGCACCTCTAATAAAGTTCAAACAAACTGAAGGTGGACGGCCTTTCTTAACCTTTTTCCCATATGGAAGAAAAATATATTTGATATACTACAATTTTGGCCATATTCAATATATTAAAAAAAAATTATATATATATACATATATATATATATATATACACACACATATATATATTATTATTATTATACAGGATTTATATATTATTATTATACAGGATTTATGGCGCCAACAGTTTGCTCAGCGCTTTACAATATAAGGGAGACAGTACAATTACAATACATTTCAGTACAGAAGGAATAGGAGGGCCCGGCTCGTGGAGCTTACAATCTAAAGGAAGGGGGAGGGGATACAAAAGGTGATAGCTGTGGGGGATGATCTGTTGGAGGTGATTCAAGTACAGTTCTTAGGTGGAGGTGGGGTAGGCTTCCCTGAAGAAGTGAGTTTTCAAAGATCTCCTAAAGGCAGACAGGGTGGGTGCTGACCGGAAATGCTGTGGTAGGGAGTTCTGGAGGATGGGAGAGGCTCTGGAGAAGTCCTGGAGACGAGTGTGGGAGGAGGTCATGATATATATATATATATATATATATATATATATATATATATACACACACACACACAGTGGTGCTCAAAAGTTTGCACAATACAATATATTTGAAATGTATTTTTAAAAATATTTTTCATAAATTTTGTAATAAAAAGCATATCAACATACTATATATATATATATATATATATATATATATATATATATATATATATATATATACACCCATACACACACATATTTTTAAAAGCATATAGTATGTATACTAGTATGTATATTGTATATATATATATATATATATATATATATTATTATTATACAGTATTTATAAAGCACCAATAGTTCGCTCAGCGCTGTACATTACAAAGGGGGACAGAACATGTGACAGAACAATACCAATACAATGCAAAACATGAGGGGATCGAGGGCCCTGCTCTTTCGAGCTTACAATCTAGGATATATATATAGTATGTATATTGAAATGTTGTTTAAATATATTTTAGTTCATGTATGTGTGTGTGTGTGTATACAGATATACACACACACACACACACACATATATATACAGTTGCAAGAAAAAGTATGTGAACCCCTTGGGATTACGTGGAGTTTTGCATGAATTGGGCATAAAATGTGCTCTGAACGTCATCTAAGTCACAACAATAGAAGAACACAGTCTGCTGAACATAATACTACACAAACATTAGATGTTGCCATGGTTTAATTGCACATAACATGTAAACATTCACAGTGCAGGGAGGAAAAAGTATGTGAACCTTTGGACTTAATAACTGGTTGACCCTCCTTTGGCAGCAATAACCTCAACCAAACATTTCCTGTAGTTGCAGATCAGACCTGCACAACGATCTGGAGTCATTTTGGACCACTCCTCTTCACAAAACTGTTTCAGTGTAGCAATATTCTTGGGATGTCTGGTGTGAATCGCTCTCTTAAGGTCATGCCACAGCATTTTAATCGGGTTGAGGTCAGGACTCTGACTGGGCCACTCCAGAAGGCGTATTCTGTGCTGTTGCAACCATTGTTTTGTTGAATTACTTGTATGCTTTGGGTCATTGTCCTGTTGCATCACCCATCCTCTGCAGAGCTTCAGTTGGCGGACAGATGGTCGTACGTTTTCCTGCAAAATGTCTTGATAAACTCTGGAATTCATTTTCCCATCAATGACAACAATCCGTCCAGCCCTGAGGCAGCAAAGCAGCCCCAAACCATGATGCTCCCTCCGCCATGTTTTACAGTGGGGATGAGGTTTTGATGTTGGTGTGCTGGGCCTTTTTTTCTCCACACATAGTGTTGTGTGTTCTTCCCAAACAACTCAATCTTGGTTTCATCTGTCCACAGTATATTTTGCCAGTAGTGCTGTGGAACATCCAGGTGCTCTTTTGCAAACTTCAAACGTGCTGCAATATTCTTTTTGGACAGCAATGGCTTCCTCCGTGGTGTCCTCCCATGTACTCCATTCTTGTTTAATGTTTTCCTTATTGTAGATGTGTCAACAAAAATGTTAGCATGTGCCAGAGATTTCTGTAGGTCTTTAGCTGACACTCTGGGATTCTTCTTTACCTCATGCAGCATTCTGCGCTGTGCTCTTGCAGTCATTTTTACAGGACGACCACGCCTAGGGAGAGTAGCAACAGTGCTAAACTTTCTCCATTTGTAGACAGTCTGTCTTACCGTGGACACATGAACATCAAGGCTTTTGGAGATACTTTTGTAACCCTTTCCAGCTTGATGCAAGTCAACAATTCTTGATCGTAGGTCTTCTGAGAGCTCTTTTCTGCGAGGCATGGTTCACATCAGACAGTGCTTCTTGAAACCAGTAAACCCAAAACAGGTGTGTGTTTTTTAAGGGCAGGACAGCTGTCAGCAACACATCCAATATCATCACACTGATTGGAGTCAAGGTTGGCTCACTCCTGGCTCCAATTAGTTCTGGGAGAAGTCATTAAGCTAGGGCCTCACATACTTTTTCCTCCCTGCACTGTGAATGTTTACATGTCATGTGCAATTAAACCATGGCAACATCTAATGTTTGTGTAGTATTATGTTCAGCAGACTGTGTTCTTCTATTGTTGTGACTTAGATGACGTTCAGAGCACATTTTATGCCCAATTCATGCAAAACTCCACGTAATCCCAAGGGGTTCACATACTTTTTCTTGCAACTGTATATATATATATATATATATATATATATATATATATATATATACACACATACATATACACACACATACATTTCAAATATACTATTTTTTAAAAATACAAATCTACATTTTTGGAATGCATTTACAAATATATGTAAAAATATATGTTAAAATGACTTTTTGATATGTTAAAAAAATTCTGAAGAATATATTTAAAAAATATATATTTTTAAAAATATTTTTCATATATTTTGTAACATAAACGCATTTCAACATACAGTGTATGTATATATATATATATTTATTGAATACGGCCAAAATTGTATTATTTCAAATTTATATCAATATGTTTGGAAAGAATATTTAAAAAATATATTTAAAATATATTTTTCTTCCGTGTGGGTTATGTGGCCACTGCAGCTTACACATATATTTGCAAATGCGGTCAAACCAAACCCTTTGTTTTTAACGTGAACTGTTAGCCTGGGTCAATTTGGGTTTTCATGTGCGCCTTGCTGCAAAGACTAATTATAGGTTGGGGTGGCTGCCTCTTGTTTGTATAGCTGGAAGAATTCCCACCTTACATTTTTGGTCAGTTGGAAGAATGCCCCCCCTTACATTGGTGGCCAGTTGGAAGATTGCCCCCCCCTCCCTCTTACATTGGTGGCCAGTTGGAAGATTGCCCACCTTAAATTAATGGTCAGTTGGAAGAATGCCCCCCCCTTACATTGGTGGCCAGTCGGAAGATTGCCCACCTTAAATTAATGGTCAGTTGGAAGAATGTCCAGCTTATATTGGTGGTCAGTTGGAAGAATGTCCCCCCTTACATTGGTGGCCAGTTGGAAGAATGCCCACCTTACATTAATGGTCAGTTGGATGAATGTCCCCCCTTACATTGGTGGCCAGTTGGAAGATTGCCCACATTAAATTAATGGTCAGTTGGAAGAATGTCCAGCATATATTGGTGGTCAGTTGGAAGAATGTCCCCCCTTACATTGGTGGCCAGTTGGAAGATTGCCCACCTTAAATTAATGGTCAGTTGGAAGAATGTCCAGCATATATTGGTGGTCAGTTGGAAGAATGTCCCCCCTTACATTGGTGGCCAGTTGGAAGAATGCCCACCTTACATTAATGGTCAGTTGGATGAATGCCCCCCCTTACTTTGGTGGCCAGTTGGAAGATTGCCCACCTTAAATTAATGGTCAAGAATGCCCCCCTTCCATTGGTGGCCAGTCAGAAGATTGCCCACCTTAAATTAATGGTCCATTGGAAGAATGCCCACCTTACATAGATTATCAGTAGGAAGAATGCCCCCTTCCATTAGTGGTCTGAATGCCACCCTTTAGACACAGCTAAAAAAGATATCCGGTGACATGCTGCTGACTCTGTCAAATGACCTTGAAATTGTACAGGCACCATTAAATGGGAGGTCTATCAGTGATGACTCAAGAAACCACTGGCAACCTCTGTAGAAACACTAGAGTTCCAAGGACCCTTGTTGAGAATGCCTGCTATAGAAGATTCACTTTTCATATCAAGGGTATCCAAACCAAGCAAAATCCCTCTAGTGCAGTGGTCTCCAAACTGTGGCATGGGGGCCAGATGCATCCCTTTGCTTAAATTTATCTGGTCATTGGCCATTGTGCCCCCACTGACACTGATGAAGGGGCACAATTCCTCCCAAAGACAATGACGATGGGGCAAAAATCCTCCCTGCATGTCATGACTGTTGGGTCTGTTGGATTTCTATTACTCTACTACACCCGCTAGTAAATTATTTGCCATGAAGAAATATCATTTCTACCAAAAACAGTGACTGATCCGGTTAGTGATGTCTGACTGTTATTGTTTTGAACACAACTATATATATATATATATATATATATATATATAAAATATATACTGTATGATTGGTCACAGCTTGTCCCATGGTACAAGGCTGTTGTGAATAGCCCTGTACCATGTGATCTCTGTGATCATTCACAAATTTCACAAGTAGTAAGCAATGATGTCAGAAGTGACATTTTGTTTACTACTATTCATGTGATCAGTGATTGGCCAATCAGTGATCACATGATCGGGACCTCACACAGAGGTCCCATACAGCGATCAATGTCCTCTGGACACAGCGGGCACCGGATCGCGGAGCCGCGCGCTCCCAGGGAGCGTGCACAGGCTGTAAATACGGGCGCCGTTTATGAATGGCAACCCGATCCTGCACTGCTCCCGTCCAGCCGTTTATGTACATAGGCTGGATGGGAAGTGGTTAAAAAACTCAAAATATAACCATCAATAAGTGTAGCGCTCTATAAACAAACTAAATCTAAACATAAAAAATGTGACATAATGGTGGAACAAATAGTGAATCCTAATGATATAAATGAATGCTACAATCGTGCAACATCACACAATATTGTGCTTATGGTGGAAATAACTGATATAAAGCCCCCTAATACAGGGGATATACCCTATAAAACAAGTGCTCAGTGTCAACACAGTCTATTCATAACCATAAATAATCCGCTGAAATAAAAAATGTATATATATATATATATGCAGCAAGTGAATATAAATGAACACATCACTCAAAATAATATCTTATATAACAAAAACGTGCCACTAGTGTCAACAACAATGAATGCAAACATGCAGGTGAATCTTGTGCGTTTGTAGGCTCTGGTGATGACTCCACACCAGGGGCGGACTGACCATTTGGAAACTTGGGCACTGTCCGAGGGCCCGGGGTCACTAGGGGGCCCCATGGGATGCCCCTGGTACCTTTTTCATACGCTTTTTTGAGTTTGGGCAAGGACACAGGGGTCCCATGATCCCCTATTGCCCGGGGGCCCCATGAGTTGTCAGTCCGCCCCTGCTCCACACACAGCTAGATTGGCTCCTCACCTCCTTGCTGTGACCCTAAAAGGGCCTAAATGCCTTATGGATCACTCCTGGATCCCCCTGGGTTAAAGCGTATCTTCAAGTAATATCCTAAATGGCTCTTATCCAGAGAAAACAGCTCCCGCATGGTCCACAAAGAGAAAAGCCTCCATAGTGTATTACCATTTATTAGCACAGTAATTAAAATATACATAGGACATGTCAGGGACTGCGGGTCTCGCAGCGGCGCACAGGTCTGCACATACGCAGATTGCCTAGGTGTACTAATGTGCAGGCACTAGGACCTGGGCGTCGGCGGCAGCAATTGCACCAATGACGGTGCAGGGCGCACTATGTACCAATGACGGTGCAGGGCGCACTATGTACCAATGACAGTGCAGGGCGTACTATGTACCAATGACGGTGCAGGGCGCACTATGTACCAATGATGGTGCAGGGCGCATTATTTAAACTGGCCAGATGGTGACTAGGTTGCCGCAAGGTCTAGTTCCTGTACCCGTGTTCTGAAGTACGTTCCTGTTGCCGATCCTGCTTGTCCTGATTTGTGTTGACCTTCTCCTGCTCTGACCCCCGGCTCGTCCCTGACTACTCTCCTGCCTGTTGTTATATTACTATTGGACCTCCCGTTGCTGAACCTTGGCTCGTGACCCGGCTGCTCTCTGTCTACTGTTTAGTACCTACCTGCCTCCACCGTTACCGACCCGGCTAGTCTGACTACGCTCATCCCTGACTGTCGTTCATCCATCCCGCTCGGGACCTGGACTTGTCAGTCTCTTCACAGTAGGCTCACCCCCCGGCACGTACCCTCGGCGGGACCCCTCTACCACAGTTGGGTGCACTCAGGGGTCGCGACCTGGTTTCAGTCTTGCACCAAGTCCATCCCCACCATCAGGGGCTCTGGTGAAAAGGCAGACTGGGACTTAGACTCCGCATCCTGGGGAATCCCGTTCTGTGGATCACTAGAGATTCCGCCAGGCGGTGCCTGACAGGGCACTCACATAGTACATCTTCTTGTATACAGCATTTAGAACCTCATGTATGGGTGTACATGCATGGGTTCTATAGGGAGTCCAAAGATGGCGTCCGTGCCGGAAATGACGTCACCTACGCGTTGCGTCACCGCTCACGTGACTTCCTTCTTACTACATACCTTGGACTCTCTACTTTCCAAAAAGGGTCATTTTGGGGATATCTGTACTGGGCTTCCTTGAGAATCTGCATACTTTAGAGCAGGGGTGGGCAAACTTTTTGACTTGAGGGCCACAATGGGTTCATATATTGGACCCGGGGGCCGGACCAAGAGTAGATGAATGATGTGTATGTGTCATCCATAGTAAGTATAGTAATATTCCCCCATAGTAAGCATAGTAATTAATCCCCCATATAGTAATTCATCCCCCATAGTAATTCATCCCCCATATAGTAATTCATCCCCCATAGTAATTCATCCCCCATATAGTAATTCATCCCCCATAGTAATTCATCCCCCATATAGTAATTCATCCCCCATAGTAATTCATCCCCCATAGTAATCCATCCCCCATATAGTAATTCATCCCCCATAGTAATTCATCCCCCATATAGTAATTCATCCCCCATAGTAATTCATCCCCCATATAGTAATTCATCCCCCATAGTAATCCATCCCCCATATAGTAATTCATCCCCCATAGTAATTCATCCCCCATAGTAATTCATCCCCCATATAGTAATTAATACCCCATAGTAATTCATCCCCCATAGTAATTCATCCCCCATATAGTAATTCATCCCCCATATAGTAATTCATCCCCCATAGTAATTCATCCCCCATATAGTAATTCATCCCCCATATAGTAATTCATCCCCCCTATAGTAATTCATTCCCCATATTAATTCATCCCCCATATAGCAATTCATCCCCCCTATAGTAATTCACCCCCCATAGTAATTCATCCCCCATATAGTAATTCATCCCCCATAGTAATTCATCCCCCATATAGTAATTCATCCCCCATAGTAATTAATCCCCCATATAGTAATTCATCCCCCATAGTAATTCATCCCCCATATAGTAATTCATCCCCCATATAGTAATTCATCCCCCATAGTAATTCATCCCCCACAGTAATTCATCCCCCATATAGTAATTCATCCCCCATATAGTAATTCATCCCCCATAGTACTATTCCCCCCCAAGTAGTAAGCCAAGTCTTTGCTCTGCGCGTTCCTCTCGCCGTGTTCCCGCGCCGTTCCGGTCTTCAGGACGGACTGTGAGAGGAGCCTAGCTCCCCTCACGTTCGTCACGCTGCCCCGCCTACACACATCCTGACAGCCAATGTATCACGCTCCGCGGGCCGGATTAAAAGGTCCGCCGGGCCGTAGTTTGCCCATTGCTGCTTTAGAGGGTGCTGCAACTGAAAAAAGGTTGAGAAATAATGCGCTAGAACAGGGGTGTCAAACTGGTGGCCCTCCAGTTCTTGCCAAACTACAAGTCCCATCATGCCTCTGCCTTTGAGAGTCATGCTTGTAACCGTCAATCTTGCAATGCCTCCTGGGACTTGTAGTTTGGCAACAGCTGGAGGGCCGCCAGTTTGACACCTTAGAATATCAACATTATTTATTGCTAGAATTCTCACCAGGGTCAGTAGGATTATGACGTAGCAGAAGTTGGCTCTCACGTTGCCCAGTTCCCCTGACAGATTTGACCAGGTTTTGGATCCCCGGACTTCCTCTCACCTTCCTTACTACCTTACACAAATTGCTTTGACAGGATGGGCTGTATTCCAGGACAAGATTAGGTTTTAATGTCAGATAAAAATTCCTCGGTATCACATTGAATCCTATACAATCCCTCTGGATTAAGCCTGACCTTTGCTTTCATGTACAGATAGATATTCATGTAGATAATAAATGGTATTATCCTATTGCATGTACTTCCTATATCTATGCAATGTTTCCAAGGCAGTGGGTTCTCAACCTTTTTGAGACCAGGACCCGGTCAATTCTTCCACAATTTTTGTACCTCCCACAAAAAAAAAAGATTTATACTAACACAATAGAGGTACGGAGAAGTAAAATATGTTTTGAAATGTTACAATGCTCTGGATGTGGCTAGATTTCACTGTAGGGGGATGGGGGTTCCGAAGGAGGTTTTGGGACTCTAATATGGTGGCTCTGTTAGGGATTATAGAAGGAGCTGGAGGCAACTGTGGGGAATGTGGTTTCTGTAGGGGGTTGTGGGTCTCCAGGAGACTTGCTAGACTGTTGGAAGTTAGGGGCACTATTGGGGGGCTGCAGGATCTGCAGCAAGCTGGGAAATTGGCAGGGGGTTGGGGGGAGCACTGTGGGGGACTGAGGATTCTCAGGGGGTCTGGGGGCACTGTAGGAGGTTGAGGGACATGGTGGACCACTATGGCTGGTTGGGTGGCACTACTGAAGGAGCTGGCGGATCTGAAGCAAGCTGGGCGCAATGAAGGGGGCTGGAGGGCACTGTGAGGACTTAGGATGCTCAGAGGTTCTGGGGGCACTGTAGGAGATTGGAAGGACAACCATAGACCACTATGGCTGCTTGGAAGGCACTGCTGCAGGAACTGGTGGCTCAGAAGCAAGCTGGGCACAATGAAGGGGGCTGGAGGGCACTGTGAGGACTTAGGATGCTCAGAGGTTCTGGGGGCACTGTATGAGATTGGAATGGCCACCGTAGACCACTATGACTGGTTGGAGGGGACTACTGAAGGAACTGGTGGCTCAGAAGTAAGCTGGGTGCACTGAAGGGGGCTGGAAGGGTTTGGATGCTCAGGAAGTCTGGGGGCACTGTAGGAGATTGGGAGGGGCATGATAGACCACTACAGCAGGTTGGGTGGCACTATGGGAGCTGAAAGACACCGTGGGAAGTTAGGCGATCTGCAGGTGCCTGAAGGTGCAGTAGGAGGGAGGCCACGGCCCGGTCGTGGAGAACCACTGGTTTCAGGTATACCTTGGACAGTTTATTTTCTTAAATAAACTTTATAAACAAGCATGAATGAGTGATCTGCTGGAAATAATCAAGTTCAAAAAGGGGGGAAAAAATGCAAATTGAAGGATTAAACTAAAATTTGGGGTTCGCATATGTTAAATGATTATTACAATCTAGTCCATGGTTCCACCCACTGTGCAACAAAAATAGTCCATGTTTTTTTTGGGGGGGGAGCTATTCATGTTTTTTTAGATTTTTTCCTGGCACCCAACCCCACTTAGGTGAAAATGGTGTGTCCAGCTCCTGCAACCCTCTGGGATGTCCCTATCACATATCCCAGGAGGCCATGGGAACGCATTCATAGAGTGGCCATGTGCAGAAATTGATCAGGTTCTCGGGGTATAAGCTGCCTGAACCCAGCAGCTGGAAGAGCAGTTCCAAGATGGTGGCCAGGACATAGGCTGTGATAGCTGAACAGAGGATAGTCTGTTGGCAGGCGGGTACACATTTTGAAGAGCATTTGGCATAACAGGTAAGACTGGATGTGGGGGAAAAGGGTTGGGGGGGGGGGGAGTGAAGTTCCTCTTTTAAATATATTACTACATAATAATGGAACAAAACTGGTTAAAAAAACGCTCATTTAGTCAGGGGTGTATTTAGGTTTTGTGCTGCCCAAGGCAACACAAAAATTGTCTCCCCCCACGAAGAGACCCTGACACCGACCAACACCCCCCTCCCCCACGAAGACAGCCTGACATTGACCAACAACATCTCAGCCCCCCCACCCGAGAGAGCCTTCCACTACTACAAACCCCCCACACCTCACCACGGTGAGAGAGAAGACACTCCCCTTCACAGCTCTGGATATCCCGGGAACAAGAGTCGGGCTCTGCATACACCATCAAGCAGCCCGCAGCCTCTCTCAGATCCCACCTGGTCCCCATGCTGCGTGTGTCCATTCTTCCATCCCTTCTTTTGGAGGGCGATGCTGCCCCCCTGAAAAATGCCACCCTAGGCAAATGCCTTGTTTGCCTTGCGGTTAATACGCCCCTGCATTTAGTTTGGAGTGGCTTGAGATAAGGAATGCATATTTACAACTACACTCACCTTGCCAGTCATCTCCTGTTTGTTCGGTGATCTCCTTACCCCGTCTCTCCTGCTGTCTCTGTCACTCTAAATGCCAGAAAATTCCCTGATCATAGTGAATGCAAGCACCAACTAATACTATAATAATATAATAGAAAACTTTTAATGATGCTTTAGGATTCCATAAAATATCAGTAACAACTAAAATCTCCCAAGACAGTAAAGGTGAACAACAAGATTACAAAAAAATTTAAGTTGATACTAATAGGGAACATTCAATTGATTTGTTTGTTTCATGCCAATCCCAATATGTAGCGTGTCTCCCCCAATGCCCGTGTTGTCAGGACCACACGGGAATTATGCTGGAGACTAAGAGTACATATAAACAATATTAAGAAGTCCCTGAGGAAGTCACGTGACCTGTGACCTAACGCGTAGGACAAAAGCGTGGTGACGTCATTTCCGGCGTAGCAGGCAGCCCCATCTTGCTACACCCATGCAAGTACACCTTGTGTGTTTCTTGATGATTGTATGCCTGTGAGATTGCAGACCCTTTAATCGTTTTGTAAGCAGGTTTTTGGCTTTTGCTATCTTAATAAATTTGTACATTTATTTATTTATTTCAGGCCGTCAATTTACGCAGCGCTTTACATATATATTGTACATTCACATCAGTCCCTAACCCTCAAGGGGCGTACAATCTAAGGTCCTTAACTCACATTCATACATACTAGGGACAATTTTAGACAGGATCCAGTTCACCTACCAGCATGTCTTTGGAGCGTGGGAGTAAACCGGAGTAACCGGAGGAAACCCACGCAGGCACAGGGAGAACATGCAAACTCCAGGCAGGTGGTGCCGAGGTTGGGATTCAAACCAACGACCCTAGTACTGCCAGGCGGAAGTGCTAAACATTTAGTCACTGTGCTGCCCTGTTTACTACACTATGGGAGTCCTTGTTTCCTACTTCTTTATGGTGATCACCTGAGAGGTTGTTTGGCTGACTATCGTCTGGAAGGGGATACCACCCAGGGGTGGACTCACAACTCACGGGGCCCCCGGGCAATAGGGGATCATGGGGCCCCTGTGTACTTGCCCAAACTCAAAAAAGCCTATGAAAAAGGTACCAGGGGCATCTCATGGGGCCCCCTACTGACCCCGGGCCCTCAGGCAGTGCCCGAGTTTCCAAATGGTCAGTCTGCCCCTGATACCACCACTATTGGTATGGTTCCTGGATTGCTGCCAAGGGTACAGATGTGACTAGGATCGCTCCGTTGACCCCTTGGGGTCGCAGCGTGGAGGTGAGCGTGCATACTAGCCGGTGGTGGATTCATGTGTTGGAGTGATCACTGAACGTTGTCACCGATTGGATAAACGCTGGTTTTGGACTGTGCCCTATATATTGGTTTTGTTCACTTTTTTGACACATTTGATCTTTATGTCATTTGTTTCAAGACGTTTAAAACTGTGATATTCATTTGTTTATTCACTCACTTTATTTATTTGATTGCATTTATTTTAATATTTATCACATTGTGTATTTGTTCCTCTGATGATTTCATATATTTTAGGATCACGTATAGGATTATATTATATATTCATTTAATTTTTTTTGATTCACAAGAGTGAGGTAGAGATTTATATCCACTTTTTGATCACATCCACTTCTCTCTATATATTTGGTTAGGGTTAGCGCAGCACCACCCCTGTTTGTTTGAATATTAGGAAGGGTTTGTCTTCACATTTTGATACCGATAGCTATAGGGATTCGAGTCTGATTGGATTTGCGAGTATTGAGAAATTGAACCCCAACAGGAGAGAAATCTTCAGATGAAAAACTTTATGGATTGTGTTTGTATGATTTATATAGAATTTGCATAGCCATTTGGGCATTGAAAGTGCACGGACATTTGTTCTTTTTGAATGGGGCAAAAGACAAATATACAAAGGCTATATCCCACGCGGTTCGATTGTAAGTCATTGATTTAAAAATGAGAAATATCACATTTGGCCACTAGATGGACCTGAGTAACATAAGAATTGCTGTAATACTTAGTGGCATCTAGTGACTAATTATGGCCTTTATGCATTTAAAAAAAAATATTTGCAATTGAACAGTCTTGGGCACCAATTCACAAAAAGAACATTGGGGAACTGGAGGAAGTACAGAGAAGGGCAACCAAACTGATAAGAGGCATGGAGGAGATCAGCTATGAGGAAAGATTAGAGGAACTGAATTTATTCTCTCTTGAGAAGAGGAGATTAAGGGGGGATATGATCACCATGTATAATACATAAGGGGGGGGGGGGGATATGATCACCATGTATAATACATAAGGGGGGGGGGATATGATCTCCATGTATAATACATAAGGGGGGGATATGATCTCCATGTATAATACATAAGGGGGGATATGATCTCCATGTATAATACATAAGGGGGGATATGATCTCCATGTATAATACATAAGGGGGGATATGATCACCATGTATAATACATAAGGGGGGATATGATCTCCATGTATAATACATAAGGGGGGATATGATCACCATGTATAATACATAAGGGGGGGATATGATCTCCATGTATAATACATAAGGGGGGGATATGATCTCCATGTATAATACATAAGGGGGGATATGATCTCCATGTATAATACATAAGGGGGGATATGATCTCCATGTATAATACATAAGGGGGGATATGACCTCCATGTATAATACATAAGGGGGGATATGATCTCCATGTATAATACATAAGGGGGATATGATCTCCATGTATAATACATAAGGGGGGATATGATCTCCATGTATAATACATAAGGGGGGTATGATCTCCATGTATAATACATAAGGGGGGATATGATCTCCATGTATAATACATAAGGGGGATATGATCTCCATGTATAATACATAAGGGGGGATATAATCACCATGTATAATACATAAGGGGGATATGATCTCCATGTGTAATACATAAGGGGGGATATGATCTCCATGTATAAATACATCAGTGGTTCATATAGTGAACTTGGTGTAGTTATTCCCCCTGAGGTCATCACAGAGGACAAGGGGGCGCTCTTTATGTCTGAAGGAAAAGAAATGTAATCTCCAAATATGGAAAGGTTTCTTCACAGTAAGAGCTGTGAGAATGTGGAATAGACTCCCTCAAGAGTTGGTTGTGGCCAGCTCAGTGGATTGCTGTAGGAAAGTCCTGGATTCTTTCTTGGATACACAGAATATAACTGGTAACTGGATATAACATTTATAGGTAAAGTTGATCCAGGGAATATCTGATTGCCTCTCGGGGGATCAGGAAGGAATTGTTTCCCCTGCAGGAGCAAATTGGATCGTGCTTTGCTGTTTTCTTTTGCCTTCCTCTGGATCAACTGTGGGTGTAGGATTATAACTTTTTTTTTTTTATGGTTGAACTGGATGGACTTTTGCCTTTTTTCAGCCAGACTAACTATGTAACAAAATATAGCCTGTGTACATTCATTTTGTGCTCAATTGCTCACATTGAATGTACAAGCACTGTCATCGGGTGAATGGCAATTCTTTAGAAGTCAACCCCCGTAGAGTAGTTTGACATCATCTGTTTCACTGATAGTTCGTGTTCATTCACTTGATGTTGATACAGTGTATATATATATATATATATTGAAGAAGAGGTTGTCTGTATCTGGAATTATTTTTTGAAAGCCCTGCGTGCAGACATGTTGCATATTTATCCGCAGTTCCCAGTGGCAGAGGAGTTTTCAGAGCTTTGACTCGATACAACTTTCTGCAAAGGTGTTGTTGAGTTAAATGGAAAGTGGCAGATATGCGTTTGTCACTGCAGATGATTCAGACAACGGTAGGATGAATTAAAAAAAAAAAAGGTGACCTCTGCTGTCATTCTTCTCTACAAGTCAAATTTCCTAACTTGAACTTTCCTAGTTGTTATTACCAGCCATGCGTGGATTGGTTGGACTAACCTCAATGCAACCTATTTCAACAGAGGAAAAATACCTTTGAGCTTGGGAAGTAGAAATGATATAGTAACTGGAACCTTCCTGGCACAGTACTGGGCTGACACAGCAACCAAATAAAGTCTTTTTTCCTCCTCTCTCAACCTGGCAGGGAAAGGATTCTGAACCTGCAACCTCTGCTGTTTTTGGTAGTATCCAGGGGCGGACTGACAACTCATGGGGCCCCCGGGCAATAGGGGATCATGGGGCCCCTGTGTTCTTGCCCAAACTCAAAAAAGCCTATGAAAAAGGTACCAGGGGCATCTCATGGGGCCCCCTACTGACCCCGGGCCCTCGGGCAGTGCCCGAGTTTCCAAATGGTCAGTCTGCCCCTGGTAGTATCTCTTCTTGCGGAGCCACCAGAGATGCTGGACAGATCCCTGCCTGATTCCATAGACAACTTCCCCTGGTGTCTTGCTTCTCTTGTACCTTGATCCTTTTGCTCTTCCCCTGAACTTCCTATTTAAGCCATGCCTTTGCACTTCCTTGTGCTCCCTCCAGCCAATATCTCACTCTTGTGACTCCTGCTGCCGTCCGTATCTTTATTACCACTCATTACCGACCTTTAGCTTGTTCATCGTCTACGCTTGCACTTGATCCCAACCTGCCACCACTTGGTACCGACCTTTAGTTTGTTTACTGACTAAGCTTCTGCTTGATCCCTACCTGCTATAGCTGCTTCTGATAGGGTGATCCTGAGGCCAACACGTGGTACTAACACCCATCTCCACTATCAAGTGTTCTGGTGAATATCGGCTAGTACTTAGACCCTGAACCTTGGGTGAGCCCACGTCATCTACAAGGGTGATCTTCCTGTATACCTATCCTGCTGGTTGGTTGGGGCCTCTCTACTGCTATAGCTACTGGTTTCCAAGCCTGACCCTGGCAGTGGCTTAAAGGGGCCACCAACTGAATTACATGTTCAGTTGATTGGCTTCAATAAAGGTCATTGGAGACCAAGTTCTTTTTTGCTTGACATAGAACTTGGCCTCCTCTCTCCCTCTCTTGACCAGGCAGGAAAAGGAAGCAAGGAGCTGCCAGTGGGGGGGAATGCTCTGCTGGGCTGCTGGCCCAATGACCAATTTAATTCACCGGTTTCAATAAAAGTCACTGGCAACCAAGTTCTTTTTTTTCTGTCTACAGAAAAGGACTTCTTAGGGGATTCCAACGCCGTTCTATTTTTGGCTGTCACAGCAGTCAACTAAAGTCTTATTTCCTTCTCTCTCCAACTCTCCTCTCTTCTCTGGGCAGAGAAAGGAAGGAATGAGTTGCCTGTGGAGGGAACGTTTTGCTGGGCTGCTTAAAGGGGCTCTGCTGGCCCAATATCAATTTAATCCACTAGTTTCAATAAAGGTCACTGACAACCAAGTTATTTTTTCCCTGTCTACAGAAAAGCACTTCCTGGGGGATTCCAATACAGTTCTGAGTGTTTTGGGGGATATATCTGTAGCCTCCAATGGTCTTTTCTTCATTAAAAGTGTTTTGGAACACGTATCGCAAGACACTGTGACCAGGAATCAATTGTTCCCTTTAAGTTTGAAGCTACAATGTTTCTCTGTGTCCATCTGAGATCTTTGACCTAATCACGCTATCACCTTGTTGGGGACCAAGACCTTTTTCATTCTGTCGGGCTACTTAAAGGGTTTCTGCTGGCCCAATGTTCAATTTAATCCACTAGTTTCAATAAAGGTCACTGGCAACCAAGTTATTTTTTCCCTGTCTACAGAAAAGCACTTTCTTGGGGATTCCAATACAGTTCTGAGTGTTTTGGGGGATATATCTGTAGCCTCCAAGGGTCTTTTCTTGATTGAAAGTGTTTTGAAACACGTATCCCAAAACACTGTGACCAGGAATCAATTGTTCCCTTTAAGTTTGAAGCTACAATATGTCTCTGAGTCCATCTCAGATCTTTGACCTAATCACGCTATCAGCTTGTTGGGGACCAAGACCTTTTTCATTCTATCGGGCTACTTAAAGGGGTTCTGCTGGCCCAATGACCAATTTAATCCACTAGTTTCAATAAAGGTCACCGACAACCAAATTCTTTTTTGCCTGTCTACAGAAAAGCACTTCCTTGGGGATTCCAATACAGTCCTAAGTGTTTTGGGGGATATATCTGTAGCCTCCAAGGGTCTTCTCTTGATTAAAAGTGTTTTGAAACACGTATCCCAAGACACTGTGACCAGGAATCAAATGTTCCCTTTAGGTTTGAAGCTACAATATGTCTCTGAGTCCATCTCAGATCTTTGACCTAATCATGCTATCACCTTGTTGGGGACAAAGTCCATTTTTGCCCGTCACAGGAACCAACTAAAGTCTTATTTCCTCCTCTCTCTGTCTCTCCTGTCTTCTCTGGGCCGAGAAAGGAAGCAATGAGTTGTCTGTGGAGAGAACATTTTGCTGGGCTGCTTAAAGGGGCTCTGCTGGCCCAATGACCAATTTAATCCAAGACACTGTGACCAGGAATCAATTGTTCCCTTAAGTTTGAAGCTACAATATGCCTCTGAGTCCATCTGAGATCTTTGACCTAATCACACTATCAGCTTGTTGAGGACCAAGTCCTTTTTCATTCTGCCGGCTGCTTAAAAGGGGCTCTGCTGGCCCAATGACCAATTTAGTCCACTAGTTTCAATAAAGATCACCGACAACCAAATTCTTTTTTGCCTGTCTACAGAAAAGCACTTCCAAAGGGAATCCAGTACAGTCCTAAGTGTTTTGGGGGATATATCTGTAGCCTCCAAGGGTCTTTTCTTGATTAAAAGTGTTTTGGAACACATATCCCAAGACACTGTGACCAGGAATCAATTGTTCCCTTTAAGTTTGAAGCTACAATATGTCTCTGAGTCCATCTCAGATCTTTGACCTAATCAAGCTATCACCTTGTTGGGGACAAAGTCCATTTTTGCCCGTCACAGGAACCAACTAAAGTCTTATTTCCTCCTTTCTCTGTCTCTCCTCTCTTCTCTGGGCCGAGAAATGAAAGCAATGAGTTGCCTGTGGAGGGAACGTTTTTCTGGGCTGCTTAAAGGGGCTCTGATGGCCCAATGTTCAATTTAATCCACTAGTTTCAATAAAGGTCACTGGCAACCAAGTTATTTTTCCCCTTTCTATAGAAAAGCACTTCCTAGGGGATTCCAATACAGTTCTGAGTGTTTTGGGGGATATATCTGTAGCCTCCAAAGGTCTTTTCTTGATTGAAAGTGTTTTGGAACACGTATCGCAAGACACTGTGACCAGGAATCAATTGTTCCCTTTAAGTTTGAAGCTACAATGTTTCTCTGAGTCCATCTGAGATCTTTGACCTAAACATAAAGTGTTTTGAACACATATCGCAAGACACTATGACCAGGAATCAATTGTTCCCTTTAAGTTTGAAGCTACAATATGTCTCTGAGTCCATCTCAGATCTTTGACCTAATCAAGCTATCACCTTGTTGGGTACAAAGTCCATTTTTGCCCAGTCACAGGAGCCAACTAAAGTCTTATTTCCTCCTCTCTCTGTCTCTCCTATCTTCTCTGGGCCAAGAAAGGAAGCAATGAGTTGTCTGTGGAGAGAACATTTTGCTGGGCTGCTTAAAGGGTCTCTGCTGGCCCAATGACCAATTTAATCCAAGACACTGTGACCAGGAATCAATTGTTCCCTTTAAGTTTGAAGCTACAATATGTCTCTGAGTCCATCTGAGATCTTTGACCTAATCACACTATCAGCTTGTTGAGGACCAAGTCCTTTTTCATTCTGCCGGGCTGCTTAAAGGGTCTCTGCTGGCCCAATGACCAATTTAGTCCACTAGTTTCAATAAAGGTCACTGGCAACCAAATTATATTTTGGCAGTCCACAGAAAAGCACTTAATAAGGGATTCTGATTCAGTTGTAAGTGTTCTGTGGGATATATCTGTAGCTTGCCCCCAGGTCTTCTCTTGATTTGAAAATATTTGGAACACGTATAGCAGGACACAGTGACCAGGAATCATTTTTTTGTTTCAGTCTGAAGTTACAATGTGTCGTCTCGGAGTCCATCTCAGATCTCTGACCTCCTCACGCTATCACGTTGTTATTCTTTAAAATATATATTCTTTTTTTTTTTTTATAAATCGTTGAACATTGTTACCATATACCTTTGACCCTAGGTGTGTTCAGATTGATGCACCCAAGTCACGTTTCCTTGTTTTGGCTGAAAATGTTCTGCTATGCCTGGTGTCTGCGTCTCCTGAACTTGATAATACAACGGCAAGAAGGGACCTGAATCTTAAACAAGCTTTAGTGATAATTTCTAGGCTTTTTGGTAATGTCATCTAAAATGCTAATTTCAGATGGTGCCTAATATATTATAGTCAGATTTCTATTAAAGCCGTAAAATACTAATAAAAGGAAGCAAGTGCTCTTTTGGGACAGGAACATCAGCTTTTTACGATCAGTTTGATGACAGCACTTAGCGAAGCTATTTATATATATAATGAGAAGTCGGAAAAAAGAGAGGGGATGGGAAAAAGACTGACAGATCAAATTCACGACAAACACAATGCGTGTAAATGGGAATGAACAAAAAAATATATATAAAAAGCAGTTTAAAGTAAGGCCCCATGTACACGGGACATTTCTGAACGATGGAAACTGACTGCTGGAAAACGTCTATTTGCATAACGCGTTTATGCGCGTTTGCGTTTAGAAGCGTTTTTTAAAGATAAGCACAGGAGAACCTCCCAAATGCCCAGAATGCACTGAAAAGTGGTAAATTATTAACTATTTCAGACTGTTTCAGAGCAATACAGAGAGTAGAAGCAGAGACAGCAGTATGTGTTGAGATTAGCTTAGGTGTGAGTTGCTCATTAACGTTTCTTTTGTTTCCAAGGGTGGGAAAGGTGTCTGGTGGAGGGAGTCATTAAGGTCACCTGGCAGGGGGTCTTCATGAGCAATCTAAGGTGTGAATGGTCATTAACATATCTTTTGTTTTCAAGTGAGGGAGAGGTCTGAGGTGTGAATGTTTCCAAGGGTGGGAGAGGTCTGAGGTGTGAATGGTCATTAACATATCTTTTGTTTCCAAGGGCGGGAGAGGTATGAGGTGTGATTGGCCATTAACATATCTTTTGTTTCCAAGGGTGGGAGAGGTCTGAGGTGTGAATTGGTCATTAACATATCCTTTGTTTCCAAGGGTGGGAGAGGCCTGAGGTGTGAATGGTCATTAACATATCTTTTGTTTCCAAGGGTGGGAGAGGTCTGAGGTGTGAATGGTCATTAACATATCTTTTGTTTCCAAGGGTGGGAGAGGTCTGAGGTGTGAATGTTTCCAAGGATGGGAGAGGTCTGAGGTGTGAATGGTCATTAACATATCTTTTGTTTCCAAGGGCGGGAGAGGTCTGTGTGATTGGTCATTAACATGTCTTTTGTTTCCAAGGGTGGGAGAGGTCTGAGGTGTGAATTGGTTATTAACATATCTTTTGTTTCCAAGGGCGGGAGAGGTCTGAGGTGTGAATTGGTCATTAACATATCTTTTGTTTCCAAGGGTCGGAGAGGTCTGAGGTGTGAATGGCCATTAACATATCTTTTGTTTCCAAGGGTGGGAGAGGTCTGAGGTGTGAATTGGTCATTAACATATCTTTTGTTTCCAAGGGCAGGAGAGGTCTGAGGTGTGAATTGGTCATTAACATATCTTTTGTTTCCAAGGGTGGGAGAGGTCTGAGGTGTGAATGGTCATTAACATATCTTTTGTTTCCAAGGGTGGGAGAGGTCTGAGGCGTGAATTGGTCATTAACATATCTTTTGTTTCCAAGGGTGGGAGAGGTCTGAGGTGTGAATTGGTCATTAACATATCTTTTGTTTCCAAGGGTGGGAGAGGTCTGAGGCGTGAATTGGTCATTAACATATCTTTTGTTTCCAAGGGTGGGAGAGGTCTGAGGTGTGAATTGGTCATTACAATGTGTGACAAGCTTGGTAGGAACATCCTGTGTTCAGTGTTTTGTCCATCTCAGTACCTTGAAAACGCTTTGCATGAAGTTTTCATGATAAAAAAAGGCTCTGGACAGCATCAGGAACTGGAAGAGTTAAAATTAAAATTCAAATGCAAACGCTTATAAACGCAATTTACTGCGTTTACAAGCATTTTTCTGTTGAAACGCTGCTAAAATCGACATCTGAACGCAAGTTTGTTTCGTTAAAAAAAAAACGACTGTAAACTCAAATGCCTGTAAACAACGATGTGTACACGGACACATAGGAAAACATTAGGGAGAGTTCAGGGGCTGCTGAAAAAAACGCTGAACATCTCCTAAACGTGAGTTTATCAGCTGCAGTGTACATGAGCCCTTAATCTGTGGCCAGGCTATGAACATTTAGCATTTACATATTCTAACTGAACCCCCACTGACCTCTGCATCTGCATTCACTGTGGTGCACTGCATCCTCAGAGGTCACAGCAAAAGCCTTGAAGTCCTTGAAGTGAGTTGTCTGCTCCGCTCAGCTCACTCGGTTACCTCCAGCCTGTGTTTTCATTGGAAATTAGAATGTTGATTTACTAAAGACAATTAGGCTCCACGCACACGGGACATTTTGAAAACGCTGGTAACGTTAGCTGTGTAAAGTCAAGTTAAAACCGAGAGTTTTTCAGCTGTTTGTAGCATTTTTGCATTAACGTTCAGCAGCGTTTTGCCGCGTTGTTCCGCACTTGAGTTTTTTTAGCTTTTTTTGACCAAGAAAAATTATATTTTTTGTTAAAAAAGTCCAAAAACATCAGTTTGCAACGTTTTACCGCGTTTTTCATCGTTACAGCGTTTTTACAGCTAAAAAACTCCTCCAGAAACCCATTAGTCCTGGGGTTTTTTCCAGCCAAACAATGTCCCTGCCAAAGAACGCTGATTCCAGTCTATGTGTGTATGGACACATAGGATAACATGCCGGGGATGGACACATAGGATAACATGCTGGGGATGGACACATAGGATAACATGCTGGGGATGGACACATAGGATAACATGCTGGGGATGGACACATAGGAGAACATGCCAGAGATGGACACATAGGAGAACATGCCGGGGATGGACACATAGGAGAACATGCCGGAGATGGACACATAGGATAACATGCCGGGGATGGACACATAGGAGAACATGCTGGGGATGGACACATAGGAGAACATGCCGGAGATGGACACATAGGAGAACATGCCGGGGATGGACACATAGGAGAACATGTTGGGGATGGACACATAGGAGAACATGCCGGAGATGGACACATAGGAGAACATGCTGGGGATGGACACATAGGAGAACATGCCGGAGATGGACACATAGGAGAACATGCCGGGGATGGACACATAGGAGAACATGCCGGAGATGGACACATAGGATAACATGCCGGGGATGGACACATAGGAGAACATGCCGGGGATGGACACATAGGAGAACATGCCGGGGATGGACACATAGGATAACATGCCGGGGATGGACACATAGGAGAACATGCCGGGGATGGACACATAGGATAACATGCCGGGGATGGACACATAGGATAACATGCCGGAGATGGACACATAGGAGAACATGCCGGGGATGGACACATAGGAGAACATGCCGGGGATGGACACATGGGATAAAATGCCGGGGATGGACACATGGGATAACATGCCGGGGATGGACACATGGGATAACATGCCGGGGATGGACACATGGGATAACATGCCGGGGATGGACACATGGGATAACATGCCGGGGATGGACACATAGGATAACATGCCGGGGATGGACACATAGGATAACATGCCGGGGATGGACACATAGGATAACACGCCGGGGATGGACACATGGGATAACACGTCGGGGATGGACACATGGGATAACACGTCGGGGATGGACACATAGGATAACACGCCGGGGATGGACACATAGGATAACACGCCGGGGATGGACACATGGGATAACACGTCGGGGATGGACACATAGGATAACATGCCGGGGATGGACACATGGGATAACACGTCGGGGATGGACACATAGGATAACATGCCGGGGATGGACACATAGGATAACACGCTGGGGGGTTTACTAGCTGTAGAAAAAAAAACGTAAAACGTCAAAAAACAGCCGCTGTAAAAATGTCCCGTGTGCCTGAGGACTAAGTTTAATCCCCAAGTAGTCCAGGCTTACAAGTCCGGCATAGGGGAAGGCTTTTTGCAGCAAGGATTTGACTTCTGTGTTTAGGACTTGGCAATAGTAGCTGAGGCTAGGAGATGGTGTGGGTCACAGTAGAGACACAGAGAGGTTGCATAACCACAGACAGGCGAAGGACATTGCGGGGACTTGGAAACCTCATGACACTGACAGACATGGAGAGAGTGTGCTTGTTCGTTCAGCATAGGTGACCGCCATAGAAGAGCCAAGGTGCAGGGTCTTAAGAGCCGCCTGGTCTTCACTAGACCATGGGTTTTGCTGCTGATGATGAATCCCAGGTTGCGGTCATCTGACTTACCCAAGCAGGAAGGTTCTGGAAAATGAATACAGGTATACACTCACCAGCCACTTTATTGGAGAATCTCTCCCACCCCATGACACCACCACCACCAGCCTGAACCGATGATACAAGGCAGGATGGATCCCCCACACCATGACACCACCACCACCAGCCTGAACCGATGATACAAGGCAGGACGGATCCACCACACCATGACACCACCACCAGCCTGAACCATTGATACAAGGCAGGATGGATCCCCCACACCATGACACCACCACCACCAGCCTGAACCGATGATACAAGGCAGGATGGATCCACCACACCATGACACCACCATCACCAGCCTGAACCATTGATACAAGGCAGGACAGATCAACCACACCATGACACCACCACCAGCCTGAACCATTGATACAAGGCAGGATGTATCCACCACACCATGACACCACAACCAGCAGCCTGAACCATTAATAAAAGGCAGGATGGATCCACCACACCATGACACCACCACCACCAGAATGGAACCACTGGTACAAGATAGGATGGATCCCCCACACCATGACACCACCAGCCTGAACCATTGATACAAGGCAGGATGGATCCCCCACACCATGACACCACCACCACCAGCCTGAACCATTGATACAAGGCAGGATGGATCCCCCACACCAAGACACCACCACCAGTCTGAACCATTGATACAAGGCAGGACGGATCCATGCTTTCATGTTGTTTACACCAAATTCTGACCCTTCCATCTGAATGTCTCAGCAACCAGTCTGCCCATTCTCCTCTGACCTCTGACACCAACAAGGCATTTTCCTCCACACAATTGCCGCTCACTGGAAATTTTCTCTTTTTCGGACCATTCTCTGTAAATCCTAGAGATGGCTGTGTGTAAAAATCCCAGTAGATCAGCAGTTTTTTAAATACTCAGACCAGTCCGTCTGGCACCAATAATTTTTTTTTTGGTCAAAAAAAGTCCAAAAATGCTGGTTTGCAGCATTTTTCAGCATTAGAGCGTTTTTACAGCTAAAAAACTCCTCTAGAAACCCACTACTTCTGGGGGGTTTTGTCCAGCCCAAAAACGTTGATTCCAGTCTTTGTGTGCATGGACACGCTGTAAAAACGTCCTGTGTGAATGAGGACTCACCAGCCAGCCTGCGAAACAACCAATTTGGCCCCGCCTAACAGTTTGCATTACAAACAGAGGGCTTTGTTTGCACACATTTGCAGATACATGTGTAAGCCGCAGTCCTGCATCAATTGTCCTGTGTATACTGTGGACCTAATTAAAATTTCCAAAGCCTCCATATTATAGGCAGCATAGTGGCTAAGTGGTTAGCACTTCTACCTGGCAGTACTTGGGTCGTCGGTTCAAATCCCAGCTACAGCACGACCTGCCTGGAGTTTGCATGTTTTCCCTGTGCCTGTGTGGGTTTCCTCCGGGTACTCCAGTTTCCCCTTACACTCCAAAGCAGGGGCAGATTGACCATTTGGAAACTCGGGCACTGCCCAAGGGCCCAGGGTCAGTAGGGGGCCCCATGAGATGCCCCTGGTACCGTTTTCATAGGCTTTTGTGAGTTTGGGCAAGGACATAGGGGCCCCATGATCCCCTATTGCCCGGGGGCCCCATGAGTTATTAGTCTGCCCCTGCTCCAAAAATATGCTGGTAGGTTAATTGGCTCCTGTCTAAATTGGCCCTAGTATGTGTATGTATGAATGTGAGTTAGGGACCTTAGATTGTACACTCCTCTGGGACGGGGACTGATGTGAATGTACAATATACAGTATATGTAAAGTGCTGCGTACATTGATGGCGATATATATATAAGTACCTGAAATAAATAAATAATATTAGGAGCACATGTATCAATGGATAGGTTAGGGGCAGGTGTGCCTGGAGGAGCCCATCCCTCCACCATTTCCCACAAAACCTCATGCTTCTCAGAAGAGTAGAGGTCATCATAGCCATAAAGGGTTGCTAATTCCATGTCTACAATTTTGGAAAGGGATATACTGTAGTTACATAGTCTGGCAGAAAAAAGACAAAAGTCCATCCAGTTCATCCATTAAAAAAGAAAAAAATTATAATCCAGTTGATCCAGAGGAAGGCAAAAAAAAACCAGCAAAGCAAGATCCGATCTGCTCCCGTAGGGAAAAAAATTCCTTCCTGATCCCCTGAGAGGCAATCGGATATTCCCTGTATATATATATATATATATATACACACACTGTATCAACATCAAGTGCATAAATAAACATGAACTATCAGTGAAACAGATGATGTCAAACTACTCTACGGGGGTTGACTTATGAAGAATTTGCATTGCCATTCACCCGATGACAGTGCTTGTACATTCAATGTGTGCAATTGAGAACAAAATGAATGTACACAGGCTATATTTTGTTACATAGTTAGTCTGGCTGAAAAAAGACAAAAGTCCATCCAGTTCAACCATTAAAAAAAAAAGTTATAATCCTACACCCACAGTTGATCCAGAGGAAGGCAAAAAAACCCAGCAAAGCACGATCCAATTTGCTCCTGCTGGGAAAAAAATTCCTTCCTGATCCCCCGAGAGGCAATCGGATATTCCCTGGATCAACTTTCCCTATAAATGTTATATCCAGTTATATTCTGTGTATCCAAGAAAGAATCCAGGACTTTCCTACAGCAATCCACTGAGCTGGCCACAACCAACTCTTGAGGGAGTCTATTCCACATTCTCACAGCTCTTACTGTGAAGAAACCTTTCCGTGTTTGGAGATTACATTTCCTCCAGATGTAAAGAGCGCCCCCTTGTCCTCTGTGATGACCTGTGGTATCCGACAGGATAATATCGGTATGATGGTCAGACATCTGCAAACATTCGGTCATCGTATTGTAAAGCGCTGAGCAAACTGTTGGCGCGATATAAATCCTGTATAATAATAATGAGTATTGTTCAGAGTTTATAAAAGAATGTTTCTGCCGTTACAGAAATCTGACCTGTACCCTCCGAAAAACAATGGCCGTTTCAAACACTTTTAAAGTTTTAATGAGAAGGCGGATTACTCCATGGAGTCTACAAAAACCGCAAGTCCTGAACTGTTACAAACCTGAAAAGAAGCAAAGTTTAAGGATGTCGTTTTGTCATTAATAAAGGAGCCACATGACATTGGAAGGCTTCCATGGGGGGGGGGGGGGGAGTGCTTCATATTTTACAGAAATATTGGCCACGGCTCTGGAATGGTCATGACCTCTTTATGTCGGAGAAGAGAACTGCGCTTTTCAAAGATCGCAAATGCTATGGCCCAGGGGTGGACTGACAACTCATGGGGCCCCCGAGCAATAGGGGATCATGGGGCCCCTGTGTCCTTGCCCAAACTCAAAAAAGCCTATGAAAAAGATACCAGGGACATCTCATGGGGCCCCCTACTGGCCCTGGGCCCTCGGGCGGTGACCGAGTTTCCAAATGGTCAGTCCGCCCCTGCTATGGCCCCCATGTAAACGGGACACTTCTGAACAATGGAAACTGACTGCGAAAACTGCATAGGTTAAAAAACGTGTGTTTAGCTGCATTTGCATACTGTGTTTATGTGTGTTTGCATTTAGAATAATTTTTTAACCACTTCCAGTCCGGACACTTTCACCCCCTTCCAGTCCGGACACTTTCACCCCCTTCCAGTCCGGACACTTTCCCCCCCTTCCAGTCCGGACACTTTCACCCCCTTCCAGTCCGGACACTTTCCCCCCCTTCCAGTCCGGACACTTTCACCCCCTTCCAGTCCGGACACTTTCCCCCCCTTCCAGTCCGGACACTTTCCCCCCCTTCCAGTCCGGACACTTTCCCCCCCTTCCAGTCCGGACACTTTCCCCCCCTTCCAGTCCGGACACTTCCCCCCCCTTCCAGACCGGATACTTTCCCCCCCATTCCAGTCCGGACACTTTTACCCCCTTCCAGTCCGGACACTTTCCCCCCCTTCCAGTCCGGACACTTCCCCCCCTTCCAGTCCGGACACTTTTACCCCCTTCCAGTCCGGACACTTTCCCCCCCTTCCAGTCCGGACACTTTCCCCCCCATTCCAGTCCGGACACTTTTACCCCCTTCCAGTCCGGACACTTTCCCCCCCTTCCAGTCCGGACACTTTCCCCCCCTTCCAGTCAGGACACTTTCCCCCCTTCCAGACTGGATACTTTCCCCCCCTTCCAGTCCGGACACTTCCCCCCCTTCCAGTCCGGACACTTCCCCCCCTTCCAGTCAGGACACTTTCCCCCCTTCCAATCCAGACATTTCCCCCCCCTTCCAGTCCGGACACTTTCACCCCCCTTCCAATCTGGACACTCCCCCCCTTCCAATCCGGACACTTCCCCCCCCTTCCAGTCCAGACACTCCCCCCCTTCCAGTCCAGACACTTTCACCCCCTTCCAGTCCGGACACTTTCACCCCCTTCCGGTCCGGACACTTTCACCCCCTTCCAGTCCGGACACTTTCACCCCCTTCCAATCCGGACACTTTCACCCCCTCCCTGTCTGGACACTTTCACCCCCTTCCAATCCGGACACTTCCCCCCCCCCCCTTCCAGTCCGGACACTTCCCCCCCCCCCTTCCAATCCGGACATTCCCCCCCCCCTTCCATTCGGGACACTTTCACCCCCTTCCTGTCCAGGCCAATTTTCAGCTTTCAGCGCTATCACACTTTGAATGACAATTGCGCGGTCATGCAACACTGTACCCATATGAATTTTTTTTGAGACAGATAAAGCTTTATTTTGGTGGTATTTATTCACCGCTGGGAGTTTTAATTTTTTTTGCTATATACAGTTGTGACCAAAATTATTCAACCCCCACTGAAATTGAGTGTTTTGGCCAGTTTGACATTGCTTTTGATCATTCAGTCATCTTGCTTACATTTACATTAAAGAGGCACTTGTAGGTCAGACAAATATAACATAACAGTTATAATGAAATAACCACAAATGTCTTTTCTGTGCTCACAGCATTATCAGTTTTATTCAACCCCCAAGTGACATTCAATCTTAGTACTTAGTACAGCATCCTTTTACAGTTATAACAGCTTTTAAACGTGAAGCATAGCTTGACACAAGTGTCTTGCAGCGATCTACGGGTATCTTCGCCCATTCTTCATGGGCAAAGGCCTCCAGTTCAGTCACATTCTTAGGCTTGCGCACTGCAACTGCTTTCTTTAAGTCCCACCAGAGGTTCTCAATCGGATTTAAGTCTGGTGACTGCGATGGCCACTCCAAAATGTTCCAGCCTTTCCTCTGCAACCATGCTCTAGTGGACTTGGAGGTATGCTTGGGATCATTGTCCTGTTGAAAGGTCCAACGTCTCCCAAGCCTCAGGTGTGTGACGGACTGCATCACGTTTCCATCCAATATCTCCTGGTACTGAAGAGAATTCATGGTACCTTGCACACGCTGAAGCTTCCCTGTACCTGCAGAAGCAAAACAGCCCCAAAGCATGATTGACCCTCCACCATGCTTCACAGTAGGCAAGGTGTTCTTTTCATCATAGGCCTTGTTCTTCCTCCTCCAAACATAGCGTTGATCCATGGGCCCAAACAGTTCTAATTTTGTTTCATCAGTCCACAGAACACTATCCCACAACTTTTGTGGTTTGTCCACATGGCTTTTGGCATACTGCAGTCGACTCTTCTTATTCTTTGGAGACAGCAAGGGGGTACGCCTGGGAGTTCTGGCACGGAGGCCTTCATTACGCAGTGTGCGTCTTATTGTCTGGGCTGAAACTTCTGTACCCACATCTGACAAATCTTTTCTCAGTTCCTCAGCAGTCACACGGGGACTTCTCTCCACTCTACGCTTCAGGTAGCGCACAGCAGTCGAAGTCAGCATCTTCTTTCTGCCACGACCAGGTAGCGTTTCAACAGTGCCCTTTGCCTTGAATTTGCGAATGATGCTTCCTAAGGTGTCTCTTGGTATGTTTAACATCTTTGCAATCTTCTTATAGCCATTGCCCTTCCTGTGAAGAGAAATCACCTCTTCTCTTGTCTTCCTGGACCATTCTCTTGCCTTCACCATGTTTGTAACCACACCAGTAAATGTCTAGAAGGAGCTGAGTATCACAGTCATTTTAAAGCTGCCTAATTGGTGCTTATTATGCTTGATTGCTGCTCGGTGACATCCACAGGTGTTTTCAATACCTGATGGAAAGCACCTGTATGAACCTCTGTTCTTCAGAGTGGTAGTCTTTAAGGGGTTGAATAATTGTGGCAATGAAGAAACCACATA
The DNA here is from genome assembly GCF_062004578.1 of Staurois parvus. NCBI lineage: Eukaryota > Metazoa > Chordata > Amphibia > Anura > Ranidae > Staurois > Staurois parvus. The sequence continues at coordinate 54,364 of NW_028319111.1, forward strand.
AGAACCATTTACTACTGTATTACATAAACAATTGATGTCATTTTAGTTGCATTTGGGTAGTTACAACGTCCTTGTAGGATTTGATTCTGAATACAATTCCAAATGTACACTATAGTCCCTAAACCCCTTTACAGCATTGGGGGTTGAATAATTTTGGTCACAACTGTAAATGAAAAAGTCCCAAAATTTTGAAAAAAAGTGTTTTTCTTATAACATTTTACAAATAAATAATATTTCATCAGAAATCTTGTCCAAAATGTATTCCGTTATCTTTTTAGTAAAAAAAATAACACAAATTAGTTTATAACCAAAAATTATAATTTTTAAAAAAAATCTTTTACATTTTTATTTCATTTTTTTATATTATTATTTTATTTTTATTTTTTTTACATACTGTCACCCTAGCAGTGAGGGTCACCATGGTGACACTGTACTACTTGTGGGGGGTGATGAAGATTTTTTTTTTTTTACACACATTGCTTTTATACCCATAAAGTCTGTAAAAGCAATCATTTCTCCTTCTCTCTGGATGCATTCTTGCAGCAATTGAGAAATACTGTGAGAGCTGTGATTGGTCACAGCTTGTCACATGGTACAAAGCTGTTGTGAATAGCCCTGTACCATGTGACCTCTGTGATCATTCACACATTTCACACGTAGTAAGCAATGATGTCAGAAGTGACATCTTGCTTACTACTCTGCATGTGATCACTGATTGGCCAATCAGTGATCACATGATCGGGACCTCGCACAGACCTCTCACACCCTCGCACACCCCTGCACTGCCACCATCCGGCCGTTTATATACAACAGGTGGATGGGAGGTGGTTAAAGATAAGCACAGCAGAACCTCCCAAATGCCCAGAATGCACTGAAAAGTGGTAAATTATTAACTATTTCAGACTGTTTCAGAGAAATACAGAGAGTAGAAGCAGAGACAGCAGTATGTGTTGAGATTAGCTTAGGTGTGGGTTGCTCATTAACATTTATTTTGTTTCCAAGGGTGGGACAGGTGTCTGGTGGAGGAAGTCATTAAGGCCACCTGGCAGGGGGTCTTCATGAGGAATCTGAGGTGTGAATGGTCATTAACATATCTTTTGTCTCCAAGGGTGGGAGAGGTCTGAGGTGTGAATGGTCATTAACATATCTTTTGTTTCCAGGGGTGGGAGATGTCTGAGGTGTGAATGGTCATTAACATATCTTTTGTCTCCAAGGGTGGGAGAGGTCTGAGGTGTGAATGATCATTAACATATCTTTTGTTTCCAGGGGTGGGAGAGGTCTGAGGTGTGAATGGTCATTAACATATCTTTTGTTTCCAAGGGCAGGAGAGGTCTGAGGTGTGAATTGGTCATTTTAATGTGTGACAAGCTTGGTAGGAACATCCTGTGTTCAGTGTTTTGTCCATCTGAGTACCTTGAAAACGCTTTGCATGCATTTTTCATGATGTAAAAAGGCTCTGGACAGCATCGGGAACTGGAAGAGTTAAAAAACATTTCAAACGCAAATGTTTATAAACACAATTTGCCACGTTTAGAAGCGTTTTGCGTTTGAAACACTTATAAAATTGACTGCTGGACGCAAGTTTTCTGTGTCCAAAAAAAGACTGTAAACTCAACTGCCTGTAAAAGAAGATGTGTACACGGACACATAGCAGAACATTAGGGAGAGTTCAGGGGCTGCTGAAAAAAATGCTGAACAGTTCCTAAACGTGAGTTTATCAGCTGCAATGTACATGGAGCCCTAAAGGAATAACATACATCTCGAAAAAAGCAAGGGCTAGAAGGATCAGCAACATGTCCACTTCTCCAAGCCAGTTCGGTACACCACACTTTTAAAGTGTACGTACAACCAAAACGTTTTTTCCTGTTGTGGACAGACTAGGGACCGGGTAGACTTCCATTCGCTTCCTGTCCTGGTGATGCATAAGATAATGAGGGGAAATCTCACCAAAATTAGAAGGATTCTTGGAACCATATTTGCCTTGCCACCTCCGAACGTTCTCAGAAGCCCAGGAACATGCCTACAAACCAGGGGCGGACTGACAACTCATGGGGCCCCCGGGCAATAGGGGATCATGGGGCCCCTGTGTCTTTGCCCAAACTCAAAAAGCCTATGAAAAAGGTACCAGGGGCATCTCATGGGGCCCCCTACTGACCCCGGGCCCTTGGGCAGTGCCCGAGTTTCCAAATGGTCAGTCCGCCCCTGCTACAAACTGATTTCAGGATGGTACACGACCCCCAACCGGGTTTGTAGAGAGCACTGTACCCCCTTTTCATACCGTATATTGGTCACGTGCCTATTGAAGGGGTCCTACGAGGCTCCGAAATGTTGATTCTGTTCTAATGACGTGATTGCTGAATAAAGCGTTGGACCCGTTCTGGAGATCCATGGTGTGTTGGTGAGATCAGGGGCGGACTGACCATTTGGAAACTCGGCCTGGGGTCAGGAGGGGGCCCCATGAGATGCCACTGGTACCTTTTTCATAGGCTTTTTTGAGTTTGGGCAAGGACACAGGGGCCCCATGATCCCCTATTGCCTGGGGGGCCCCATGAGTTGTCAGTCCGCCCCTGGGTGACATTCTCTTGCTCTTTCATATTTGGTGGGGCTTCCCTAAAGCGACTTGATGGTGGACATGGGTATACGCTATGGTCACTTTAAAATGTCCGCAGTCCCTGGAAAACCTCATTACACAAGCCTGTTTCGACCCTCGCCAAGAACCAAAGGAAACTGGTTGGATTTGTGTTCCTGGTAGCCCAGAAGACACTAGCCGTAGCCTGGTGGCAGCCATTCCTCAACTTTGCTGAAGTTACATAGAGGCTCATGGGGACTACGGTCCATGAGATACTCAATTCTGGACCTACTGATACCCTCACCAGATTTCTGAAGGTCTGGGACCCATAGGGGGCAGCACAGTGGCTAAATGGTTAGCACTTTCGCCTGGCAGCTCTAGGGTTGTTCCCAATCCACCTGCCTGGAGTTTGAATGTTCTCCCTGGGCATGCGTGGGCTTCCCCTGGGTACTCCAGTTTCCTCCCAAAGACATGCTGGGAGGTGAATTGGCTCCTGTCTAAATTGGCCCCAGTATGTGTATGTATGAATGTGAGTTAGGAACCTTAGATTGTATGCTCTTCGGGGGCGGGGACTGATGTGAATGTACAATATATATGTAAAGTGCTGCGTACATTGACGGCGATATATAAGTACCTGAAATAAATAACTAACATACAACGATCAATTGAATTTAGACCGCTCTTGGTGTGAACAGAACCCCTATAGTTTACAGCTGCAGAGCCCATCTGGTTGGGTTACACGGGAACTTCCCAAACCTTTCTCCCTTCCTCCAGAAACAGGGGTTGATTTAGGATCCTTTCACATGGGCATTCCGTTTTTCTTCAGTTCAGTCAGGTTTTTTTTTAGTTTACATCCGTTTTCTCATCTGTTTTTTCATCCATTTTTCATCCGTTTACATTGGTTTACATCCGTTTTAGATCAGTTTTCATCCATCTGCATCCATTTATTCATCTGTTTTTCAGCTATTTTTCATCCGTTTACATCCATTTTTCATCTCTTTACATTGGTTCACATCCGTTTTTCATTTATTTACATCCGTTTTCATCCATCTACAACCATTTTTTTATCCGTTTGCATTGGTTTACATCCGTTTTTCATTCATTTAGATACGTTTTTCATCCATGTAGATCTGTTTTCATCCATTTACATCTATATACATCCATTTTTTCATGCGTTTACACCCATTTTTCATCTGTTTACATTGGTTTACATCTGTTTTTCATCCATTTAGATCCATTTTTATCTGTCTACATCCGTTTTTCAATCAGATTTTTACATCCATTTAGATCCGTTTTCATCCGTCTACATCCGTTTTTTAATTTGTTTTTCATCCATTTTTCATCCATTTTTCATCCATTTACATCCATTTTTCATCCATTTACATTGGTTTACATCCTTTTTAATCCGTTTACATCCATTTTTCATCTGTTTTTCATCCGTCTACATCCGTTTTTTTCATCCGTTTACATCCGTTTTTTAATCCGTTATTCATCCATTTAGATCTGTTTTCATCCACTTAGATCCGTTTTACATCTGTTTTTTAATCCCTTTACATTGGTTTTCATCCATTTTGCATCCATTTACATCAGTTTACATCCATTTTCATAAATTTTTCATCTGTCTACATCCGTTTTTTTAATTCCGTTATTCATACATTTAGATCCGTTTTCGTCCACTTAGATCCGTTTTCATCTGTCTACATCCATTTTCCATCCATTTTTTAATCCGTTTACATTGGTTTTCATCCATTGTTCATCCATTTACATCGGTTTACATCCATTTTCATCTGTTTACATCAGTTTTCATCCATTTTTCATCCGTTAACATCGGTTTCCATCCATTTTTATCCATGTTTCATCTGTTTACATCCATTTTTCATCTGTTTACATTGGTTTACATCCTTTACATCCATTTTTCATCCATGTAGATCCATTTTCATCTGTTTAGATCCTTTTTCATCCATTTAGATCCATTTTTTAATCTCTTTTTTCATCCGTTTACATCCATTTTTCATCCGTTTACATACGTATTTCATCCCTTTTCATCCGTCTACATCCGTTTTGATCCGTGTACATCTGTTGACATCCGTTTGTCGCCCGTTCCTGGTTTTTGTTGCGGAAGAAAAATAGGCTTTTCTTCCGTTCAAAAAACCGGATGTTAACGGATGCGGACATTGACGGATGTAAACAGATGTTCATCCGTTTACATCTGCAAGTCCATAGAAATACTTGGGGGTCCGTTTTTCATCCGTAAACGGACAGATGAAAAACGGACATACGGAACGCCCGGGTGAATGGGGCCGTACTAAAATTGTAAAATCTGGCGCGGCTGTTCATGGGAGCCAATCAGCTTCTAACACGTTCTATTAAGCTTTGACAGAGGAAACACATTCTGGGTGATTGTTGACTCTATTAAAAAGGAAAAAAATAGCCAGCATTCCTCAACCTGCCAAATCAACCCCCCCCCCTCTACACACCCCATCCCCCCCCCCCCCCCCAGGACCATTGCCAGGCGTAATCTGGGTCTGCAAGGCATGGTATCCACAAGAAGACAGTTCCAGGCGCCATGTCTTTCTCAGCAGAAAAAGAAAACCTCCTTGCACTCGGCAGCAGGGAATTCAGCGAATTAATTTGAGTCGGTTCCATCCAATGGTCAGCTGATTCAGACCGTAAAACGACTTTTCCAGAAGGAATGCAGCACAGGTGTCAGTCCACACCCAGCGCCTCTCCATCCGCGGAATACAAATCCAGCCTCTCAGCTCAGATGTTCAGAGAGTTCTGAAAAGTATCTGCCCTGACCCGAGCTCACACTGATCCGGTGCGGAATTCCGCGCCAGATCAGAATCACACCCCGTTCATGCGAACCGCTGCGTGTGTGTATGTTAACAACACCTCAAAATCGGTCCGCAAAACGCGGTGCGATGTGCAGAATCGGAACGCATGGGTGTGAATACCCGTGCGATCCGATTCTAGTGCGGACCAAAAAAAGGGTCCTGCGCGGGTGCGGTGCGATTAGAGCCATACAAAATGTACGACTCCGATCGCACACAAATCGCATGTGGTTTGCACAGGAATGCGGCGCGGTTCCCGTGCAAATCACATGCGATATACCGCACCGCACAGCTGAGGGGCGTCAGGCCCTCCATGTTGTCCCATGTCTCCATGCACACATAGACTTTTAGAAGCTTTTATTAGCAGTAGCGATTACCAGGAGGAAATAAACAAATCCCAGTGCCGGTGCGTCTAGGAACAGCAGCGCGTTGCTAGAAAAAACGCTTGACGTGGCTAAATGCGTCTAAACACTAGTCGCATTTAGCACTTAAGCGTTAATTCATTTCAATGGCATCCAAGTTATACCCATCCAAAGTCGCACCAAAGTCGCATCCAAGTCGCACCCATCCAAAGTTACACCTAAGTCGCGCCCATCCAAAGTCTCATCAAAGTCGCACTCATCCAAAGTTACACCTAAGTTGCACCCATCCAAAGTCGCATCCAAGTCGTACCCATCCAAAGTCACATCCAAGTCGCACCCATCCAAAGTCACATCCAAGTCGCACCCATCCAAAGTCACATCCAAGTCGCACCCATCCAAAGTCACATCCAAGTCGCACCCATCCAAAGTTACACCTAAGTCGCACCCATCCAAAGTCGCATCCAAGTTGCACCTATCCAAGCTGCACCCATCCAAGTCGTACGCATCCAAGTCGTACCCATCCAAAGTCACATCCAAGTCGCACCCATCCAAAGTCACATCCAAGTCGCACCCAACCAAATTTGCATCCAAATCGCACTCATCCAAAGTCTCATCAAAGTCGCCCTTATCCAAAGTCTCATCAAAGTCGCACCCATTCAAAGTCACACCTAAGTTGCACCCATGCAAAGTCCCATCCAAGTCATACCCATTCAAAGTCACATCCAAGTCGCATCCATCCAAAGTTACACCTAAGTCGCACCCATCCAAAGTCGCATCCAAGTTGCACCCATCCAAGTTGCACCCATCCAAGTTGCACCCATCCAAGTCGTACACATCCATGTCGTACCCATCCAAAGTCACATCCAAGTCGCACCCATCCAAAGTCGCATCCAAGTTGCACCCATCCAAAGTCGCATCCAAGTTGCACCCATCCAAGTCGTACCCATCCAAAGTCACATCCAAATCGCACTCATCCAAAGTCTCATCAAAGTCGCACCCATCCAGAGTCGCATCCAAGTCGTACCCAGGGGTGGACTGACAACTTATGGGGCCCCTGGGCAATAGGGGACCATGGGGCCCCTGTGTCCTTGCCCAAACTTAAACCACACCCAAAAAAGCCTATGAAAAGGTACTAGGGGTATCTCATGGGGCCCCCTACTGACCCCGGACCCTCGGGCAGTGCCCGAGTTCCCAAATAGTCAGTCCGCCCCTGGTCGTACCCATCCAAAGTTGCATCCAAGTGGCACTCATCTAAAGTTACACCTAAGTCGCACCCCTCCAAAGTCGCATCCAAGTCCCACCCATCCAAAGTCGCATCCAAGTCGCACCCATCCAAAGTCGCATTAAGCTGGCATCAAAGTCAATGCTTCCCTATTGGCAAAAAAAACAAAACTGCAAAATGCATCAAAAACGTGGCAAAAATATGTCACAAATTTGCGTTCAAAATGCAAAATGCTCCAAATCACACCGCCCACAAATCACATGTGATTTGCACAGGAATGCGGCGCGGTTCGCGTGTGAATCACATGCGATATGCAGCACCGCACATACGTGAACCTGGGCTGAGTAGCGCAACGTCCATCTTAGCGATGGGGATAAAAAAATCGCTCTCGGCCGTCATCTCTCCTTCAGATCGGTTTTTCGAAGTCCGGAGGCGTGAAGTCGGCTTTGCCTGCGTTTGACGGACGAAATGCGACTTAAGCGATCTGCATACCGCACATAATAAACAGGCTGGAGGAACATTATTCACTGATATGGGAGATTTCACCTGCGGGGGTGGGGTGCAATTTATCACTCGCCGGCGTCCTGTCCCCGAGCCCTGCGTCACTCCAACGGACGAAACAAGGTTAGGGACTTTCTAAAAATACTGCGGGCTCGGCTGCTTGTGTATGCGCGGCGCGTGCGACTCCGGCCAGGGTGCGCTTCCCCCCTCGCAGCTCCGCTGGCAGAAGATGGATTAACTGTCGCTGCAAATTGACTTGCTGCAGCCTCCTGACTCCTCGTGAGCCCCGTCACTGTCACCGGGAGTCAGGAGGAGCGCTGGGACTGTGATAGGGAAGAGTGGCGGGACAGCCAGCGGGACAGCCAGGGGGACGGAGGAGCGCCGGCGATGACCCCACTAGTATATGAGTGATGCTACATCGCAGACAAATCGCAACAAATGTTACAAGTCTGTATACATTGTATGTTCAGTGAGGAACAGACGTATTTGAACCCCCTGCGATTTTGCAAGTTCTCCCACTTCTCCATCATGGAGGGTCTGACATTCACATTGCAGGGGATTCCCACTCTGAGGACAGAATTCAGGAAATCGCATTGTATGATTTGTAAAGAATGTATTTGTCTCGCACGGCTGAACAGAAGTATTTGAACACCTGAGAAACAACAAGAATTCTGGCTCTCAAAGACCTGTTACTGCGCCTTTAAAAAGTCCACCTCTACTCCACTCATTCATCTAACTTAGTAGCTCCTGTCTGAGCTCTTTAAAGACACCTGTCCACCCCACAGTCAGTCAGATGCCAACTACTACCATGGGCAAGACCAAAGAGCTGTCAAAAGACACCAGAGACAAAATTGTGGACCTCCACAAGGCTGGAATGGGCTACGGGGCAATTGCCATGCAGCTTGGTGAAAATAGATCAACTGTTGGAGCAATTGTTAGAAAATGGAAGAGGCTGAAGACGACTGTCAGTCTCCCTCGGACTGGGGCTCCATGCAAGATCTCCCCTCGTGGGGTATCACTGATGATAAGAAAGGTGAGGAATCAGCCCAGAACTACAAGGGAGGAGCAGGTCAATGACATGAAGAGAGCTGGGACCACAGTTTCAAAGGTCACTGTCGGTAGAACACTACGCCGTCATGGTTTCCAATCATGCATTGCACGGAAGGTTCCCCTGCTCAAGTCATCACATGTCCAGGCCTGTCTGAGGTTTGCCAATGACCATCTGGATGATCCAGAGGAGGGATGGGAGAAAGTCATGTGGTCAGATGAGACCAAAGGAGAACTTTTTGGTCTAAACTTCACTCGTGTTTGGAGGAAAAAGGATGAGTTGCATTCCAAGAACACCATCCCAACTGTGAAGCATGGGGGTGGTAACATGATGCTTTGGGGGTGCTTTTCTGCGAAGGGGACAGGACGACTGCACTGTATTAACCACTTGAGCTCCTGAGGATTTACCCCCCTTAATGACCACGCCTTTTTTTGCTGTTTGGCGCTGCACTAATTCAAATGATAATTGCACGGTCATGCAATGCTGCACCCAAACGAAATTTACGTCCTTTTTTTCACACAAATAGAGCTTTCTTTTGGTGGTATTTTATCACCTGTGCGCTTTTTATTTTTTGTGCTGTAAACAAAAAAAACAGAAATTTTGAAAAAAACCCCAATATTTTCTACTTTCAGCTATAAAAAATATATCGTAAACTCAAAGTTAGGGGGGGCGATCAAGGGGTTAAATGGGATTACTGGTGTACTAGCGGGCAAACTGGCGCTATCTGGGAGGGGTGCTAACACTATTGGAAGTCGCCAGCAACACTGATACAGTGATCAATAAAAATCTGTTCACTGATCAGTGACACTGGTGACAGGGCAGTGAAGGGTTTAACTGGGGGGGGGGGGGGGGCGATCAAGGGGTAAATGGGATTGCTGGTGTACTAGCGGGCAAACTGGCGCTATCTGGAGGGGCGCTAACACTATTGGAAGTCGCCAGCGACACTGATACAGTGATCAGTAAAAATCTGTTCACTGATCAATGACACTGGTGACAGGGCAGTGAAGGGGTTAACTGGGGGGGGGGCGATCAGGGGGTTAAATGTGTCCTAGAGTGTTCTGTCTGTGTAGTGCTTTTGTACTCACAGTTTTTCTGTCTTCTTCTCTCTCTGGGACAAATGTGCCCAGGCAGAGAAGAATGACATCATATCCTGTCCTGTGCAACTGTCAACACAGGACAGGATAGGACAGGGACCGATCATCTGATTTCAGCCAGACATCACTGGCTGAAACCGGATGATTGATCCCTCCAGGATCAAATCGTGACCCCTGCGGGTCGGCGGGTGCACGCACGCGTGCGCCCCCCTCCCCGCGAAAACCTCGGGAGCGCGGAGCACGTTTTAAAACATGCTTTTGCGCAGCCGTGCTGCCCTGCCACCATTTTAATGCAGTGGCTGGGTGGCAAGAGGTTAAGGAGAGGATGAATGGGGCCATTTATTGTGAGATTTTGAGCAACAACCTCCTTCCCTCAGTCAGAGCATTGAAGATGGGTCATGGCTGGGTCTTCCAACATGACAACGACCCGAAGCACACAGCCAGGAAAACCAAGGAGTGGCTCCGTAAGAAGCATATCAAGGTTCTGGAGTGGCCTAGCCAGTCTCCACACCTAAATCCAATAGAACATCTTTGGAGGGAGCTGAAACTCCGTGTTGCTCAGCGACAGCCCCGAAACCTGACAGATCTAGAGGAGATCTGTGTGGAGGAGTTGGCCAAAATCCCTGTTGCAGTGCAAACCTGGCCAAGAACTACAGGAAACGTCTGACCTCTGTAATTACAGACAAAGGCTTCTGTACCAAATATTAACACGGATCTTCTCAGGGGTTCAAATCCTTCTGTTCAGCCGTGCGAGACAAATACATTCTTTACAAATCATACAATGGGATTTCCTGAATTTGTTTTAAATTCTGCCTCTCAGAGTGGGAATGCACCTACAATGTGAATGTCAGACCCCTCCATGATGGAGAAGTGGGAGAACTTGCAAAATCTCATGGGGTTCAAATACTTCTGTTCCTCACTGTATATATATATGCAAGCAAAAATGCAACCGGAACATACCTTGACTGCGTTTCCATAGCGTGAACCAGCCCTCAATTGAAGAAAAAGAGAGGGCAAAAAATGAACTGGAATGTATAAAAAAAACGCACTGGAACGCATCAGAAATGCATCAAAAACGCATCAAAAATGCAACGGCTCGCGTCAAAAACGTGCATGGAAGAACGCATCCACAACGCATCATAGTGTGAACCGGCCCTAAAACCTTCCGGAAGTCAACTGGTTAAGGACGAGCAAGGGCCACCAAAAGATGAGGCTAGACAAGATCAGTTCCTAATGTTTCCAGAGCCAAACCTGACAAATCTCCCGCTATTCCTAGAAATGAGGGTCGGGGCGCAGCCGGTGAGCGTTTTCCCATGACATGAATAACATACAAAACCCATTACAGTTCCTTTACCGATTCCAAATCACACGCCGGCTGATTGGCTTAGTAGGATGGTCCTCATATCAGAGTGCAGGAACCTCAAGTCCCTCGCTGCCTGCATCCAGCTATCGGGTGATGTGTGAGGGCCCCGGGTGAGTGCGGTAAACGGGTAACAATGTCAGCGGGTGAATTGAAGTAGACAGGAAACTCGCCGGCCTCTCCTATTTATTGCTGCATCCCGTCAGCAGGAAAATAGCCTGCGGAGCTCCCCTGTGACCAGGAGCCGCTTCATAGGAGGACGGGGAGCCTCTGCAGGCCTAGAAATGTTGAAGCTGAACTTACAAAATCTCCTCTTGCAGTGGGGGGCCCTCTGCACTGCAAGGGTTAAATGCTCATTTAGCCCTGGTGCGACTTCAAGTGTGACGTACGATTAACAAATCACACCCAAAGTCGCATCTAATGTATGGCGCTGTCTTAACCAGTGCGATTTGAAGTAGAACGATTTCAAAAACCGTTCCTATGCTACTTTTTTTTTCTTGTTGTGCCTTGCATCGACTTCTATTAAAATAAAGCTGCATGCCACAGTGACATCAAAGGTACGAATCGCACTGATCTGCAGCTTTGCAATCGTGCTACTTCAAGTGGTGGAGAAGGATCTGGGGGGCTCAATGGTGGAGAAGGATCTGGAGGGCTCAATGGTGGAGAAGGATCTGGAGGGCTCAATGGTGGAGAAGGATCTGCGGGAATCAATGGTGGAGAAGGATCTGGGGGGCTCAATGGTGGAGAAGAATCTGGGGGGCTCAATGGTGGAGAAGGATCTGGGGGGGTCAATGGTGGAGAAGGATATGGGGGGGTCAATGGTGGAGAAGGATCTGGGTGGCTCAATGGTGGAGAAGGATCTGCGGGAATCAATGGTGGAGAAGGATCTGGGGGGCTCAATGGTGGAGAAGGATCTGGGGGGGTCAATGGTGGAGAAGGATCTGGGGGGTCAATGGTGGAGAAGGATCACGGGGGCTCAATGGGGGAGAAGGATCTGGGGGTTCTGGTAGATCACAAGCGTAATAATGGCAGCAACGCCAAGCTGCGGGTTCTAAAGCGAGCAAAATCCTCTCTTGTATTAGGAGAGGTATAGACTCCAGAGAGAGAGATATCATCCCCCCCCCCCCCCCCCCGGTACAAAGCATTATTAAGACCTCATCTGGAATATGCAGTTCAGTTTTGGGCACCAATTCACAAAAAGAACATTGGGGAACTGGAGAAAGTACAGAGAAGGGCAACCAATGTAAGGAGCTTTCTTCTCACTGACCACTAAAATAAGAAGAATTCTCCTCACTGACCACCAAACTAAGAAGTATTTTTCCAACTGACCTTCAATTAATTGGTTTTAGCAGAGGTTCACCAAGATCTTCCCACTGACTACCAATGTAAGGAGCATTCTTCCCACTGATCAGCAATGTAAGGGACATTCTTCCCACTGACCACCAATGTAAGGGACATTCTTCCCACTGACCACTGATGTAATGGGCATTCTTCCTGCTGGCCACCAATTTAAGGAGCATTCTTCTCACTGACCACCAATGTAAGGAGCATTCTTCCCGCCGACCATCAATGTAAGGAGCATTGTTCTCACTGACCATCAATGTAAGGAACATTCTTCTCACTGACCACCGATGTAATGGACATTCTTCCCGCCGACCATCAATGTAAGGAGCATTGTTCTCACTGACCATCAATGTAAGGAGCATTCTTCTCACTGACCATCAATGTAAGGAACATTTGTCCGACTGACCATCAATGTAAGGAGCATTCTTCCAACTGGCCACCAAACATTTTTCCAACTGACCTTCAATTAATTGGTTTTAGCAGAGGTTCACCAAGATCTTCTCACTGATCATCAATGTAAGGAGCATCCTTCCCACTGGCCATCAATGTAAGGGGCATTCTTCCCACCGACTATCAGTGTTTGGAGCATTCTTCTCATTGACCATCAATGTAAGTGGCATTCTTTCTGCTGGCCGCCAATGTAAGGAGCATTCTTCTCACTGACCATCAATGTAAGGAGCATTCTTCTCACTGACCATCAATGTAAGGAGCATTCTTCTCACTGACCATCAATGTAAGGAGCATTCTTCTCACTGACCATCAATGTAAGGATAATTCTTCCCACTGACCATCAATGTAAGGAGCATTCTTCCCACTGACCATCAATGTAAGGGGCATTCTTCCCACGGACCATCAATGTAAGGAGCATTCTTCTCCCTGATCACCAATGTAAGGAGCATTCTTCCCACTGACCATCAATGTAAGGAGAATTCTTCCCACTAACCACCAATGTAAGGGACATTCTTCCCACTGACCACCAATGTAAGGAGCATTCTTCCCACTGACCATCAATGTAAGGAGAATTCTTCCCACTAACCACCAATGTAAGGGACATTCTTCTCACTGACCATCAATGTAAGGGACATTCTTCCCACTGATCACCAATGTAAGGAGCATTCTTCCTACTGACCACCAATGTAAGGAGCATTCTTCTCACTGACCACCAATGTAAGGAGCATTCTTCCCACTGATCACCAATGTAAGGTATTTTTCCAACTGACCTTCAGTGAGTTGCTTTCAGCAGAGGTTCATTCACAAATATCTTAACATCATTTGAAGTGTTCCTTAAGTAAAAAGGTTGAGAAAGTCTGTTCTAAAGTGTTCTGTTTGGTAACCCTGTAGATACCGATACACAATGTCCTGAATGGCAGCAAGTGTCCTATCTCAACTGTCACTTTTCTCCGCACCGGATCTGAGCAACATGTCAAAACGTTCAAAGACAAGAAAACAGCCCTGCCATGAGACTGATAGTGCAGATAATAATAATAATTACGACTCATTAGTCGTTGATGCCTCGATGACAGTGACGAGACAAGCCTCTGACAAGGAGCCACAAAGCTGATTATATCTTGATTGTGAGGATGCAACAATTGAAACCTTCCCTGTGCACAGACAAGGCTTGGGTACCATCCAACCGTAATTATCTAACAATCATCTCAAATGAACGGGATTCTCATTAATTACAGAAGTCATCTCCTGCTGAGAAACAGAAAGTGTCTGTAATCCACCTGGAATCTGGAGTCGGGACAATGGCAGGTTACAGTTGTGTTCAATGCCCTTCTGACTTCCAGGTCCCTCCCGGCGTGGAGAGGAGCAGCTGATAAATACAGTATTATCTTCGTCCGAGTCCCTGAGAGGCTTTGTTATGCCTTCTGATGTATGCTTTTATCTTCTCCCGCGTCTTTTTCATTTGTCATTAATAATGTGGAGAGCAGAGATGTGGAAGTAAAAATGTAAAGAAAATGTAGAAAAAAAGAAAAAAAAATAATATAAAGGAATTTCAGCTTAAAGAACAATTATACTTTTATTCTAAACTCCTCCAACTCCGCACACCCGGACCAATTCACACTAATACCCCCCCCCCCCCCCACCCCCGGCTTCCTACTGTACTTGTGCATTTCTATGGGGCCATCTGGGGAAGCAGCTTCAGCTTCTGGGGCAGCCCCATAGCGGCCAAGACTAAGGTGCACATTTATTAAGGTGCAGTCCAATGCGCCTTATCAGGTTGGGGCTAATCACTGCGGATGAACATCTCAGGGTAGATGTTTATTATGATTGGTTCTTTTCTTTTCCAGTGAAGAAGGAAAAGTTATACATGGTGATGGTCCATAATATGCAGAGAAGTGAGACGAACGGATGTGATTGTGCCATAAACATAGTCCCAGGTCCCTTGTAACATATGTATGATGGAGCACAGCCTCCCTCCTCATGGGTCTCCAGTCAACTGCTGATCCTCTAACCCAGTGGTCTCCAAACTGTGGCCTAGAAGCCATATACAGCCCTTTGCTTGCCTTTATCCAGCCCTTGAGACACTTTTCCACCCACAGACACTGACAATGGGGCATAATTGCTGTTATTGACATCAACAACAGAGCACTATTCCTCACATTGACACCAACGGTGGGATGCTATTTCTCCTACTGACTCCAAAGAGGAGATGTTTATTCCCACTGATAGCAGGACAATTTCTGCTCCCAATGGCTACAGTCCGGCCCCCCTAAAGTCTGAAGGATAGTAAACTGGCCCTTGGTTCAGAATGTTTGAAGACCCTTGCTCTAAACTCTCCCAGCTCCCTCAGTGCCGCCCACCCCCAACCTTCCACAGTGACCCACACGTGCCCTCAACCGTCCACAGCACTCCCAGGCCCACTTAGAACCCACAGCTCCCACTAATCCCTCCAACTTCCCATATTGCCACTAGCCTAGTGCAGTTCCCCTCAACCTGCTGCAGAGCCTCCACCTTATGCCACTATCCTCCAACAGTGTCCCAAAGTGTCCCCTAACCCCTGAAGTGCCATCCAGGCTCCTACAGTGCCACTGCAAAGCACCTAGCCTACTGGAAACCCCTCCCGCCCCCTCAAGAGACGCAATCACCCACAGTCACCCCTTCCAGAAACCTCATCCTCTACAGAGCCACCAAGTTGGCTGCAGAGTCCCCTAACCCCCAACCTCCCACAGTGCCCCCCAGCCTGGTGCAGCTACCCCCCACCCAACCAGTTCCAGAACCTCCAGTCCTCTTTAATGCTACCAACCTCCAACAGTGTCCCACAGTGCCCCTAACCACCCAAAGTGCCCCACAACCCCTGCAGTGCCATTGAGTCTTCCACAGTGCCCCTTAAAATCCCCCAGCCTCCTGGAAAGACCGCCTTCCCCTCCAGAGAGCCAATACCCCACAGTTGCCCTCTCCAGAAACCTCATCCTCTACAGGGCCACAAGTCAGCTGCGGAGTCCCCTAACCCCCAACCTCCCACAGTGCCCCCCAGCCTAGTGCAGCTACCCCCCTCCCAACCAGTTCCAGAACCTCCAGTCCTCTTTAATGCTACCAACCTCCAACAGTGTCCCACAGTGCCCCTAACCACCCAAAGTGCCCGATAACCCCTGCAATGCCATTGAGTCTTCCACAGTGCCACTGAAAATCCCCCAGCCTCCTGGAAAGACCCCCTTCCCCTCCAGAGAGCTTATCCCCCACAGTTGTCCTCTCCAGAATCCTCATCTTCTACAGGGCCACAAGTCATCTGTAGAATCCCCTAACCCCCAACCTCCCACAGTGCCCTCAGTCCAGTGCAGTTCCCACAACCTGCCTCAGAGCCTCCAGCCCCATAATGCCACCAACCTCCAACAGTGTCCCACAGTGCCCCCAACCTCCCAAAATGCCCCCCAACCCCTGCAGTGCCATTAAGTCTCCCACAGTGCCGCTGCAAATTCCCTGGCCTCCTGGAAAGACCCCCTTACCCACTCTAGAAACAACTTCCCCCACAGTTGCCCCCACCAAGAACCTTATCCTCTACAGGGCCACCAAGACGACTAACGAGTTTTCCAACCCCCAACCTCCCAAAGATCTGGACTGATCCTTTATTTACTGTCTACATATATCTACAGTGCCTTGAAAAAGTATTCATACCCCTTGAAATTTTCCACATTTTGTCATGTTACAACCAAAAACGTAAATGTATTTTATTGGGATTTTACACAAAGTGGCACATAATTGTGAAATGGAAGGAAAATGAGAAATGGTTTTCAAATTTCTTACACATAAATCTGTGAAAAGTGAAAAAATTTTGCCCATTTTTCTTTGCAAAAAAGCTCAAGCTCTGTCAGATTGGATGGAGAGCATCTGTGAACAGCCATTTTCAAGTCCTGCCACAGATTCTCCATTGGATTTCAGTCTGGACTGTGACTGGGCCATTCTAACACATGAAGATGCTTTGATCTGAACCATTCCATTGTAGCTCTGGCTGGATGTTTTGGGTCGTTGTCCTGCTGGAAGAAGAACCTCTGCCCCGGTCTCAAGTCTTTTGCAGACTCTAACAGGTTTTCTTCTAAGATTTCCCTGTATTTGGCTCCATCCATCTTCCCATCAACTCTGACCAGCTTCCCTGTCCCTGCTGAAGAAAAGCATCCCCACAGCATGATGCTGCCACCACCATGTTTCACGGTGGGGATGGTGTGTTCAAGGTGATGTGAAGTGTTAGTTTTTCACCACACATAGCGTTTTGCTTTTAGGCCAATTTTGGTCTCCTCTGACCAGAGCCCCTTCTTCCATATGTTTGCTGTGTCCCCCACATGGCTTCTCACAAACTACAAATGGGACTTCTTATGGCTTTCTTCCAACAATGGCTTTCTTCTTGTCACTCTTCCATAAAGGCCAGATTTGTGGAGTGCAGGACTAATAGTTGTCCTGTGGACAGATTCTTCCCCCTGAGCTGTGGATCTCTGCAGCTCCTTCAGAGTTCCCATGGGCCTCTTGGCTGCTTCTCTGATGAATGCTCTCCTTGCCTGGCCTGTCAGTTTAGGTGGACGGCCATGTCTTGGTAGGGTTGCACTTGTGCCATACTCTTTCCATTTTCGGATGATGGATTGAACAGTGCTTCGTGAGATGGGCAAAGCTTGGGAGATTTTTATAACCTAACCCTGCTTTAAACTTATCCACAACTTTATCCCTGACCTGTCTGGTGTGTTCCTTGGCCTTCACGATGCTGTTTGTTCACTAATGTTCTCTAACAAACCTCTGAGGGCTTCACAGAACAGCTGAATTTATACTGAGATCACATGACACACAGGGGGACTCTATTTACTAATTAGGTGACTTCTGAAGGCAATTAGTTGCACTAGATTTTAGTTAGGGGTATCAGAGTAAGGCTGGCCATACACTATACAGTTTTCTGTTCAATTTCTGCCCAATTTCCTTTAGATTTACCTTCTGCTATGTAGTGCAAGGGCCTGCTTAATTGGATACAATTGAAAGTGTTGTTCAGGTTTGACCTCATATCAGGGGCAACTCATGGGGCCCCCGGGCAAAAGGGGATCATGGGGCCCCTGTGTCTTTGCCCAAACTTAAAAAAGCCTATGAAAAAGGTACCAGGAGCATCTCATGGGGCCCCCTACTGGACCCAGGGGCGGACTGACAACTCATGGGGCCCCCAGGCAATAGGGGATCATGGGGCCCCTGTGTCCTTTTCCAAACTCAAAAAAACCTATGAAAAAGGTACCAGGGGCATCTCATGGGGCCCCCTACTGACCCCAGGCCCTCAATATGGGATCATAGGGCCCCTGTGTCCTTGCCCAAACTAAAAAAAGCCTATGAAAAAGGTAACAGAGGCATCTCATGGGGCCCCCTACTGACCCCAGGCCCTCGGGCAGTGCCCGAGTTTCCAAATGATCAGTCCGCCCCTGCCTCATATTATATGGTTTTCGGTAAATCTAAAGCAATTTTCTAAAGAAAATTTTATAATGTATGGCCAGCCTAAGGCTGCCCATACATTATACAATGTTCTTGAGATTTTTACTTTAGATTTACCAAAAACCATAAAATAGGAGGTCAAACCCAAACAACACTTTCAATTGTATCCAATTAGGCCGGCCCTTGCACTACACAGTTGAAGGTAAATCTAAAGGAAATTGGGCAGAAATTGGACACAAAATTGTAAGAAAATTGTATAGTGTATGGCCAGCCTAAAGGGGGCTGAATACAAAGGCACACCACACTTTTCAGATATTTATTTGTAAAAAATTTTGAAAACCCATTTCTCATTTCCTTCCACGTCACAATTTATGTGCCACTTGTGTTGGTCCATCCAGGGGCGGACTGACCATTTGGAAACTCGGACAGTAGGGGGCCCCATGAGATGCCCCTGGTACCTTTTTCATAGGCTTTTTTTAGTTTGGCAAGGACACAGGGGCCCTATGATCCCATATTGAGGGCCTGGGTCAGTAGGGGGCCCAATGAGATGCCCCTGGTACCTTTTTCATAGGTTTTTTTGAGTTTGGACAAGGACACAGGGGCCCCATGATCCCCTATTGCCCGGGGGCCCCATGAGTTGTCAGTCCGCCCCTGGGTCCATCACATTCAATCCCATAAAAGACATTGACGTTTTTGTTGTGACATGACAAAATGTGGAACATTTCAAGGGGGAGGACGACTTTTTTAAGGCGCTGTGTACAATTGTATCTACTGCCTGCATAATGTCGTTGTTTATATCTGTCCCAAGCTGGCCGCCATTGGCAGACCCTTCCCCTCCTAATATCCAGTCCTTGCTGCAGACCTCTCTCCCCCGACTTCTTGGTTGGTCTATCAGGTTAAAGCTACAATCAGCGTGAAATCAGAAGAGCGGGAACACAGCGGTTTCATCCTTGAACTGTTGCCAGAATATCACATCATGGCAAACACATCATGAAAGTGTGAAGTTGATAACTCAATCATCAGCTGGAAGCATTATCTCAGCTTTGCTGACACAGGTCAGTCTTCTATGAAATGACAGCTGAGCTCCATAACACTGAAATCATAACTTTCCCAGCTATCTCCGATACTCGGTGGAAAACGAGCGCCGTGTCCCAAGGAAACCACCACACTACTAAATCAGGAGCCCGTGTTAGATAATAGCTTTTTTTCACATCTTCCATTTAAACCAAAAAAACAAGAATTGGACATCTTGCAGCTTATCAATCCTTAAAATTGTATTAAAACCTAAAAATGGAATACAATGCAGCTGACCGATTCTGAGATGTGATGTCTGCATTCCTTTTCTTATTTAGGGTTTTTTTTTTCTTTCTTTATTCTCACCTGGGTTTTTCTTTATTCTCACCTGGTGATCTGGCCAGTAAGTCTGGTATTTTTTGCAATTTACCTTAGCAGTCCAAGCTGTCCAGCAAAAAATGGCAGTTAGAGGCAGGGCCGGACTGGACATCTCATGGGGCCCCTGTGTCCTAGCTCACACTCAAACTACACGCAAAAAAACCTATGAAAAAGGTACCAGGGCATCTCATGGGGCCCCTACTGACCCCAGGCCCTCGGGCAGTGCCTGAGTTCCCCAATGGTCAGTCCGCCCCTGATCTGAATGCTAGAACCTTAGCTCCTTTTTTTTCTATGTCATCACTCATCCCCTGGTTAGAGCATTGAGGCAGACCATTTACCAACAACAGGGGGGGCTTTCAATGATCAGCTTTTACAATATTTATTTAGGTAAAAACTTTATCTCACATAAAAAGAAAACTGTTGCTATAACTCAGGGGTGCTCAACCTGTGGCCTGCAGGACATGTGTGGCCCTTGGAGCCCTGTGATGTGGCCCTCGACCTCAAACTAAATGCAGGAGTTTTGGCGCGCTTTCAGAAAGTGCACCACACCTAAATTTATAATAGAAGTCTATGGCCGGCCACAATTTATAATAGAAAGTCTATGGCCGGCCACAATTTATAATAGAAGTCTATGGCCGGCCACAATTTATAATAGAAGTCTATGGCCGGCCACAATTTATAATAGAAGTCTATGGACTAGCCACAATTTATAATAGAAGTCTATGGACAGCCACAATTTATAATAGAAGTCTATGGCCGGCCACAATTTATAATAGAAGTCTATGGACAGCCACAATTTATAATAGAAGTCTATGGACAGCCACAATTTATAATAGAAGTCTATGGACAGCCACAATTTATAATAGAAGTCTATGGCCGGCCATACCGTTGCTATAACTCAGGGGTGCTCAATCTGTGGCCTGCAGGCCATGTGTGGCCCTTGGAGCCCTGTGATGTGGCCCTCGATCTCAAACTAAATGCAGGAGCTTTGGTGCGCTTTCAGAAAGTGCACCGCACCCACAATTTATAATAGAAGTCTATGGCCGGCCCACAATTTATAATAGAAGTCTATGGCTGGCCATGCATGGGTTGATTTCTGAATGATTTTTCGTTCACAAATCGGACCTAAGAATAATCACCCGATTTTCACTCTGTTAGCGGGGCAATAGCACCGGCTGATTTTCCTGGTTCCTCTCCATTTCTTTATCAGGCGTGCTGGAAAATTTGTGAAAAACGACCGATTTTCGAAATCAATGATGGCACTATCGGATTGCAGGACGAATAATGTTTTCGATCGAAAAATTGTTCGGAAATTTGACCCAAGTATGGCCTGCTTATGGCAAAAAGAAGCTGGGTAATCCACAACACACCGATGTGAAAGCAGCCCTATAGGGGGCACAGGACAGTAAGGGGTGTTTACATTTGCAGTTTGGGAGGCGGGTGGTTTTTGCTAAACCCCCAAAAATTGGTGTAGCGCCAAGGGTTGCAATGGTGACCCCACCCCATGCTCCAGGGGGCCAGTGTAGCTCACCCGCCACATGCTGTTTTACACTTGGACAGGAGGGGTAGCAGAGGTGGCTTCAGGGCGGACTGACCATTTGGAAACTCGGGCACTGCCCGAGGGCCTGGGGTCAGTAGGGGGCCCCATGAGATGCCCCTGGTACCTTTTTCATAAGCTTTTTTGAGTTTGGGCAAGGACACAGGGGCCCTATGATCCCTTATTGCCCAGGGGCCCCATGAGTTGTCAGTCTGCCCCTGGGCAGCATATACAGGAACCAATCCAATACGATTTCCCTCTTTCACCTGCTGAAAGCCGGCTTCTCCTTCTCTACCTCCTGCCAGCATTCAGGAGGAAATTGTTCATTATGCTAATCAAAAATCAAAATTGTGAACCATTTCATTTCATTGTGGCCCTCGACCGCTTCCCAAATCAGTTAAGTGGCCCTCGCTCTTCAATAGGTTGAGCACCTCTGCTATTACTTCTCATAAACTGTTAACTGGAGTTCAGCCTTAATATGTTAGTCAAGTCCATCTAAATCTGCTACTACATCGAACGCTCCCCTCCCCCCACACTGACAATGCTGCTGTCCAAAAGTTCCTCGGTTGTTCCTCATTCCGGAATGGAGACACCCTAAGCCAGGAAGTACATTACTGGCTGGATCACCAGGTGAAAATAAAGGGAAAATGCCTAAATAAAAAAACTAATGCAGCCATTAGTAAGCTGCAATATACACGGCTGAAAAAAAAATTAAAGGAACACTTTTTAAAAAGAGTCTAGCATCAAGTCAATGAATCTCCTGGGATATTGATCTGGTCAGGTAAGTAGCAGAGGGGGTTGTTAATTAGTTTCAGCTGCTTTGGTGTTAATGAAATTAACAACAGGTGCACTAGATGGGCAACAATGAGACAACCCCCAAAACAGGAATGGTTTTACAGTTGGAGGCCACTGACTTTTTTTCCCTACTCATCTTTTCTGTATGTTTTTCACTAGTTTTGCATTTGGCTAGGGTCAGTATCACTACTGGTAGCATGAGGCCATACCTGGACCCTACAGAGGTTGCACAGGCAGTCCAACTCCTCCAGGATGGCACATCAATACGTGACATTGCCAGAAGGTTTGCTGTGTCTCCCAGCACAGTCTCAAGAGCATGGAGGAGATTCCAGGAGACAAGAGCATGGAGGAGATTCCAGGAGACAGGCAGTTACTCTAGGAGAGCTGGAGGGCCGTAGATGGTCCTTAACCCATCAGCAGGACCGGTATCTGCTCCTTTGTGCAAGGAGGAACAGGATGAGCCCTGCCAGAGCCCTACAAAATGATCTCCAGCTGGCCACTGGTGTGAATGTCTCTGACCAAACAATCAGAAACAGACTTCATGAGAGTGGCCTGAGGGCCTGACGTCCTCTATTGGGCCATACAGCTTGATTGGCATTTGTCACTGAACACCAGAATTGGCAGGTCCACCACTGGCGCCCTGTGCTTTTCACAGATGAAAGCAGGTTCACCCTGAGCACATGTGACAGACATGAAAGGGTCTGGAGAACGTTCTGCTGCCTGTAACATTGTTCAGCATGACCATTTTGGTGGTGGGTCAGTGATGGTCTGGGGAGGGATATCCATGGAGGGACGCACAGACCTCTACAGGCTAGACAATGGCACCCTGACTGCCATTAGGTATCGGGATGAAATCCTTGGACCCATTGTCAGACCCTACGACGGTGCAGTGGGTCCTGGGTTCCTCCTGGTGCAGTGGGTCCTGGGCTCCTCCTGGTGCAGTGGGTCCTGGGTTCCTCATGGTGCACGACAATGCCTGACCTCATGTGGTGAGAGTATGCAGTCAGTTCCTGGAGGATGAAGGAATTGATACCATTGAATGCCCCCCACGCTCACCTGGCCTAAATCCAATAGAATAATTCTGGGATATCATGTTTCGGTCCATCCAACATGCCGAGTTGCACCTCAGACTGTCCAGGAGCTCAGTGATGCCCTGGTCCAGATCTGGGAGGAAATCCCCCAGGACACCATCCGTGGTCTCATTAGGAGCCTCCCCCGACGTTGTCAGGCATGCATACAAGCACGTGGGGGCCATACAAACTACTGAGGACCATTCTGAGTTGCAATGAAATTTCTGCAAAATGGACCCGCCTTCTGCACCATTTTTTCCACTTTGATTTTCGGGGTGTCTTTGAATTCAGTCCTCTATAGGTCGATCATTTTCATTTCCATTTCCATCAAACTATGGAGCATCCTTACAATCCTAACACATGACCCCGTCCATATCAGTATAGAGATCCAACGGGAGATTTTCCCTGTTGAGATCTGATGGGTTTTCAAAGTGTTCCTTTAATTTTTTTGAGCCGTGTATTACATTCCTGTTTCTGGGTTTAATACAGCCTTAAATGTGGAGGATGCATTAATTTCCTTTGTTTAGGCGTTTTTTCCCTTTATTTTGACCTGGTGATCTGGCCAGTAACAAACCTCCTGCCTAAAGCCGGCCATAAAAGGTTTGAATCTGAGCCGATTCAGCAGGGAACATCCAAGATTCAAACCAAGTATGGGCAGGCTGAATGTATCCAAGTTGATAGATCCATCAGCATGGGTACAACCAGCCTGACGGATTTTACATTCGATTAATGCTAGCAGATATTATAGCCACTAGCAATAACCACTGTGTTCTCACAGCGAGGATGGCTCCCCCCCCCCCCCCAACCTGGAGAACACAATGGTTCTGTGGGAGTGATGCCCACATCCACGCTGACTATGTTGATGAGGGAATCAAGAAATTTTCTTTCCTGAAACCCATGGTTGCAAAACTGCTCCATCTATGGCCGGCTTTAGGGAGACTCCACTCTGGATGGAGGAGCAACAGAGACGCCATTGGACAGTACCACTGTCAGTCTTGGAGGAGGGGAGTGTTAGATGGACTTGATTAACCAATTAAAGCTGAACTCAAGCTTTTATAGTAACAGTTTCTCTTCCTTTTGGGATAAAGGTTTTACATAAATGAAGTCTGGGGGGAAGGGTAATGTTAGATGGGCTAGCAGATTTAGATACACTAACAAATTGAAACCGAACTCCAGCCAACACTTTATAAAGGCTCTGGACAGCATCGGGAACTTGGAAGAGTTAAAAAAAGTTTCAAACGGAAACACTTATAAATGCGATTTGCCACATTTACTAGCATTTTGTTTTGAAACATTGATAAAATCGGCTGCTGAATACAAGTTTTCTGCCTTCAAAAAAACCACTGTAAACTCAAATGCCTGTAAATGATGATGTGTACATGGACACATAGGAGAACATTAGGGAGAGTTCAGGGGCTGCTGAAAAAAACACAGAACAGCTCCTAAACATGCGTTTATCAGCTGCAATGTACATGGAGCCTTTACTGGCTGGATCACCAGGTGAAAATAAAGGGAAAAAGACTAAAAAAGAAAACAAGTGCAGCCACCACGTCTAAGAACCGGTAGGCTGCAATATAACACCTTTTTTGTTTTTGGGGTTAAATACCACTTTAACGTAATTTGTTCTAAATAAAAAATGAAAAACAAATTCAAAATTGCTTGGGACTAGATCATTATATCATTTGTGACCAGAGCAGGGGCGGACTGACCATTTGGAAACTCAGGCACTGCCCGAGGGCCCGGGGTCAGTAGGGGGCCCCATGAGATGCCCCGATACCTTTTTCATAGGCTTTTTTGAGTTTGGGCAAGGACACAGGGGCCCCATGATCCCCTATTGCCCGGGGGCCCCATGAGTTGTCAGTCCGCCCCTGGACCAGAGGTTCCTCCACAGCTCCACAATTTCATATCATAAATTACTTTTGAAAAGATAATGAGTCCTAATTCAGAGACCCAACACCCGCTCAGGCCGACTATTCCTCCAGGAAGGGTAAAGGTCGGCCAACTTGGAAGCTTGGAGGATCAGACAGTCTCCTTGAATACGGCTTTGTGTGGAAGTGACAATGACAGCATTCAGCTGAACACTGAATACAAGATGCTCTTCCTTACAATAACCGGAGGGGTTTAACTCCTCGCCTGCCTCCTATCCCTCTCCGCACATCATAGAAGTGACTATACTGGCCTCTAAATACCAGGGAAGGCACACCTTCCATTGTCAGAGGAGTCAATAAATAATACATCACACCCAGATCCACCTCAAAGACAAGAGGAGGTCACTCATTAAGCGTCAGTAAGATGCAGATCATGTCGCTGACGTTAACAAAATGAAGATAGGAGCTCATGGAACAGGGGTATGGAATTAGAATTCAAGGAGGTCTGTTCCATAAAATGTTTTTCCAGCAGAGGTCCAGATCTCATGTTTGTGTTATGACTCAGAACATAGTACATATGTAGTCATGGCATGTCCATCAACAAATAAGCCATGGACAATATTCATAGAATTATTTGTTGTCAATTTTCAGCGCCTCCTACATCAGGTGCCCCCATCAGAGTGCCCGCTTACATCAGGTGTCCCCATCAGAGTGCCCCGTTACATCAGGTGTCCCCATCAGAGTGTCCCCTTACATCAGGTGTCCCCATCAGAGTGCCCCGTTACATCAGGTGTCCCCATCAGAGTGCCCCCTTACATCAGGTGTCCCCATAAAAGTGCCTCCTTATGACAGGTGTGCCCATCAGAATACTTACATCAGGTGTCCCCGTCAGAGTGCCCCCTTACATTAGGTGTCCCCATCAGAATGCCCCCTTACATCAGGTGTTGCCATCAGAGTGCCCCCTTACATAAGATGTGTCCACCAGAGTGCCCCCCTACAATAGGTGTCCCCATAAGAGTGCCCCCTTATGACAGGTGTGCCCATCAGAATGCTTACATCAGGTGCCCCATCAGAGTGCCTCCTTATATAAGAGGTCCCCGCCAAAGTGCCCCCTTACATCAGGTGTGCCCATCAGAGTGCGCCATTACATCAAATGTCCTCATCAGGATGACCTCCTTACATCAGATGTCCCCATCAGAGTGCCCCCTTACATAAGAAGTCTCTGCCTGAGTGCCCCCTTACATCAGGTGTCCCCATCAGAGTGCCCCCTTACATCAGGTGTCGCCAGAGTGCCCCCTTACATCAGGTGTCCCCATCAGAGTGCCCCCTTACATCAGGTGTCGCCATCAAAATACCCCCTTACATAAGAGATCTCTGCCTGAGTGCCCCCTTACATCAGCTGTCTCAGTCAGAATGCCCACTTATATCAGGTAACCCCATTAGAGTTCCCCCTTATATCAGGTGTTCCCATCAGAGTGCCCCCTTACATCAGGCATCTCCATCAGAGTGCCCCCATACCTCTTAGCACCAGGCAGGCAGGGGGCAGGGGTTGGGAGGTGGAGCAGGCTGCAGGTCTGGATGGAGAAAGTTCCACTTTCGTCCTCCTGTGATTCGGGGTTGGGGGGTAGGCATGTGATGTCATTGGTTGTTAGGATGCTGGTGGTCCTGACAACCAATCACTGTGGGGGAGGGTAGGAACCTACGCTAGGGACTGTCTAGCAGTCCACATAGAACAGGGTACTGGTCTGGGTCCTGTTTGTGGTCCGTCTGACATAGAATATACAGAAATTTGATAAATACCCTAGGAAGCCTAGGGACACTATAACTATATACTCAAAGCTGAATTCCAGGAATTCAGCTCCTTTGTAAAAAGCAAAGGCACACGATGAGGTAAGTCCAAGGAGTTGCATGACATCTCCTGGGCTTATCTTTATTATTTACATCTGACAGCTTTATTGCACTTCCGGGTATCTCTGTATTTCCACTGATGCTTCAGGTCTAAGCATCTTCAACAGTAGAGTTAGTGCAGCTGCTATGCCTGGCACTCCCCTCATTCTGCCCAATCACAGAAGCCTTTGTATTATGTGAACTCATACAAAGGCTTCTCTGAATGGGCAGCAGAGGGGAGGGGCGGCCATAGCTGCTCTGTGTGCCTGTATCTCCTCTCTCACAGCCCCGAATGTCAGTGTATGGTAGAGCCTTTCAGATATAAATCATAGAGATAGGTTCAGGAGATGTCATTCAGGAGATGTGTGCCTTCACTTTTTTACAAAGTGGTGGGATTCTTGTAATTCAGCTTTAATCCTATACATTGTATTACTATAATTTATAGAATATATATTGTACATAAAATGACATAGTAGGTTTATACATGTGTACCTCAATGTAGAATGCGAACAATAGATACTATTATCTTTAACTTCATCCAGCATAGAAATGTTTTCATCCTTATCTACTAATGTTGGTGGTTCCTAGAAAATGAATGCCTCCACCCCTCTCTGCCAATCCCTCCACTGGCCTCCACTCAGTGTCCTTTGCCCCTCTCTGCTAATCCCTCCACTGGCCTCCATTTAGTGACCTCCACCCCTCTCTGCCAATCCCTCCACTGGCCTCCACTCAGTGTCCTCCACCCCTCTCTGCCAATCCCTCCACTGGCCTCCACTCAGTGTCCTCCACCCCTCTCTGCCAATCCCTCCACTGGCTTCCCATTGCCCAACGGATAAAATTCAAAACATTAACAATAACATATAAAGCCATTTATAACTCCGCCCCAAATTACATCACCAATCTTGTCTCCAAATATCACCCAAACCATTCTCTCCACTCCTCGTACGACCTCCTGCTCTCTAGCTCCCTTGTCTCCTCCTCCCATGCTTGTCTCCAGGACTTCTCCAGAGCCTCCCCCATCCTCTGGAACTCTCTACCCCAATCTATCAGACTATCGCCTACTCTGCCCACTTTTAGGCGATCTCTGAAAACCTCTCTCTTCAGGGAAGCCTATCCTGCCCTCAGCTAATAATGGAATCTTCTATTCCTCCTACCAGTCCATCCCCCACAGTTATTACCTGTTGTACCACCAGCCCCTCCCTCCTAGATTGTAAGCTCCCAGGATCAGGGCCCTCCTATCCCTCCAGTATTGAACTGTATTGTTGCTGTATTGTCTCCTGTTATATTGTAAAGCGCTGAGCAAACTGTTGGCGCCATAAATCCTGTATAATAACAATATAAATCCAGTATAATAATAATAATATATAAATCCGGTATAATAAAAATAAATTTTAATATATATATATATATATATATATATATATATAAAATTCTTATTATTTATTATTATTATTATTATTATTATTATTATATATGGCGGTGGTTGCAATTTCTTATGTCACGCGGTATTTGCGCAGCGGTTTTTCAAAAGCAGTTTTTTGGGGAAAAAAATACACTTTAATGAATTAAAAAAACAAAACACAATATAGAACCCAATTTTTATGTAAAACATGAAGGATGAAGTTACGCCGAGTAAATAGATACCTAACGTGTCATGCTTTAAAACTGTGCACGCTCGTGGAATGACGCCAAGCTACGTAACTTAAAAAACCTCCAGGGACTTTTTTGCATTTCTCCTGCAGCAGGGGTACAAGCAGAAAAGGCATATAAAAGTGTGTGTGTAGTCGGTGGCACCTGTAGATCTGAACCCAGCCTTGGTGTTGTCATGTACAGGGCCCCACAATCCAACGCTGCTTGGCTTCTCTTATTCCTCTGGAAGTATTTCTGAGCAATGCAGAATTTAAACTTGGTCTAAATACTCATATTATCTCTGGCAGCCCCGCCGCGGATCATCAGATTTATATCTCCTGCGCAGACATGTTTGTCTTCTTTTTTTTATCCTACCATAAGTGATGCCGTTCCGCCGCTATAATTCTTATTTACTGGACTGGTCGGCCGCTGGCCATCACAGGGAAATAGATTTTGAGAATTTATTTCACCCCAAGCTTCAGGGAGAGAGTAAGGGAGCAAGCACCAATTTATTACAGCTTTGTTCACATTCCTCATCTCAGCACACTGCGCCGCTGTGTCATGTAGCTGTCACCAGCACGCGGAAACAAGCCACACAGCATGGCAGGTTATATGGGGCAATGGAAGCAATTGTATCGAGGTATTAAAAAACGATATAACAAGTAATATGTGATAAAAGGAGTTAGAGGGTGTTTGCTTTTTTTTTTCCTTAGAATTGAGTGATAGGGAAAAGTAATAGGACGATGCAGCACAGAAAACAAACTGTATGGCGGTATAAATATGGAAGAGTCATGAATGGGAGAATAAATAGAAATCCAGATTTATTAACTATAAAATTCAAAGAGGTCCGAATATCATGTTTGTGCTATGACTGAAATCCTAGTATTTGTGTAGTCATTTCATTTCTATCGAAAAAATAGGCAACGTACAATTTTCCATTTATGCATTTAAACAAAATTATTCTATATTTTTGTTTATATATAAATATATATATATTTATCCATATATATTATATATTTAAAAACATAAATTAAAAAATTTTCAATTTACCATTTATATATTTAAACATAAGTATTTTTTTTTTGTTTAGATATATGATTTTTATACTTGTGTACTCATTTCATATCTATTGAAAAAATAGGCAACGTACAATCTATCATTTATGCATTTAAACAAAATTATTCTTTATTTTTGTTTATATATAAATATATATATATATATATATATCTCCATATATTATTTACATCTGACAGCTTTATTGCACTTCCGGGTATCTCTGTATTTCCACTGATGCTTCAGGTCTAAGCATCTTCAACAGTAGAGTCAGTGCAGCTGCTATGCCTGGCACTCCCCTCATTCTGCCCAATCACAGAAGCCTTAGTATTATGTGAACTCATACAAAGGCTTCTCTGAATGGGCAGCAGAGGGGAGGGGCTGCCATAGCTGCTCTGTGTGCCTGTATCTCCTCTCTCACAGCCCCGAATGTCAGTGTATGGTAGAGCCTTTCAGATATAAATCATAGAGATAGGTTCAGGAGATGTCATTCAGGAGATGTGTGCCTTCACTTTTTTACAAAGTGGTGGAATTCTTGGAATTCAGCTTTAATCCTATACATTGTATTACTATAATTTATAGAATATATATTGTACATAAAATGACATAGTAGGTTTATACATGTGTACCTCAATGTAGAATGTGAACAATAGATACTCTTATCTTTAACTTCATCCAGCATAGAAATGTTTTCATCCTTATCTACTAATGTTGGTGGTTCCTAGAAAATGAATGCCTCCACCCCTCTCTGCCAATCCCTCCACTGGCCTCCACTCAGTGTCCTTTGCCCCTCTCTGCTAATCCCTCCACTGGCCTCCATTTAGTGACCTCCACCCCTCTCTGTATATCATGTTTGTGCTATGACTGAAATCCTAGTATTTGTGTAGTCATTTCATTTCTATCGAAAAAATAGGCAACGTACAATTTTCCATTTATGCATTTAAACAAAATTATTCTATATTTTTGTTTATATATAAATATATATATATTTATCCATATATATATCCATATATATTATATATTTAAAAACATAAATTAAAAAATTTTCAATTTACCATTTATATATTTAAACATAAGTATTTTTTTTTTTGTTTAGATATATGATTTTTATACTTGTGTACTCATTTCATATCTATTGAAAAAATAGGCAACGTACAATTTATCATTTATGCATTTAAACAAAATTATTCTTTATTTTTGTTTATATATAAATATATATATATATATATATATATATATATATATATATATATATATATCCATATATTTTATATATATATAAAACATAAACTAAAAAATGTTCAATTTTCCATTTATATATTTAAACATAAGTATACTTTATTTTTGTTTATATAAATGATTTTTATACTTGTGTAGTCATTTCATATCTATTGAAAAAATAGGCAACGTACAATTTTACATTTATATATTTAAACAAAATTATTCTTTACTTTTTTGTTTTATATATATATATATATATATATATATATATATATATATATATACACATACAAAAATAAAAGAATAATTTTGTTTAAATATATAAATGGTAAATTGTACATTGCCTATTTTTCAATAGATATGAAATGACTACACAAATATAAAAATCATTTATACAACAAATTTGAAAATAAAGAACAATTTTGTTTAAAAAATAAATAAATAAAATAAATAAATAAAAAAAATAAAAAAAAATAATATATATATATTTTTTTTTATACACAGTTCGGTCCATTTATATGTGGACACAGGCACAATCTTTGATTTCTTCAGGTATTTCCCAAAACATATTCAAGCTATAGTTATATAATGGATATGGGTGGACAGTGCACACTCTCAGGTGTAATTTGAGGGTATGTACATCCAAATTGGAAGAAGGGTTTAGGAATTACAGCTCCTAAGAGTAGCCATCCCCCCTTTTTCAAGGGACCAAAAGTAATTGGACAATTGAATCAAAAGCTGTTTCATGGCCAGGTTTGGGCTACTCTTATTTCTTCACCAATTATGCAGGTAAAAGGTCTGTAGTTGATTCTAAGGCCGGTCATACATGGGTCAATTTCCAAACAATTTTTAGTTCAAAAAGTGGACCAAGCAATGGCACCGGCCGATTTTCGTGGTTCCCCCCATTTCATTTATTGGGCATGTTGGAAAATTTGTGAAAAACGACCGATTTTCGAAATCATTGGTGGCACCATCGGATTACAGAACAAAAACGTTTTCAATTTTCAATCAAAAAATCGTTCAGAAATTGACCCATGTATGGTCGGCCTAAGTGTGGTATTGGCATTTGGAATCTATTTCTGTGAACCTACATCATGTGTTCGAAGGAGCTGTCCATGCAAGTGAAACTGCCCATTGTAAGGCTTCAAAAACAAAACAAATCCATCAGAGAGATCGCAGCAACATTAGGAGCGGCCAAATCAACAGTTTGGTCCATTCTGAGGAAAGAAGAACGCACTGGTGAGCTCAGCAACATAAAAAGGCATGGACATCCACGGGAGACAACAGTGTTGGACGATCGCAGGATCCTCTCTATGGTAAAGAAAAACCCATTCACAACATCCAGACAAGTGAAGGACACTCTCCAGGAGGTGGGCGTATCATTGTCAGTCTACAATCAAGAGAAGACTTCACGAGAGCAAATACAGAGGGTTCACCACAAGGTGCAAATACAGAGGGTTCACCACAAGGTGCAAACCATTCATAAGCCTGAAGAATAGAAAAGCCAGATTAGACTTTGCCAAAAAAAAGCCCCAGAAAGTCCCACAAACCAAGAACTGAAGACAGCTGCAGTTAGAGCCTGGCAAAGCATCAGAAAGGAGGAAACCCAGTCTTTGGTCATGTCCATGGGTTCCAGACTTCAGGCAAAGCATCAGAAAGGAGGAAACCCAGTCTTTGGTCATGTCCATGGGTTCCAGACTTCAGGCAGTCATTGCCAGTAAAGGATTCTCAACAAAATACTACAAATGAACATTTTATTTATGATTATATTCAATTGTCCAATTACATTTGAGCCCCTGAAAATGGAGGGACTGTGTGTAATGGTTTCATAAAAGTATGAAAATTGTGCCTGTGTCCAAATATATATGGACCTAACTGTATATAAATATGGGTAAAATATAATTACAATATTATTTATTGTCAATTTTCTTTGTGCCCCCCTTATATCAGGCGTCCCCATCAGAGTAACACTTTGATTAGGTGTCGTCATTATAATGCCCCCTCTTACATCAGGTGTCTCTATCAGAGTTCCCCCTTATATCGGTTGTCCCCATCAGTGTGCCACTTACATTTGGTGTCCCCATCAGAGTCCTCCTTTACATCAGGTGCCCCCACCAGAGTGCCTCCTTACATCAGGTGATCTCATCAGAGTGCCGCTTGGATCAGGTTTCCCCATTATAGTGCCCCCTCTTACATCAGGTATTTCTATTAGAGTTCCCCCTTATATCAGGTGTCTATTTTAGAGTTCCACCTTACATCAAGTGTCCCCATAGAGCCACTTACATTTGGTGTCCCCATCAGAGTCTTCCTTTATATCAGGTGCCCCCACCTGAGTGCCTCTTGGATCAGGTATCCCCATTAAAGTGCCCCCTCTTACATCAGGTGCCTCTATCAGAGTCCCCCCTTACATCAGGTGTCCCCATCAGAATGCCGCTGAGTTCAGGTATCCCCATTATAGTGCGCCCTTTTGCATTAGGTATTTCTATCAGAGTTCCCATTATATCAGGTGTCTCCATCAGAGTGCCCCTTACATCAGGTGTCCCCATCAGAGTGCCCCTTACATCAGGTGTCCCCATCAGAGTGCCCCCTTACATCAGGTGTCCCCATCAGAGGGCCCCCTTACATCAGGTGTCTTGGTCATGATGGGGACATACCTCATTACCTGTTGTCACTGATGAAAGAAATCAAAATACCTGTGCCTGCAAGCTGCTATCCAACTCATGGGCAGGGGCAGACTGACAAGTCATGGGGCCCCCGGGCAATAGGGGATCATGGGGCCCCTGTGTCCTTGCCCAAACTCAAAAAACCCTATAAAAAAGGTTACCAGGGGCATCTCATGGAGCCCCTTACTGACCCCGGGCCCTCGGGCAGTGCCCGAGTTTCCAAATGGTCAGTCCGCCCCTGTTCATGGGTCATATACCAGTTAGTAGTTGTACCAATAAATAAATAATTTGCGCTAATAAATGTGTATAAAAAGAAACCATCAAATCATAAGTCCAGAAAAAAATATATATATGCCAATACCACAAAAAAATAAAAAAAAAAAAACAAAAAAAAAACTTTTAAGTGCAAAAAACTTTTGTGCAAAAAAAGTGTCTAAATATGAAAAATTTTCACCAAAAAACCTTGATAATATAATGGCAGATCATCCATAAATATATCTTCAGAAACGGAAACTCTGCAACACATCGATCCTCATCGATCGAAATAACAGGATGAAAAACTTTGTAGTTAATCGAAAATCCACTTCTCCAATAGATAAAGGACCACCTTCAAACATATCCATGGGGGGAAATGCCAAGCACTCGAGAGAAACAGAAAGACTTCATGGTGCAATATTATAAAAACCAATTCCTTTATTAGGTACTCATTGCACTTACTCAAGAGGTGTCCCAGCCGACACCAGCATCAACAGCATAACAGCAATCACATAAACGAGCCTGGCTACTCAGCACATGCGCAGTAGCTGGCAGCCAAAAACGTAATGACGTCACATCAATCAAGCTCCGCCCTGCGCGTTTCGTCATCGACGTCCTCACGGAGCGGATAGATGTGAGACGTCTCAACCTCCTTAAATATTCACTCACAGGAAACGAACAGCTGACATCAATGGGGAATCAAGCAAAGCAAGCCGCCCCACAGATGACAGGAGTCCACAAAGGATATACAATGTATCCAATATATTTGCCATCACAAGCAAAAAAACTTTAAAACAAGAGAACAAAAATAGAATAAAAAGAAATTTGAATAAAACACTAATGATAAATAAATTAAATAAGTAAATACATTAAC
Organism: Staurois parvus; assembly: GCF_062004578.1. Classification (NCBI taxonomy): domain Eukaryota; kingdom Metazoa; phylum Chordata; class Amphibia; order Anura; family Ranidae; genus Staurois; species Staurois parvus. The sequence continues at coordinate 88,837 of NW_028319111.1, forward strand.
GGGCCAGCACCCTCTAAGACTGTGTTTCAAAAAGGGAACTTAAAGGGCCAGTAACACTTTCAACACAAATAAAGAGGAACTCTATTAATAATACAAAAATAATGCAAAAATTGTACAAAAAACATACAGTCTCCCATATATCATCTTTAAACAGTTACCTATATAAAAATATACTTAAAATAGCATAAAAATTAAAAATTAAAAATTTGTGAGAAAACAATTCAAATCTATATCGACATTTAACCCAAATGGTTGCAAGGAATTTAGTTCATAAATCCAAAACGTCTCTTTTTTGGAAATCTCATTAACCAAATCCGAGCCCCTCCAATGGGGTTTTACCATCTCGATCCCATAAAAGGTAAGTAAGCTCGGATCACAATTATGTACCAAATTGAAATGTTTGGATACACTATGTTTATCAAATCCTTTTACTATGTTTCTTATATGTTCGCCTATTCTTGTTTTTAAACACCTCCCAGTTCTCCCAATATATCTCAAATGACACGGACATTCTAAAACATAAATCACCTGTGTAGAATTGCATGTAATCAGGGATTTAATATCATATTCTTTTTTGGAAAATGAAGAGCAGAATGACTTTCTTTTTTTATTATTACCAACTTTTACAGTCCTACAAACTTTACACTTCCTACAAGGAAAAAAACCATTTAAATTTGGAAACAGATTGAACTTTTTTGGGGGTTCGATGACATTGCGAGCCAGTTTCATCCTAAGAGACTTATTTTTCTTATAAATGAATTTAGGAGTTTTAGATAAGAATTTATTTAGTATATCATCTTTTAACAAAATGGGCCAATATTTTTTAAAAATTCGTTCAATATTTTTGTGTTGCATATTATAGTTAGTAATAAAGGGTACATTATTTTCAAATCCCAAATGAGCCTTTTCTATTTCCAAGAAACGTCTCCCTATCTTTAATACCAATCGAATTTCTCTCTTTAATCAAAAAGGTCTTATCATACCCTTTCTCTATAAATCTTTCAATTAACACCTCAGATTGATCGAAAAAATCTTTGTTAGCGCTACAATTTCTTTTTAATCTGGTAAACTGACTTTTTGGAGTGCTATATAACCAATTTGGATGATGTCCACTAGAAATAGGTATATAGCTGTTTTTGTCCACTTCCTTGAAGTAAGTTTTGGTACAAATTTGGCCATTATCTTTATATAGGACCAGATCCAAAAAATTAATTTGCTCAAAATCACTCATAACAGTGAATCTCAATCCATAGCGGTTCATATTAATATATTCCATAAAGGAATCGAGCTTTTCTCTGGATCCATCCCATACCATTATAATGTCATCAATATACCTCTTGTATAGCGCCATCTCTGGCCATTTATTGAAAATACTTTCTTCCTCCCATTTATCCATTACCAGATTTGCCACACTGGGAGCATACTTAGCTCCCATGGCAACACCCTTACATTGCTGAAAAAAAGTGTTGTTGTACCAAAAGAAATTGTTATTCATCGCAAATTCAAGTAATTCAACAACAAATTTCCTCTGCGATCTTTTCAGGAGTGATTTATGTTTAAGGGCCCATTTTACTGCATTAATTCCATCATTTTGATCGATGTTAGTATATAAAGATTCTACATCTATAGTAACCAACATACAATTATCAACATTATGTAATTCTTTAAGGATGTTAATAAGATGTCCACCATCTCTCAGAAAAGCCCTATTTGTCATAACAATGTTTTTCAGAAAAGTATCAACATATTCACCAACTCTTGCAAATAAAGAATTTATCCCACTCACAATGGGTCTCCCCGGTGGGTTCTCCTTATTTTTGTGTATTTTTGGTAAATAGTATATAGTAGGTATTTTCGGATGTTTAATCAATAAATATTTTGCTTCTTTTTCAGTTAATACCCCCAACTTTTTTCCTTTGTTAATAATACACTTAAGTAGTAATTTAAGTTTCTTAGTGGGATTTTTTTGCAAAATTTTATATGTGTCTTCAGATTGTAATAATCTCTTCATTTCTTTTTCATAGTCATTCTTATTTAAAACAACAATACTTCCCCCTTTATCAGCACTTCTAATTACTATATTCTTTCTCTTTTCAAGATCCTCAATACCCAATTTTATATCTGGTGGAATACAGTACGAATTTTTAACATTAATACTCTAAGGCTGGCCATACATTATACAATTATCTTCCAATTTTCTGCCCAATTTCCTTTAGATTTACCTTCAACTGTGTAGTGCAAGGGCCTGCCTAATTGGATACAACTGAAAGTGTTGTTTAGGTTTGTCCTCCTATTATATGGTTTTTGGTAAATCTAAACCAAAAATCTCCAGATAATTGTATAGTGTATGGCTAGCCTTAATCTCATTTTCTACCATATTTTTAAATACCTCCAGAAAAGCATTACCAGAAATCTTAGGGTTAAATGTAGAAGCATTTTTTAAACCACTATTTTGAAAACCACGAGAAGATGAAGTAGGATTGTTTCCTTGAGATTTATTTAATTCAAAAAAATTTTTAATATTAAGTTTTCTCACAAATTTTTGCAAATCAATAAAAACATCGAATTTATTTAAATTCGTCCTAGGTATATATTTCAAACCAAGGTCCAAAACTTTAATTTCTCTTTCAGAAAAAGTAACATCACTCAAGTTATAGATTCCTGCCCCTATTATTCTCTTTTTCTCTTTTTGTCTCCTTCCTCCTCTTTTGCCTCTCTATTTCTTATTCCCTCTTCTCTGCCATAATTCCCTTGTTCTCTCCAATCTTTCTCCTGTGGTCTGTAACCCCTTGGTGCCATATTCCACCCCCGGTGATGGTATGAAAAACCCCCCCTCGATGGAAAAAAATTTTGGTTTTGATAACCTCCTCTCCTATATCCATTACCCCTATATCCACCTTGACCTCTATAGTTGGAAAAACCTCTTGAAGGTCTACCACTATATTCATATTGATGAGGTGATTTATCATGAACATTTTCAGGTGTTCTATTGCCAGAATTCTGAAATGTCACTTTTTAGTTAGGAGGAGATATAGTGGTTTGATTAACCGTTGGGGATTTTAAATTAGGTATAATAATTTTTTCAGGTGTAGAAAGTTGGGAGTCACACCCATCTGTAGTGATCTTATCTTGCCATTTATACACTCTATTATTCCTATAATCTTCAGTGTCTCTTTTATATTTTTTAACCTTTTTGTTTTTTGTATCCTTATCGACTTTAACAATATGATCCTGTAAATTCTTTGATCGATCTTTATAATCATTGGTATCTGCAAAAGGTAACATCACATCCTTCAACTCTTTAATTTTAAAGTCTACTTTCCTCAATTTAACCTGTCGCCTTTTTATAATTAATTCCAATAAACTGCTTTCACAATGGTTAAAAAACTGAAACCACTCATCTACTAATTCTCTATCATCCATCCCATCATTGGCAGGTATATCCCATCTCAACCTCCTGGGAGTAATTTTCTCTTTTAGATAGAGTTCCAAACACAGTCTTAGAGGGTGCTGGCCCGTTAATGTATTTACTTATTTAATTTATTTATCATTAGTGTTTTATTCAAATTTCTTTTTATTCTATTTTTGTTCTCTTGTTTTAAAGTTTTTTTGCTTGTGATGGCAAATATATTGGATACATTGTATATCCTTTGTGGACTCCTGTCATCTGTGGGGCGGCTTGCTTTGCTTGATTCCCCATTGATGTCAGCTGTTCGTTTCCTGTGAGTAAATATTTAAGGAGGTTGAGACGTCTCACATCTATCCGCTCCGTGAGGACGTCGATGACGAAACGCGTAGGGCGGAGCTTGATTGATGTGACGTCATTACGTTTTTGGCTGCCAGCTACTGCGCATGTGCTGAGTAGCCAGGCTCGTTTATGTGATTGCTGTTATGCTGTTGATGCTGGTGTCGGCTGGGACACCTCTTGAGTAAGTGCAATGAGTACCTAATAAAGGAATTGGTTTTTATAATATTGCACCATGAAGTCTTTCTGTTTCTCTCGAGTGCTTGGCATTTCCCCCCATGGATACGTTTGAAGGTGGTCCTTTATCTATTGGAGAAGTGGATTTTCGATTAACTACAAAGTTTTTCATCCTGTTATTTCGATCGATGAGGATCGATGTGTTGCAGAGTTTCCGTTTCTGAAGATATATTTATGGATGATCTGCCATTATATTATCAAGGTTTTTTGGTGAAAATTTTTCATATTTAGACACTTTTTTTGCACAAAAGTTTTTTGCACTTAAAAGTTTTTTTTTTTAATTTTTTTGTGGTATTGGCATATATATATTTTTTTCTGGACTTATGATTTGATGGTTTCTTTTTATACACATTTACTAGCGCAAATTATTTATTTATTGGTACACTTTATATATGGTGATTTTTTGCAGCTGGTACACTATTAGTAAGTTATATAATTTTGACCATAGGCGCTATTATTAATTTTTCTTACAGTTAGTAGTTGTGTAACTTATTGAATCATTTTGATCGGGATTGATGTCCCTGGCCCGAGGTTAGTATTCCCACCCAGGATGTGCAGGTTCCAATGAGGCTCCTCGCACAGCTATTTTGCGTCAATAGAAACCCCTATTAAAAGATGAAATTGGCTGAGGACTAATTGTATCCAAAGCAGCCTTTCTCAACCCTAACTGATCAATCTTTGATAATTAGGTATATATTTAAAGACAGCACAAAAGAAACAATCAAAGCAAAGTCACACAGTCGCGAATACTGTAGAACAGCCATTTTCAACATTTTTACCCCAGAGGACCCTTGAAATAATTTTCAGGTCTAGGGAAACCCTAGACCAAGACTAGACTAGGGAAACCCTAAAACCAATTCATTGAGGGTCAGTGGAACAAATTTCCCTTACGTTGGTGTTCAGTGAGAAGAGTGATCCTTACGTTGGTGGTCACTGGGAAAAATTATCCTTACATTGGTGGTCAGTGGGAAGAATGTTCCTTACATTGGTGATTAGCGGGAATAATGTTCCTCACAATGGTGGTCAGTGGGAAGAATGCCCCTTACATTGGTGGTCAGTGGGAAGAATGCCCCTTACATTGGTGGTCAGTGGGAAGAATGCTCCTTACATTGGTGGTCAGTGGGAAGAATGTCCCTTACATTGGTGGTCAGTGGGAAGAATGTCCCTTAAATTGGTGATCAGTGGGAAGAATGTCCCTTACATTGGTGGTCAGTGGGAAGAATGTCCCTTACATTGATGGTCAGTGGGAAGAATGCCCCTTACATTGGTGTTCATTGGGAAGAATGCCCCTTACATTGGTGCTCATTGGGAAAAATGCTCCTTACATTGGTGGTCAGTGGGAAGAATGCCCCTTACATTGGTGTTCATTGGGAAGAATGCCCCTTACATTGGTGCTCATTGGGAAAAATGCTCCTTACATTGGTGGTCAGTGGGAAGAATGCCCCTTACTTTGGTGTTCATTGGGAAGAATGACCCTTACACTGGTGTCTGTTGGGAAGAATGCTCCTTACATTGGTGCTCATTGGGAAAAATGCTCCTTACATTGGTAATCAGTGGGAAGAATGTTCCTCACAATTTTGATCAGTGTGAAGAATGCTCCTTACAATGTTGTGCAGTGGGAAGAATGCTCCTTACAATGTTGTGCAGTGGGAAGAATGCTCCTTACATTGGTGGTCAGTGGGAAGAATGTCCCTTACATTGGTGGTCAGTGGGAAGAATGCTCCTTACATTGGTGATCAGTGAGAAGAATGCTCCATACATTGATGGTCAGTGAATAGAATGCTTCTTACATTGGTGGTCAGTAGGAAACATGTTCCTACAGTGGTGGTCAGAATGCCCCACTTTACAGACAACTAAAAAAATCATTGGTACCATTGGTTTTTCCAAGTGGCATGGGCACCGAACTTTGCAAAGACAATCAAATGTGGGGTAATTCAGCACAGCTCAGGGAACCTCTGCTGGAGGAACACTGGTTCAGAATAGATGGTCATCTAGAGCAGTGGTCATGAAATGGCGGACTATGGTTCAAACCCAGACCGAATGACTCTTCTGGCCAGATCCTCAGTCAACCAGACTGCAGAGCTGAACCCCGCTGTACAGCGGTCTTTGGTTGCTAGGACCGCTGGTGTCCTAGCAACAAATTATGCCCCATTTGTGCCACAGCAACTGCAGCAAGCTTCTCTTTTTACTAATTACCCCTGCTCTAGAGTATAATATACAGAGCCATATACATACAGTTGTAGGTTTGAGCATAGGCAGATACACAACCATGAATTAAGTCGAACTTAAATTGTTTATTAGTGGTGTGTTATGGGTTCTCCATAACATCTAACAGCACGAGAATCATTGGTGGGTTGCCAACTTGCCCATTTAAAGGAACATGTAGTGTCAGTGTGAGGGACCGCCGAGCGGCACCACTAGCACTCCACTGGTCAGGCGTGCCCAGAGCGCGGAGTCTAAGCCCCAGGGTACTTGTTCACCAGGGCCCCTGATGGTGGGGATGGACTTGTAGTACCCCGAGACCAGGTCGCCTCTACTGAGCACACCTGTCAGTGGTAGGGGTGTTCGCCAGGGGTTCCAACCAGGGAGAGCCAGATGTGAGGAGGTCGGGTGAGCCCGATGGGATGGATGGATGGATGGCTGAGCAAGTGCGTAGTCAGACAGGCCGAGTCGGTAAGGTAGAGGATGGTAAGGTACAAGGGAGCAGGCAGAGAATCGTCGGGTCACACGCCAGGTCAGCAACAGGGGATCAGATCTAATAAGGGGCATCCAGGGAGAGAGGTCAGGCAAGCAAGGGTCTGGGCAGGAGAAATCAGCAAGGTCAAGAGCAATCCGGGTCAATAACTTACTAGGCACAGGTACAGGAACACAGGAAGCAGGTAAGACCAGAAGGCAACGAAATGACAGCTCAGGGACCTTTAAATATCCCGCTCTGCGCTGCCATTGGTGCCCAGCGGGCGGCCGCGGCTTCTACTGCGCATGCGCGAGCTCGAACGCCGCGGCCGGCCCGGACCTAGTGCCCGTGTACTAGGTGGAGCACTGCGCCTGCGCCGGGACCATCGCGGCAGGGATCGAGGAGATCCCTGACAGTCAGCCATAGGATACCCATCAAAAGGCAAAGGGAGTGTGGAAAACTATTCAGAAAGAGGAGGGAGTAGGTAGACACAGATTAAAGTTGGGGTGGAAGGTTGGGATAGACTGGAAGGGACAGTTGGGAGACTCAAGAGGGTGGGAGGGTCTTGGGAAATATTTCTCACCCAATTCCATCATGACGGAAAAAAAGGAATTATATATATGAGGACGCCATGTTTCAAAATTCTTGAGCATAGCAAAATATTGTCCAGGTAGTCCAGGTCAGTGTTTCTTAAACTTTTTTCGGTCAAGGCACCCTTTAAAATTATGGACAGTCCTGAGGCACCCTTTAAAATTATGGACAGTCCTGAGGCACCCTTTAAAATTATGGACAGTCCTGAGGCACCCCATTCTAAAATGGGGTGCCTCTACACTGTCCATAATTTTAAAAGGGCACCCCATTCTAAAATTCTAATAGTTCTATATAACGCAGCAACACCCACACATGTAGGACATTAGAGGGGATTTATTCTTCCAAAGTAAATACACTTTTTCATGCTGGTACCGACTAGTATTCCAATGTTTCTCTTCTCCCTCAGTTTTTCTCCATCACTGAGCTAAATGGGACCCCAGCACTGACAGAGAGGGGGCAGAGAAGGGTCAAACTAGGATGCTGTGCAGGCAACTGGCATCCTCCTTATCAACTGATGATGTCATTGGTTGTAGGATGCCGGCGGATAGAAGGTCGTGATGTTGCACAATGAAAACCTGTGACTTTGTGTAACTAAAAGGCAAGCTTGATTCACCTGCTGGCTTGTATACAATGTTCTGGGAATTTTTAGACATTTTGCCAAGGCACCCCTGAAGAAACCTCAAGGCACCCTGGTTGAGAAAGGCTGGTCCAGGTAATTGTGCATTGGTCCAGCCATATATTCTGCTGCAAAGAGATGTTCTAGATCCATGATGGAGTCCAATTCCTTTCCTAAACCTTTATATTCTTCTAAAACAGTTTTAAGGTCATGGAGAACCCTTAGTAAAACCAAATTGTTGCGGGCCAATGGAGAAAAATGCCTCTTACACTGGTAGTCAGCAGGAAGAATGAAACTTACAGTGGAGCTCGGAATGCCCTTACAGCCAACTAAAAGGATCATTGGCGTCATGCTGCAGGCTTTGCCAAGTAGCATTGACCCTGGAAGTATGCAGGAACCACCAATTAGGAGGTCAATCACTACAGCTCAAGGAACCCCTAGCAACCTTTTGGAGGATCCCCATGGTTCCACGTAACCCTGGTTGAGAATGGCTGATCTAAATTAACCCAACATTGTACTTTCAGAAAATATGAACTCTCTTTGTGTTCTTCTGTTCCTCTGTTAGAAAACACGGAGACTTTTTCATTTGTGTCCGTCCAACTGTCCTGATTTAGTTAATTAGGTCTGGACCAGGAAAAAGCTGAACGCCAACATTGTAATGCAAGCTCTCAATGCTTTCCTCTGTGTGCGCTCAGCTGTCAATCTACATGGTGTAGACCACTGTTTCTCAACCTTTTTTTCACTCAAGGCACCCTTTAAAATTATGGACAGTCCCAAGGCACCCTTCAAAATTATGGACAGTCCCGAGGCACCCTTTAAAATTATGGACAGTCCTGAGGCACCCTTTAAAATTACGGACAGTCCCAAGGCACCCTTTAAAATTATGGACAGTCCCGAGGCACCCTTTAAAATTATGGACAGTCCTGAGGCACCCTTTAAAATTACGGACAGTCTTGAGGCACCCCATTCTAATATGTGAAAAACTATTCTAATAGTTTTATATAACCCAGCAACATCCACAGATGTAGGACACCCAACATTAGAGGTGATTTATTCTTCCAGAGCAAATACACTTTTGCACACTGGTACTGACTAGTATTCCAATGTTTCTCTTCTCCCTCAGTTTTTCTCCATCACTGAGCTAATGTGACCCCAGCACTGATGGAGAAGAGCAGGGGAGGGTCAATCTAGGATACTGTGCAGGCAGCTGACCTCCTCCTTATCAACTGATGATGTCATTGGTTGTCAGGACGCCGGTGGCTAGAAGGTCGTAATGGTGCTCAATGAAAACCTTTGTGTGACTAAAAGGCCGGCTTGTTCCACCCGCTGGCTTGAATAGACATTTTGAGCAATTTTTAGATATTTTGCCAAGGCACCCCTGAAGAAACCTCAAGGCACCCCGGGTGCCTAGGCACCGTGGTTGAGAAAGGCTGGTGTAGAGAAGTGCAAGAACGAACACACATAATAATCAGCAATGTGTAGCACTGCACCGTATATTGGTTGCTCTCACACCGCAAGAACAAATAGAAATGTGTTGTTCTAGATCAGCCTTTCTCAACCTTTTCCAACACAGAGAAACCCTTGGAAACACCTTTCCGGTTTCACGGAATCCCTGCTAAAAATGACTGCAGATAGAACAGGACCACTCGGTTTGGCCGGATGCAACTGTACACTCCAGTTTTACGGTTTTCTGTTCCAGGCATATGCTGGGATGGTGCCACGCCGGGGGGGTACATATATTTAATTCCAGACCCATCTTCCGTCTTATAGATACAATTACTACAGTTGCAAGAAAAAGTATGTGAACTCCTTGGGATTACATGGAGTTTTGCATGAATTGGGCATAAAATATGCTCTGAACGTCATCTAAGTCACAACAATAGAAGAACACAGTCTGCTGAACATAATACTACACAAACATTAGATGTTGCCATGGTTTAATTGCACATAACATGTAAACATTCACAGTGCAGGGAGGAAAAAGTATGTGAGGCCCTAGCTTAATGACTTCTCCCAGAGCTAATTGGAGCCAGGAGGGAGCCAACCTTGACTCCAATCAGTGTGATGATATTGGATGTGTTGCTGACAGCTGTCCTGCCCTTACAAAACACACACCTGTTTTGGGTTTACTGGTTTCAAGAAGCACTGTCTGATGTGAACTATGCCTCGCAGAAAAGAGCTCTTAGAAGACCTACGATCAAGAATTGTTGACTTGCATGAAGCTGGAAAGGGTTACAAAAGTATCTCCAAAAGCCTTGATGTTCATGTGTCCACGGTAAGACAGACTGTCTACAAATGGAGAAAGTTTAGCACTGTTGCTACTCTCCCTAGGCATGGTCCTCCTGTAAAAATGAGTGCAAGAGCACAGCGCAGAATGCTGCATGAGGTAAAGAAGAATCCCAGAGTGTCAGCTAAAGACCTACAGAAATCTCTGGCACATGCTAACATTTTTGTTGACACATCTACAATAAGGAAAACATTAAACAAGAATGGAGTACATGGGAGGACACCACGGAGGAAGCCATTGCTGTCCAAAAAGAATATTGCAGCACATTTGAAGTTTGCAAAAGAGCACCTGGATGTTCCACAGCACTACTGGCAAAATATACTGTGGACAGATGAAACCAAGATTGAGTTGTTTGGGAAGAACACACAACACTATGTGTGCAGAAAAAAAGGCCCAGCACACCAACATCAAAACCTCATCCCCACTGTGAAACATGGCGGAGGGAGCATCATGGTTTGGGGCTGCTTTGCTGCCTCAGGGCCTGGACGGATTGTTGTCATTGATGGGAAAATGAATTCCAGAGTTTATCAAGACATTTTGCAGGAAAATGTACGACCATCTGTCAGCCAACTGAAGCTCCGCAGAGGATGGGTGATGCAACAGGACAATGACCCAAAGCATACAAGTAATTCAACAAAATAATGGCTGCAACAGCACAGAATACGCCTTCTGGAGTAACCCAGTCAGAGTCCTGACCTCAACCCGATTGAAATGCTGTGGCATGACCTTAAGAGAGCGATTCACACCAGACATCCCAAGAATATTGCTACACTGAAACAGTTTTGTGAAGAGGAGGGGTCCAAAATGACTCCAGATCGTTGTGCAGGTCTGATCTGCAACTACAGGAAACGTTTGGCTGAGGTTATTGCTGCCACAGGAGGGTCAACCAGTTATTAAGTCCAAAGGTTCACATACTTTTTCCTCCCTGCACAGTGAATGTTTACATGTTATGTGCAATTAAACCATGGCAACATCTAATGTTTGTGTAGTATTATGTTCAGCAGACTGTGTTCTTCTATTGTTGTGACTTAGATGACGTTCAGAGCACATTTTATGCCCAATTCATGCAAAACTCCACGTAATCCCAAGGGGTTCACATAATTTTTCTTGCAACTGTATATTTACAACTCATGATACATTGGTGGGATGGTCATTGGATGAATGCTCCTCACACTTGTGGTCATTGGGAAGAATGCTCCTCACACTTGCGGTCATTGGGAAGAATGTTCCTCACACTTGTGGTCATTGGGAAGAATGGTCCTCACACTTGTGGTCATTGGGAAGAATGCTCCTCACACTTGTGGTCAGTGGGAAAAATGCTCCTCACACTTGTGGTCATTGGGAAGAATCCTCCTCACACTTGTGGTCATTGGGAAGAATCCTCCTCACACTTGTGGTCATTGGGAAGAATCCTCCTCACACTTGTGGTCATTGGGAAGAATGGTCCTCACATTTGTGGTCAGTGGGAAGAATGCTCCTCACACTTGTGGTCAGTGGGAAGAATGCGGTCATTGGGAAGAATCGCCCCCTTACATTTGTGGTCATTGGGAAGAATGCTCCTCACACTTGTGGTCATTGGGAAATACTAACCCCATATAGAAAGTGGCGTATTAACTGTAGGGCAAACAAGGCATTTACCTTGAGTTGCAAATTTTTTTTTTGGGGGGGGGGGGGGGGGGGAGGCGGAGGGGACAGTGCTGATCACATGCACTCTCCCAAGAACAAAAAAAAAAAACCTCTCTAGCAATACACACCAAACTGAGCATGTGCCGAGTGACTCCACACGGTATGTCTTATCAGGAAATAAGAGCGGGCACTGCAAGAAGGGGATGATCAGAGAAGACAGGATAAAACAGCGTTTTTACACAGTGCAGAGGATTAACCCCTTAGGTTCAACAGTGAGAATATCCAGCATGCTTTAGGCGAGGTTCACACCTATGCAGAAAAGGAGGATCAGAGAAGACAGGATCAAACAGCGTTTTTACACAATGCAGAGGATTAACCCCTTAGGTTCAACAGTGAGAAAATCCAGCATGCTTTAGGCGAAGTTCACACCCTGTGCTGATCACATGTACCCTCCCAAGAAAAAAAAAACTTCTCAAGCAATACACACCAAACTGAGCATGTGCAGAGTGACTCCACATGGTATGTCTTATCAGGAGAGGATCAGAGAAGACAGGATCAAACAGCGTTTTTACACAATGCAGAGGATTAACCCCTTAGGTTCCACAGTGAGAATATCCAGCATGCTATAGGCGAGGTTCACACCTATGCAGTTTGCGTTTGACCCATTTCTGCACTACGTTTTGCGTTGCATCTTTGAACCTGCGTTTTTTTATGCGTTTTGCGTTTTTTAAACCTGCGTTATTTTTCTTGTTGCTAGGCAGATTTAAAACGCAAAACGCATCAAAAACGTGTCAAAATCGCAGCAGAAAATGGTGTGAACCGAGGGTAAGGCACGCGCGAACAATTAGAGAATCGCCCCAGACAGGCAAGTCGAGGAACCATTCAGCGCATGGAACGTTTGGCTGGAAGGGGTGATGGCGGAAGGTCCGTCCCAGCAGAATGAATTGAATTCGCAGAGTGCGTTCGTTCGATTAGGTTGGGAATGTTGAATATGGGAATGGGTAAAAAAAATGCTTAATTTGTGAAGTATGTGTAAATGAAGGAACGCTCGGGGTACTACGGACCAATCAGAGCGCTGGACGCGGCACATCCAATACTCTCGTTATCATTTCGGGAGACACTTGACGTCCTTGTAAGATGCAGCAGGCTGATTAGAAGTACTGGCAGCATATGGAGCCACATGGCGGCATCACACATTCATTAAGGAAACGCTGGCCTGCCTGCACTCCCCCCCCCCCCCCAATAAAATGAGACGCACGGAAAAACCGCGTCGCTCCTCCCTCCGCGTGGCAAAAATATATTCTGATTAATGCGACTAATTAGGGAGAAACAAACAAGGCTGGATCCTGGGCTGCGGCTTTGTCCTCCCTGAATGAGAAATGAAATAATTCAGCGATACGAGGGGACGCATAATGACACAGGCAGGAGGGGGGAGGGGACTGGCGTCAGGGAGGCACGGGGCCCGTCCGTCCAAATCCACTCATCCAGCAGAATGGTTAACTAGAACTTGGCTGGAGCGCTGCACCACCGGCTGCAAGTCAAAGCCGATGATAGAAGGTTCTCCTGAAAGTGGCATGATGGCCCGCAGCATGGACACACGCCGGGCACCGTATGGGCAAAGTCCAGTCTCAGACCACATGATACACTATATTGCCACAAGTATTGGTCGGCCGGCCTTTCCACACACATGACCATTATTGGCCCCCCAGTCTTAGTCCGTAGGGTTCAATATTGAGTTGGCCCCGCCCTTTCCACACACTTGACCTTTAATGGCCCCCCAGTCTTAGTGCATAGGGTTCAATATTGAGTTGGCCCCACCCTTTCCACGCACATGACCATTAATGGCTCCCCAGTCTTAGTCCGTAGGGTTCAATATTGAGTTGCACCTATAACAGCTTCAACTCTTCTGGGAAGGCCGTCCACAAGGTTTAGGAGGGTGTCTATGGGAAGGTTGGACCATTCTTCCAGAAGCACATTTGTCAGGTCAGGCACTGATGTCGGGGGAGGAGGCCTGGCTCACAGTCTCCGCTCTAATTCATCCCAAAGGTGTTCTATGGGGTTGAGGTCAGGACTCTGTGCAGGACAGTCAAGTTCCTCCACCCCAAACTGGCTCCTCCATGTCTTTATGGACCTTGCTTTGTGCACTGGTGCGCAGTCATGTTGGAACAGGAAGGGGCCATCAACAAACTCTTCCCACAAAGTTGGGAGCATGAAATTGTCCAAAATGTCGCCTTAAGAATTCCCTTCACTGGAACTAGGAGGCCAAGCCCAACCCCTGAAAACACCCCACACCATAATCCCCCCTCCATCAAACTTTACACTTGGCAAAGTGCAGTCAGGCACGTACCGTTCTCCTGGCAACCACCAAACCCAGACATGTCCATCAGATTGCCAGACAGAGAAGTGTAATTGGTCACTCCAGAAAACACATCTCCTCTGCTCTTGAGTCCAGTGGCGGCGTGCTTTACACCACGACATCTGACGCTTTGCATAGCACTTGGTGATGGAAGGCTTGGATGCAGCTGCTCGGCCTTGGAAACCCATTCCATGAAGCTCTCTACGCACTGTTGTTGGGCTCATCTGAAGGCCACACCAAGTTTGGAGGTCTTTAGCTATTGACTCTGCAGACAGTTGGTGACTTCTGCGCACTGTGCGCTTCAGCATGCGCCGACCCCGCTCTGTCATGTGACGTGGCCTACCACTTGGTGGCTGAGTGGCTGTTGTTCCCAGTTGCTTCCACTTTGTTATAATCCCACTAACAGTTGAGCGTGGAATATTTAGTAGCCAGGAAATGTCACGGATGGACTTATTGCCCAGGTGACAACCTATCACGGGACCACGCTTGGAGTCACTGAGCTCCTGAGAGCGACCCATTCTTTCACCATTGTTTGTAGAAGCCGTCTGCATGCCCAGGGGATGATTGTATACACCTGTGTCCATGGAGGGGATTGGAACACCTGAATCACATGATTGGGAGGGGATTAGAACACCTGAATCACATGATTCTTTCGACATGATTTTTTTACATTTTTATTAATTTTTTTTATATTATTTATGGTTTTTTTTTTACAAAATGTCACCCTAGCAGTAGTGTCACCATGGTGACACTGTACTACTTGTGGGGGGTGATGAAGATTTTTTTTTTTTTACACTGATTGCTTTTACACCCATAAAGGCTGTAAAAGCAATAATTTCTCCTTCTCACTGGCTGCATTCTTGCAGCCATTGAGAACTACTGAGTGAGCTGTGATTGGTCACAGCTTGTCACATGGTACAGGGCTGTTGTGAATGGCCCTGTACCATGTGACCTCTGTGATCATACACAGATTTCACACGTAGTAAGCAATGATGTCAGAAGTGACATCTTGCTTACTACTCTGCATGTGATCACTGATTGGCCAATCAGTGATCACATGATAGGGACCTCACACAGAGGTCCCGTACGACGATTGGTGTTCCTCTGTGTCCGGACACAGCGGACACCGGATCGCGGTGCTGCGCGCTCCCAGGGAGCGTGAACAGTCCAAAATGGCGGATGCCATTTATGAACGGCAACCCGCCCCCTGGACTGCTACCGTCCGGCCGTTTATATACAGCGGCCGGAGAGCAAGTGGTTAAAGAAGTGCCAAAATGTGCGTCAAAGTGCCTAGGGATAAAACACAAAAACGCATCAAAAATGCCGCAAAATAGAGCAAAATTTTAATACATGCTTTTCTGCAGCATTTCCATGGAAGTTTATTGAACCAAAAATACAACTTTTTGTGTTCCAAAAAGTCCCTGACCCTTTCCAAAAAAACACAGCGGCTGAAAACGCACATGTCCTATAGGAAATCATGTTAAATGGACTGTACTGCATTTCTGGAAAACGCTGCAGAAAACGCTTAGGTGTGAACCCGGGGTAAATGTGTGTTTAGAAAAGCGCCAAAATGCACATTAAAAAACCCACATCAAAATGCATGTTAAAAAACGGCAAACTGAATGTACATAATGCTAAAATGTGCAATAAAAAGGAGCCTAATACAAATTTAAAGAATGTGTCAAAAATGTGTGTCAGATCAGTGCTTGTTATTGTCATGTAATGGTCTTTTCAACCTTTGTGTCACTAATCTCAGGTGATCTGTAATCACACAATTATATCACATGCAGCCCCTCCCCCCTCCACACAGATCTCAGCTGTTCTCAGACAAAAAACTTCTCTCTTCTCCTGAGAACAAATGTCCTCCGCTTCATAAACAGGGGGACAGAGGAGAAGATTCTTCCCTGAGAAGTGAAATGAGATAAATTACCTCTGCTTAATAAACGTACACCTATATCCACTCTCCCCGGACCCCGCATTCACTATATCTGCTCTCCCTGGACCCTGCATTCACTATATCCACTCTCCCCGGACCCCGCATTCACTATATCCGCTCTCCCCGGACCCCGCATTCACTATATCCGGTCTCCCTGGACCCTGCATTCACTATATCCACTCTCCCCGGACCCCGCATTCACTATATCCGCTCTCCCCGGACCCCGCATTCACTATATCCGCTCTCCCGGACCCTGCATTCACTATATCCGCTCTCCCCGGACCCCGCATTCACTATATCCGCTCTCCCCAGACCCCGCATTCACTATATCCGCTCTCCCCGGACCCCGCATTCACTATATCTGCTCTCCCCGGACCCTGCATTCACTATATCTGGTCTCCCCGGACCCTGCATTCACTATATCCGCTCTCCCCGGACCCCGCATTCACTATATCCGCTCTCCCCGGACCCCGCATTCACTATATCCGCTCTCCCCGGACCCCGCATTCACTATATCCGCTCTCCCCGTACCCCGCATTCAATATATCTGGTCTCCCCGGACCCAGCATTCACTATATCCGCTCTCCCCGGACCCCGCATTCACTATATCTGCTCTCCCCGGACCCCGCATTCACTATATCCGCTCTCCCTGGACCCCGCATTCACTATATCCGCTCTCCCCGGACCCCGCATTCACTATATCCGCTCTCCCCGGACCCCGCAGTCACTATATCCGCTCTCCCCGTACCCCGCATTCACCATATCCGGTCTCCCCGGACCCTGCATTCCCTATATCTGGTCTCCCCGGACCCCGCATTCACTATATCTGGTCTCACCGGACCCCGCATTCACTACATCCGCTCTCCCCGGACCCTGCATTCACTACATCTGCTCTTCCCGGACCCCGCATTCACTATATCCGGTCTCCCCGGACCCTGCATTCACTACATCTGCTCTCCCCGGACCCTGCATTCACTATTTCTGCTCTCCCCGGACCCCGCATTCATTATATATGCTCTCCCCGGACCCCGCATTCACTATATCTGCTCTCCCTGGACCCCACATTCACTATATCCGCTCTCCCTGGACCCTGCATTCACTATATCCGCTCTCCCCGGACCCTGCATTCACTATATCCGCTCTCCCCGGACCCCGCATTCACTATATCCGCTCTCCCCGGACCCTGCTTTTCCTATATCAGGTCTCCCCGGACCCTGCATTCACTATATCCGGTCTCCCCGGACCCTGCATTCACTATATCTGGTCTCCCCGGACCCTGCATTCACTATATCCGCTCTCCCCGGACCCTGCATTCACTATATCCGCTCTCCCCGGACCCCGCATTATGCGCCCCTGAAGAATGTCGCCCAAGGCAAATATGCCCCTGCTTTGACAACAAGTGTAGAGGTAAGCAAACATTTTTTTTTTCAGCCCAATAAATTGTCACACCTCATATTCTCACCTTTCCTGGTGCCCATTGATGCTGGAAGCCCCTCACAAGAAATCCCCCCCCCCCAATCCTCCGGTAAATGGTGGTCAGGGTAGTTTAGAATGTATATGAAAATGAATGCTGCGCTACCCAAATAATAAGTCATAAATATGTGACAAAACCAAGTGAACAAACAGAATGATATCAATCAATAATACAGCAACAGGTGAACAAACAGAAAATAATGATGAATAATAATAAAATAATCAATTCAGCGGATGAAGAATAAACATGAAGAGCTGGCGGTGGATTACTCTTCGCAGTGGTCACTGGACGTGTCACCTATTTGAAGAACACAGAGATTTTTTTGGACTGTGCAGAATAATATTGTTTTTTGTCACATTGTTTTTGCACGTTATGTGATTTATCGCGATTTATTATTTTGTGGTCACATATTGGGTGAAGTTATGATATATTTATATTGTTTATTCTTCATCCTCTGAATTGATTATTTTATTATTATTATTATTCATTATTTTCTATTTGTTTATCCTGTTGCTTTATTATTTATTGATATCATTCTATTCATTCAGTTCACTTGGATTTGTCACATATTACTTATTATCTGGGTAGCGCAGCATTCATTTTCATATACATTTGTTGTCACTATTTGGTAATATAGATACTGTAGGTGCCAGACAGGTTTTTGTTGTTTTGGGGTTTTTTTTTGTGGTTTAACCACTTCAAGTCCGGACACTTTCACCCCCTTCCAGTCCGGACACTTTCACCCCCTTCCAGTCCGGACACTTTCACCCCCTTCCAGTCCGGACACTTTCACCCCCCTTCCAGTCCGGACACTTTCCCCCCCTTCCATTCCGGACACTTTCCCCCCCTTCCAGTCCGGACACTTTCACCCCCTTCCAGTCCGGACACTTTCCCCCCCTTCCAGTCCGGACACTTTTGCCCCCTTCCAGTCCGGACACTTTCCCCCCCTTCCAGTCCAGACACGTTCCCCCCCCATCCAGTCCGGACACTTTCCCCCCCTTCCAGTCCGGACACTTTTGCCCCCTTCCAGTCCGGACACTTTCCCCCCCTTCCAGTCCAGACACGTTCCCCCCCCATCCAGTCCGGACACTTCCCCCCCCCCTTCAAGTCCGGATACTTTTCCCCCCATCCAGTCCGGACACTTTCCCCCCCCCCTTCAAGTCCGGATACTTTCCCCCCCTTCCGGTCCGGACACTTTCACCCCCTTCCAGTCCGGACACTTTCCCCCCCCTTCCAGTCCGGACACTTTCGCCCCCTTCCAGTCCGGACACTTTCCCCCCCCATCCAGTCCGGACACTTTCCCCCCCTTCCAGTCCGGACACTTTCCCCCCCTTCAAGTCCGGACACTTTCCCCCCCCTTCCAGTCCGGACACTTTCACCCCCTTCCAGTCCGGACACTTTCCCCCCCTTCCAGTCCGGACACTTTCCCCCCCTTCCAGTCCGGACACTTTCACCCCCTTCCAGTCCGGACACTTTCACCCCCTTCCAGTCCGGACACTTTCACCCCCTTCCAGTCCGGACACTTTCCCCCCCTTCCAGTCCGGACACTTTCACCCCCTTCCAGTCTGGACACTTTCACCCCCCTTCCAGTCCGGACACTTTCCCCCCCTTCCAGTCTGGACACTTTCACCCCCTTCCAGTCCGGACACTTTCCCCCCTTCCAGTCCGGACACTTTCCCCCCCTTCCAGTCCGGACACTTTCACCCCCTTCCATTCCGGACACTTTCCCCCCTTCCTGTCCGGACACTTTCACCCCCTTCCAGTCCGGACACTTTCGCCCCCTTCCAGTCCGGACACTTTCGCCCCCTTCCAGTCCGGACACTTTCCCCCCCTTCCAGTCCGGACACGTCCCCCCCCCATCCAGTCCGGACACTTCCCCCCCCCCCCCCTTCAAGTCCGGATACTTTTCCCCCCATCCAGTCCGGACACTTCCCCCCCCCCTTCAAGTCCGGATACTTTCCCCCCCTTCCGGTCCGGACACTTTCACCCCCTTCCAGTCCGGACACTTTCCCCCCCTTCCAGTCCGGACACTTTCGCCCCCTTCCAGTCCGGACACTTTCCCCCCCATCCAGTCCGGACACTTTCCCCCCTTCCAGTCCAGACACTTTCCCCCCCTTCAAGTCCGGACACTTTCCCCCCCCTTCCAGTCCGGACACTTTCACCCCCTTCCGGTCCGGACACTTTCCCCCCCTTCCGGTCCGGACACTTTCACCCCCTTCCAGTCCGGACACTTTCCCCCCCTTCCGGTCCGGACACTTTCCCCCCCTTCCGGTCCGGACACTTTCCCCCCCTTCCAGTCCGGACACTTTCCCCCCCTTCCAGTCCGGACACTTTCCCCCCTTCCAGTCCGGACACTTTCCCCCCCTTCCAGTCCGGACACTTTCACCCCCCTTGCAGTCCGGACACTTTCCCCCCCCATCCAGTCCGGACACTTTCCCCCCCTTCCAGTCCGGACACTTTCCCCCCCTTCAAGTCCGGACACTTTCCCCCCCTTCCAGTCCGGACACTTTCCCCCCCTTCCAGTCCGGACACTTTCCCCCCCCTTCCAGTCCGGACACTTTCCCCCCCCTTCCAGTCCGGACACTTTCCCCCCCTTCCAGTCCGAACACTTCCCCCCCTTCCAGTCCGAACACTTTCCCCCCCTTCCAGTCCGGACACTTCCCCCCCCTTCCAGTCCGGAGACTCCCCCCCCCCCCCCCCCCTTCCAGTCCAGGCCAATTTTCAGCTTTCAGTGCTATCACACTTTGAATGACAATTGCACGGTCATGCAACACTGTACCCATATGAATTTTTTAGCATTTTTATGAGACAGATAAAGCTTTATTTTGGTGGTATTTATTCACCACTGGGATTGTTATTTTATTGCTATGTAAATGAAAAAGTCCAAAAATTTTGAAAAAAAGTGTTTTTCTTCTAAAATTTTGCAAATAAATAATATTTCATCATAAATCTTGGCCAAAATTTATTCCGTTATCTTTTTAGAAAAAAAAAAAATAACCCAAATTAGTTTAACCACTTGCCTACCAGGCCCTTATACCCCCTTCCTTACCAGGCCAGTTTTCAGCTTTCAGCGCTGCCGCACTTTGATTGACAATTGTGCGGTCATGCAACATTGTACCCATATGAAATTTTGATCATTTTTTTCTCACAAATAGAGCTTTCTTTTGGTGGTATTTAATCGCCACTGGGCGCTTTACTTTTTGCGCTATAAATTTAAAAAAGTGCAAAAAATTTGAAAAAAAAAAAAAGTTTATTTGTTTCTTTTATAAAATTTTTCAAACAGGTATTTTTTCTCCTTCACTGATTTGCGTTGATGAGGCGGCACTGATGGGCACTGATAGGCGGCACTGATGGGCACTGATAGGCAGCACTAAAGGGCACTGATAGGCAGTACTAATGAGGTGTCACGGATAGGCGGCACTGATATGCAGCACTGATAGGCGGCACTGATAGGTGACACTGATGATGGGTACTGATAGACGGCACTGACTGGCATCACTTCTGGGCACTGACTGGCGGCACTGACTGGCACAACCCCTGGGCACTGACTGGTGGCACTGACTGGCAGCACTGCTGGGTGGCACTGGTGGGCAGCACTGGTGGGTGGGCACAGGTGGGTGGCACTGGTGGGCACAGGTGGGTGGCACTGGTGGGTGGGCACAGGTGGGTGGCACTGCTGGGCACATGTAGGTGGCACTTCTGGGCACAGGTAGGTGGCACTGCAGAGTGGCACAGGTGGGGGCACTGCTGGGCACAGGTGGGGGCACTGCTGGGAACGGGTGGGCGGGGCTAGTGGACGCACTGCTGGGCGGAACTTGCGGGTGTCACTGCTGGGCACCGATCATCAGGGCACTGATCATCAGTGCCCTGATGATCGGTGCCGATCCCCGCTCTGACAACTGCCGGTTCTCGGCAGTACTTTCCTCACGATCTGACAGCGTGAGGAAAGTGCAGCCGAGAACCGGCACTTGCATTTCCCTGTGATCAGCGTGTCATTGGACACTGCTGATCACGTGGTAAAAGGCCGGAGGGATCGGCCTTTCACCACATCACGTGATCAGCTGTGTCCGTAGGACACAGCGATCACGGAGATCGCCGGGTGCGCGCCCCCTGGGGCGCGCGTTCTGGGAGGACGTCATATGACGTCCACTCAGAACTGGCCGGCCGCGGTGAAGCCGTCATTCGGCTATGCGCGGTCGGCAAGAAGTTAAAAAAAAAAAAAATAACCCAAATTAGTTTATAACCAAAAATTATAATTTTTAAACTTTTTTTTACAGTTTTATTTTTTTTTTATATTATTTATTTTTTTTACATACTGTCACCCTGGCAGTACAGTGTCACCATGGTGACACTGTACTACTTGTGGGGGGTGATGAAGATTTTTTTTTTTTTACACTGATTGCTTTTACACCCATAAAGGCTGTAAAAGCAATCATTTTTCCTTCTCTCTCTGCAAGAATGCAGTCATTGAGAAGTGCTGAGTGAGCTGTGATTGGTCACAGTTTATCACATGGTACAAGGCTGTTGTGAATAGCCCTGTACCATGTGATCTGTGTGATCATTCACAGATTTCACATGTAGTAAGCAATGATGTCAGAAGTGACATCTTGCTTACTACTCTGCATGTGATCACTGATTGGTCAATCAGTGATCACATGATCGGGACCTCACACAGAGGTCCCGTATGACGATCGGTGCTGCACTGTGTCCCAAGGACACAGCGGGAACCGGATCGCGGTGCTGCGTGCTCCCAGGGAGCGTGCACAAGCAGGGAGCGGGGAGGCTGTTTATATACAACGGCCGGTGGTGGTGGTTAAGTATTGGCAGCGCTGGAGGGTTTCTTGTTTGTATTTTTCCTTGTATTATCTCTTAGATTGTAAGCTCCTAGGATCAGGGCCCTCCTAACCCTCGGCGCCATAAATATCCCAGGCACAATGCATCCTGGGGAAACTTGCTTCGCATTGCAAAAATAATTTGTAAACTGAGGCATTATTTTCAATGGATTTTCATTCATAAACTGAAAATTACTTTAACCGAGCTACGCCTGTATATTGTAAAGCGCTGAGCAAACTGCTGGCGCTTTATAAATCCTGTATAATAATAATAATAATAATAATATAAATACTGTATAATAATAATAATAATATAAATCCTGTATAATAATAATAATAATAATAATAATATAAATCCTGTATTATAATAATAATAATAATAATAATATAAATCCTGTATAATAATAATAATAATATAAATCCTGTATAATAATAATAATATAAATACTGTATTATAATAATAATAACATAAATCATGTATTATAATAATAATAATAATATAAATCCTGTATTATAATAATAATATAAATCCTGTATTATAATAATAATAATAATAATAACATAAATCATGTATTATAATAAAAATAATAATAATAATATAAATCCTGTATTATAATAATAATAATAATAATATAAATCCTGTATTATAATAATAATATAAATCATGTATTATAATAAAAATAATAATAATAATAATATAAATCATGTATAATATTATTAATAATAATAATAATAATAATAATATATATCCTGTATAATAATAATAATATAAATCCTGTATAATAATAATAATAATATATATCCTGTATAATAATAATAATAATATAAATCCTGTATAATAATAATAATATAAATCCTGTATAATAATAATAATAATAATTATCAGGGTAGTTTAGAACTGCCAGAAATTTTTTTTTGTTTTCTCTGAACACCAAAATCCCTTCCAAGTTTCAAATACAAGTCATTGATCTCGGGTTTCTGACCCATATAAGACATAAATAAAAAGAAATAACAGATTTGTGGAAAACTCGCAGCAATCCTCAGAGCAGCTCCCCCGGGAATTCTCCGTGGGGATCGTTTGAACAAATTCCCCTTGTTGTGATGTAAATTTTTTATTTTCAGAGGGCGCCGACTTCAGAAGTGGAGAGGATCAGATTGGCGGCAGGAAAGCTGCGTGGGACCCGAGAACCTCCACGTGCGTCTGTAATAGCGACTCCTATTATTACTCCTGGGCCAAAAGGGACACTCGGCAAACACGCGGCCTCATTACTTGATGAAATGCAAACACTCCGTTGAGTTCTGTCAGCCGGAAATGTCACCTAATGGACTCTGTATTATAATGAAAGCTTGGGCTTAGCAAATGCATGGTGCAGGTCACATGCTCGGGGCTGGGACAAGGGGTGGGCAGGAGGGGCAGCTGCCCTGGGCACAGTGGAACAAGGGGGCAGAGAATGGACACAGGGCAGTAAACCCATTCTACAGCATGCAATATCATTGGGGAGGGGCGCAGTTCCACAACCTTGTCCTGGGAGCTAGATGGACTTGTTCTGGTACTGCACATGCTCCTCCATACCAGGAAGTACAAGGTATTGTTTATGCTCTTTAATAGGGGGAGGGGGAGTGTAGAAAATGGGAGTATATTCTCCTGGGGAATAATATACATGTGACTTGTGTGCAACTTTCATTCGACAATGGAGGGTTTACACCAGGGGTCTCCAAATGTTCTAGACCAGGGGCCAGTTTCCTGTCCTCCAGACTTTTTTTTGGGGGGGGGCACTGTGGCCATTGGGAGTAGAAAAGGTCCTGATGTCAGTGGGGGAAAAAAAGCAATGCCCCATCTTTGGTGTCAGTGAGAGGAATTGTGCCCCATCTTTGGTGTCAGTGAGAGGAATTGTGAATATTATACATACGACTTATGTGCTACTTTCATTCGACAATGGAGGGTTTACACCAGGGGTCTCCAGATGTTCTAGACCAGGGGCCAGTTTCCTGTCCTCCAGACTCTGGGGTGGTGGACTATGGCCATTGGGAGTAGAAAAGACCCTGATGTCAGTGGGGGAAAAAAAAAAGTTGAACTTGAATAATATACATGCGACTTGTGTGCGACTTTGTACACCACACTCGTCCTTGGTCAAAGCCAAAATTGCAGTCATCCAAAGTCACAAGTTGAGTCCAAGTCACATCAAAGTTAAGTCCAAGTTGAGTGCAAGTCGTATCAAAGTCACATCAAAGTTGAGTCCAAGTCACATCAAAGTTGAGTCCAAGTCACATCAAAGTTGAGTCCAAGTCACATCAAAGTTGAGTCCAAGTTGCATCAAAGTTGAGTCCAAGTTGCATCAAAGTCGCATCAAAGTTGAGTCCAAGTCATATCAAAGTTGACTCCAAGTCGCATCAAAGTTTAGTCCAAGTCGCATCAATGTTGAGTCCAAGTCGCATCAAAGTTGAGTCCAAGTCACATCAAAGTTGAGTCCAAGTCGCATCAAAGTTAAGTCAAAGTTGAGTTCAAGTCGCATCAAAGTCACATCAAAGTTGAGTCCAAGTCACATCAAAGTTGAGTCCAAGTCACATCAAAGTTGAGTCCAAGTTGCATCAAAGTTGAGTCCAAGTTGCATTAAAGTCGCATCAAAGTTGAGTCCAAGTCATATCAAAGTTGACTCCAAGTCGCATCAAAGTTTAGTCCAAGTCGCATCAATGTTGAGTCCAAGTCGCATCAAAGTTGAGTCCAAGTCACATCAAAGTTGAGTCCAAGTCGCATCAAAGTTGAGTCAAAGTTGAGTTCAAGTCGCATCAAAGTCACATCAAAGTTGAGTCCAAGTCGCATCAAAGTTGAGTCAAAGTTGAGTCCAAGTTGCATCAAAGTCACATCAAAGTTGAGTCCAAGTTGCATCAAAGTTGTCTCCAAGTCACATCAAAGTTGAGTCCAAGTTGCATCAAAGTTGAGCTCAAGTTGTATTAAAGTTGAGTCCAAGTCGCATCAAAGTCACATCAAAATTGAGTCCAAGTCGCATCAAAGTCACATCAAAGTTGAGTTCAAGTCGCATCAAAGTTGAGTCCAAGTCGCATCAATGTTGAGTCCAAGTCGCATCAAAGTTGAGTCCAAGTCACATCAAAGTTGAGTCCAAGTCGCATCAAAGTTGAGTCAAAGTTGAGTTCAAGTCGCATCAAAGTTGAGTCCAAGTCGCATCAAAGTCACATCAAAGTTGAGTCCAAGTCGCATCAAAGTTGAGTCAAAGTTGAGTTCAAGTCGCATCAAAGTTGAGTCCAAGTCGCATCAAAGTTGTCTCCAAGTCACATCAAAATTGAGTCCAAGTCGCATCAAAGTTGTCTCCAAGTCACATCAAAATTGAGTCCAAGTTGCATCAAAGTTGAGCTCAAGTTGTATTAAAGTTGAGTCCAAGTCGCATCAAAGTCACATCAAAATTGAGTCCAAGTCGCATCAAAGTCGCATCAAAGTTGAGTCCAAGTCACATCAAAATTGAGTCCAAGTCGCATCAAAGTCACATCAAAGTTGAGTCCAAGTCGCATCAAAGTCGCACTGTAAAGTCGCAGTGACAATTGCACGATTTTGAAGTGTGAACGGAGCCTCGATTGGCCCTCAAACAGCACAACCTATCTTGAGAAGGACCGAGACACTGTTTTACGGAGCTGCATTTCTGGGGACACCCTTTGGTCACCGACAAGTCAGGATCTGAGATCAGTACAGTAAGTCCCGGGTGGATCGATCGCACATCACACAGGTACCTGAGGCCGATGCGTCTTATGAATCGTTCTGCCTCGCACGCTGCTTAGGCTTTGATAAACAGCCGCATAAAAGTGCTCAGGAGAGGGAAGCAGCCAATGGCGGCGGAGTCATTACTCCACAGGAGAGCGAATTGCCGGAGACTGAACTATATCAATCCTGGAAGTCGCCTGTAATTCATCCTGTGGTGCCGCAATAAATCCCGAGGTCTGCCAACGCCGGCTGACGGGGCCCTCGCCTTGGCGCACCTTCCATCAATCTAAAGTGCCATATTGCCCAAGTGCCCGATACCAGAGGAGCAGACCACAGGCTATGGGGGGGGGGGGATAAAAACCCTCTCATGGGGGGTGTAATAATAGCGGCAATATAAAATGCTTGCTAAAAACAAAACTCTCAACCCTAGGTCAGGGGCGGACTGACAACTCATGGGGCCCCCGGGCAATAGGGGATCATGGGGCCCTGTGTCCTCAACCACACTTAGAAGAGCCTATAAAAAAGGTACCAGGGGCATTTCATGGGGCCCCCTACTGACCCAGGGCCCTCGGGCAGTGCCCAAGTGCTCAAATGGTCAGTCCGCCCCTGCCCTAGGTTCCCACCTGCGCCTTTTCACTCGCTGCGTTTTTTGGAAAGGGTCCGGGGACTTTTTTGAATGCAAGAAAGTTGCATTTTTGGTTCAATCAGCACTGTCCAGACAGAGGGTTAGGGGTTCTGCATCCTCCTAGAGCAAAAAGAAAACTCCTTTTACCCTCTTACCCAGAGGCGGACTGACCATTTGGAAACTCGGGCACTGCCCGAGGGCCCGGGGTCAGTAGGGGGCCCCATGAGATGCCCCTGGTACCTTTTTCATAGGCTTTTTTGAGTTTGGGCAAGGACACAGGGGCCCCATGATCCCCTATTGCCCGGGGGCCCCATGAGTTGTCAGTCTGCCCCTGCTCTTACCCTAGGTTCACACCTAAGTGTTTTCCGCAGCGTTTTGCAGAAACGCAGTACAGTCCATATAACATGATTTCCTATAGGACAGGTTCACATCTCCGCCTTTTCACCTGTGCGCTTTTTGGAAAGGGTCGGGGACTTTTTTGAATGAGAGAAAGTTGTGTTTTTGGTTCTATAGACTTCAATGGAAATGCTGCAGAAAAGTGTGTAGTGCGTTTTTGCTGCATTTTGCGTTTTAACCATTAGCCGCCCAGCCAATGGCCGTTTGGCGGCCGGCAAAATCCTTCAGCGTTCCGGGTGGATGCCATATGGCGTCCTCCCGGGCATGCACAGTTTGTGCGCCTGCAGAGCCGCACAGTGGCGTGATCTGTCACCGGCCGTGTACCTCAGACACGGCCGATGACAGATAAGCAAATGGTGTAAAAAAAAAATACTGATCACTTCCCCAAAGTAGTACAATTTTCTATGGTAACATTGTACTACTTTGGTCATAGTGAAATATGAAAAAAAAATCTTAAGAAAAATAAAAATAAATGTAATTAAAAAAAAAAAAAAATTATATATATATTTTTCTTATACTGTCACCAGTCAGTGTCCCTGATCACCGCCATGCCAGTTATATGATGACGCTGTACTGCACTGGTGACAGTATGTAAAAAAAAAAAAATAGTGAAAATATTTTTTTACATTTTTTCATTTTCCGAAAAAATATGACAAAAAAAACACAACTTCAAAAAACTCGCCATGCCTCTTATGAAGTACATCGGACTGTCTACTCTGCAAAAAGGGGTCATTTGGGGGATATCTGTACCGTCCTGACATTTGGGGATATCTGTACTGTCCTGACATTTGGGGGATATCTGTACTGTCCTGACATTTGGGGGGTATCTGTACTGTTCTGATATTTGGGGGGATATCTGTACTGTCCTGACATTTGGGGGATATCTGTACTGTTCTGACATTTGGGGGATATCTGTACTGTCCTGACATTTGGGGGATATCTGTACTGTTCTGACATTTGGGGGATATCTGTACTGTCCAGACATTTGGGGGATATCTGTACTGTCCTGACATTTGGGGGATATCTGTACTGTTCTGACATTTGGGGATATCTGTACTGTCCTGACATTTGGGGGATATCTGTAATGTTCTGACATTTGGGGGATATCTGTACTGTTCTGACATTTGGGGGATATCTGTACTGTTCTGACATTTGGGGGATATCTGTACTGTCCAGACATTTGGGGGATATCTGTCCTGTCCTGTTCTGACATTTGGGGGATATCTGTACTGTCCTGACATTTGGGGGATATCTGTACTGTCCTGACATTTGGGGGATATCTGTACTGTCCTGACATTTGGGGGGATATCTGTACTGTCCTGACATTTGGGTGATATCTGTACTGTCCTGACATTTGGGGGATATCTGTACTGTTCTGACATTTGGGGGATATCTGTACTGTCCAGACATTTGGGGGATATCTGTACTGTCCTGACATTTGGGGGATATCTGTACTGTTCTGACATTCTTGGACCTCAAGAAATTTGATTGGCTGTCAGTACTTCAGGATTGATCAATATTCAGATCTGTACCATAGTTTGTGAACTCTATAACTTTCCTACAAACTAAATAATACATCCTAATTTGGGTTATTTTCACCAAAGACATGTAGCAGAATACATCTCGGCCTAAATTTATGAAGAACAATTATTTATTTGTAAACTTTTATAACAGAAACAAAGAAAAACATGTTTTTTTTCTTCAAACTTTGTTTTTTTTTTGTTAATTTAGCAAAAAATAAAAACCCCAGCGGTGATTAAATACCACCAAAAGAAAGCTCTAGTTGTGTGAAGAAAATGATAAAACTTTAGTTTGGGTACAGCGTTGCATGACCGCGCAATTGTCATTCAAAGTGTGAGAGCGCTGAAACCTGAAAATTGGCCTGGGCAGGAAGGGGGTAAAAGTGCCCGGTATTGAAACGGTTAAATCTGCCTAGCAACAAGAAAAAAAAATTTACAAAACACATAAAAAATGCAGGTGCAAAAACACAATGCAAAATGCAACGCAGAAATGGGTCAAACGCAAAAAAAATGACCCCCCCCCTGCAAAACACATCATCTGTGCCTTTTCACCCCAGTGCGTTTTTTTGGAAAAGGTCAGGGACTTTTTTGAATGCGAGAAAGATGTGTTTTGGTTCTATAGACTTCAATGGAAACACTGCAGAAAAGCATGTAGTGCGTTTTTGCTGCGTTTTTGCCACTTTTAAATCAGCCGAGCAACAAGAAAAATAAAAAAAATTTACAAAACGCATCAAAAATGCAGGTGCAAAAAGGCAACGCAAAACGCGATGCAGAAACGGGTCAAACGCAAACTGCATAGGTGTGAACCTCGCCTAAAGCACGCTGGATATTCTCACTGTGGAACCTAAGGGGTTAATCCTCTGCATTGTGTAAAAACGCTGTTTGATCCTGTCTTCTCTGATCCTCCCCTTCTTCCAGTGCCCCCTTCTTATCTCCTGATAAGACATACCTTGTGGAGTCACTCTGCACATGCTCAGTTTGGTGTGTATTGCTAGAGAGGGTTTTTTTTTTGTTCTTGGGAGGGTGCATATGATCAGCACAGGGCCAATCAGCACTGTCCAGACAGAGGGTTAGGGGTTCTGCATCCTCCTAGAGCTGAGATAAAACTCCTTTTACCCTCTTACCCTCGGCTCACACCTAGGAGTTTTCTGCGGTGTTTTTCAGAAACGCAGTACAGTCCATTTCACATGATTTCCAACGGAACACGTTCATACCTGTGCGTTTTCACCCGGTGCGTTTTTTGGGAAGGCTCAGGGACTTTTTTAAACGCAAAATGTTGCATTTTGGTTCAATAGACTTCAATGTAGACACAGCAGAATGCATGTAGTGTAGCGTTTTTTACATGTTTTGCTTTTTAATCTGCCCAGCAACAAGATGAAAAAGAAAACCTGCAAGACTCATCAAAAATGCGTTAAAAACGCATCAAAAACATTGCATTTGCATCACATGCGATGATCCACAAAACAGACGTGTGAACCCGGGCTAAGGCTAGATTCACTCCTATGCAGTTTGTGTTTGATGCCTTTCTGCACTGCTTTTTGTACAATCATTTTTTATGTGTTTTTGATGCATTTTGCTTTTCTTTTTCAACTTCCATATCTGCCAATCCCTCTACTGACCTCCCCTCAGTGTCCTCCACCCCTCTCTGTCAATCCCTCTACTGACCTCCACTCAGTGTCCTCCACCCCTCTCTGCCAATCCCTCCACTGGCCTCCATTCAGTGTCCTCCACCCCTCTCTGCCAATCCCTCTACTGACCTCCCCTCAGTGTCCTCCACCCCTCTCTGCCAATCCCTCCACTGACCTCCACTCAGTGTCCTCCATCCCTCTCTGCCAATCCCTCCACTGGCCTCCACTCAGTGTCCTCCACCCCTCTCTGCCAATCCCTCCACTGGCCTCCACTCAGTGTCCTCTACCCCTCTCTGCCAATCCCTCCACTGGCCTCCACTCAGTGTCCTCCACC
This sequence comes from Staurois parvus, assembly GCF_062004578.1. Lineage (NCBI taxonomy): Eukaryota > Metazoa > Chordata > Amphibia > Anura > Ranidae > Staurois > Staurois parvus. The sequence continues at coordinate 119,426 of NW_028319111.1, forward strand.
CCTCTCTGCCAATCCCTCCACTGACCTCCACTCAGTGTCCTCCACCCCTCTCTGCCAATCCCTCCACTGACCTCCACTCAGTGTCCTCCACCCCTCTCTGCCAATCCCTCCACTGGCCTCCACTCAGTGTCCTCCACCCCTCTCTGCCAATCCCTCCACTGGCCTCCACTCAGTGTCCTCCACCCCTCTCTGCCAATCCCTTCACTGGCCTCCACTAAGTGTCCTCCACCCCTCTCTGCCAATCCCTCCACTGGCCTTCACTCAGTGTCCTCCACCCCTCTCTGCCAATCCCTCCACTTAGTGTCTTCCACCCCTCTCTGCCAATCCCTCCACTGGCCTCCATTCAGTGTCCTCCATCCCTCTCTGCCAATCCCTCCACTGGCCTCCATTCAGTGTCCTCCACCCCTCTCTGCCAATCCCTCCACTGGCCTCCATTCAGTGTCCTCCACCCCTCTCTGCCAATCCCTCCACTGGCCTCCATTCAGTGTCCTCCACCCCTCTCTGCCAATCCCTCCACTGGCTTCCCATTGCCTAACGAATAAAATTTAAAACATTAACAATAACATATAAAGCCATTTATAACTACCGAAATGACATCATCAATCTTGTCTCCAAATATCACCCAAACCGTCCTCTCCGCTCCTCCCATGACCTCCTGCTCTCTAGTTCCCTTGTCTCCTCCTCCCATGCTCATCTCCAGGACTTCTCCAGAGCTTCCCCCATCCTCTGGAACTCTCTACCCCAATCTATCAGACTATCGCCTACTCTGCTCACTTTGTGAAAACCTCTCTCTTCAGGGAAGCCTATCCTGCGCTCAGCTAATAATGGAATCTTCTACTCCTCCTACCAGTCCATCCCCCACAGTTACTACCTTTTGTACCACCAGCCCCTCCCTCTTAGATTGTAAGCTCCCAGGATCAGGGCCCTCCTATCCCTCTTGTATTGAACTGTATTGTTGCTGTATTGTCTCCCGTTATATTGTAAAGCGCTGAGCAAACTGTTGTATAATAATAATAATAATATAAATCCTGTATAATAATAATATTAATCCTGTATAATAATAATAATAATATAAATCCTGTATAATAATAAAAAATTATAAATCCTGTATAATAATAAAAAATTATAAATCCTGTATAATAATAATAATAATATAAATCCTGTATAATAATAATAATATAAATCCTGTATAATAATAATAATTATCAGGGTAGTTTAGAACTTCTGGGAAAATGTAAACATACAGAAGAAAGTTGGACATATTTTCTCTTTCTTTTTTTTGTTTTCTCTGAACACCAAAATCCCTTCCAAGTTTCAAGTAGAAGTCATTGATCTCGGGTTTCTGACGCATATAAGACGCAAATAAGGCGCTTTATAAATCCTGTATAATAATAATTTGTCACTGGGCAGAATAAAACACATAAAAAATGCATCAAAAACTTAAAAAAAAACGCATCAAAAACGCATTTCTGCTGCACCTCCATTGAAGTCTATTGAACCAAAACACAATGTTTTGCGTTTAAAAAAAAAGTCCCTGACCCTTTCCAAAAAACGCAGGTGCAGAAACGCAAAAAGCACTGCAGAAACGTCCTTCTTTTTTTTCCCCCCAAGCCAAATTGGCCGATCCGTGCCAAAAAAAAAAATGGTTGACCCGTGCGGGCGCATAAATCCGAACTGCCTCTGTATTCTTGGCTATCCATGCTAATGGCCGTCTCGGCGTCGGCGGGGTTAATTCCCAATAAGTGAAATGAGCTGTCACTCTGGGGGCCACTCCAAAAGGAGAACATTCAGGGTGTCATTTATTAGAGTTAAACAGGAACGTATTTCATTTAGTAATTGGCTCCTCGCCCTCTGCCATCCTTTCTTTCTTTCTCTCTTTCGTTTTTTTTTTTTTTTTTCTTTGCAGATGAAAACTCATAAATGAAATATGTTGGCTGGCTGCCCGGCAAGGAAATATAAAGGAATGAATAATGTTTCTATCTCAATCACAGTCATTGCTTTTAATATTCCTAATTACTTGAAAAAGCTGCGTATTCAGTACAGGAGGAAAAAAAAAAAAAGAAAAAAAGAAAAAAAGTCTTTTCTTCCACAGTCCCCTTTTTTTCACTTTGAGGATCGGGAGAATGAGCCGGCGGTGTTCCCTTCTGTCTCAGGCGGAGGTTATTGGACGTGGGCCCTTTAGATGCCGTTAATTTGGCAATCGCCGGCCAACAAATATAGCGTCGCATTATAAAACCTTTTACTTGTCAACCGGCGCCGAGATCCGGTATATAATGCAGTTCTTGTACAAACACGAAAAAAAAAAAAATCTTCTGGGTTTTACTCTGAGAATGCCTAAGTAGAATTGACGCGGGTTCAGCAGCTGAATTGATGTTCTAACTTTCAGTTCTGTCCGGCAGATTGATGACGTTCTCCTTCCAGCGACAGAATTGGCTTTAGGCTCTTTTAAAAGGGTCAGTCCGAGCAAAACTGATATGTCGGGATTTTTGGTAGATGCTGGAGAGTTAAATCGCCTGGAAGGGTCCTATATTTCGGAAGGGCTCCATGGGTTAGGTCCAGGGGGTCTCCATACTTTCTAGGCAAAGGGCCTTCAGACTTTAGAGGGGCAAGGCTGTGTCAGTGGGAGGAATAGTGCCCAATCATTGGTATCAGTGGGAGGAATAGTGCCCCATCATTGGTATCAGTGGGAGGAATAGTGCCCCATCATTGGTATCAGTGGGAGGAATAGTGCCCCATCATTGGTATCAGTGGGAGGAATAGTGCCCCATCATTGGTGTCAGTGGGAGGAATAGTGCCTCATCATTGGTATCAGTGGGAGGAATAGTGTCCCATCATTGGTATCAGTGGGAGGAATTGTTCCCCTTCATTGGTGTCAGTGGGGGGAATAGTGCCCCATCATTGGTGTCAGTGGGAGGAATAGTGCCCCATCATTGGTATCAGTGGGAGGAATAGTGCCCCATCATTGGTGTCAGTGGGAGGAATAGTGCCCCATCATTGGTATCAGTGGGAGGAATAGTGCCCCATCATTGGTATCAGTGGGAGGAATAGTGCCCCATCATTGGTATCAGTGGGAGGAATAGTGCCCCATCATTGGTATCAGTGGAAGGAATAGTGCCCCATCATTGGTGTCAGTGGAAGGAATAGTGCCCCATCATTGGTGTCAGTGGGAGGAATAGTGCCCCATCATTGGCATCAGTGGGGGGAACAGTGTCCCATCATTGGCATCAGTGGCAGGAATAGTGTCCCATCATTGACATCAGTGGCAGGAATAGTGTCCCATCATTGGTATTAGTGGGAGGAATAGTGCGCCATCATTGGCATCAGTGGCAGGAATAGTGTCCCATCATTGGTATTAGTGGGAGCAATAGTGCCTCATCATTGGTGTCAGTGGGAGGAATAGTGCCCCATCACTGGTATTAGTGGGAGGAATAGTGCCCCATCATTGGTGTCAGTGGGAGGAATAATTCCCCATCATTGGTATGAGTAAAAAGAATAGTGCTCTATCATTAATATCAGTTAGAGGAATGGCCCCTGATCGCTTTTATCAGTGGGAGGAATAGAGTCCCATCATTGGTGTCAGTGGGTAGAATAGTGTCCCATCATTGGTGTCAGTGGGAGGAATAGTGCCTCATTATTGGTATCAGTGAGAGCAGGGACGGACTGACAACTCATGGGGCTCCCAGGCAATAGGGGATCACAGGGCCCCTGTGTCCTTGCCCAAACTCAAAAAAGCCTATGAAAAAGGTACCAGGGGCATCTCATGGGGCCCCCTACTGACCCCAGGCCCTTGGGCAGTGCCCGAGTTTCCAAATGGTCAGTCCGCCCCTGAGTGAGAGGAATAGTGCCCCATCATTGGTATTAGTAGGAGGAATAGTGCTCCATGATTGGTGTTAGTGAGTGGGATAGTGGCCCATCGTTGGTGTCTGTGGAAGGGATAGTGGCCCATTTCTGGTGTTAGTGGCAAGAATAGTGCCCTATTGTTAATGGTGGGAATGGGAGGAATAATGCTCCATCATTGATGTCATTGGGTAGAATAGTGTTCCAACATTTACATACGTTGAAGGAAGTATGACGCATCATTGGTGCCAGTGGAAGGAATAGGTCTTCACTGTTGTCATCAGTGAGGGGAATTATGCCCCACTGTTGGTGTCAATGGAAATAATGGTGCCTCGTCATTGTTGTCAAGATGAGTAAATAATGCTTCGAATCAATGAGATGAATAGTGCTCCAAGGGCTCGATAAAGGCAATCCAAGGGCCGCATCCAACCCTTGGGCCACAGTCTGGAGCCCGCTGTCTTAAAACATACATTTGTTCTTCAAAAGTTGCACCAGTTGGGTCATGTCTATTCCCGCAGAAACACAATCCTTCTGGGATGACAATATTTTATGATGGAGACTCTGGTGTAGACCGTACAACCTGCCTCATGGATGCCAAATCAGCAGATCAGTGGGGCATAATTCCGCTCACTGATGACAACAGTGAAGCCCTATTCCTTCCACTGACACCATTGATGGGTCATACTTCTGCTGGGGCTTCACCAATGTTTTATGAACTCTATTCTCCCTATTAGTTAGAACCCGTGTTGTTTACATGGAGTATTTTTTTACCAGCATCTCCATAAGCAGTTGAGCAGGTGTTAAATTTGTGTGTGAGATGAAAGCATTTTCTAGACGAAGAAGAAGAGCTCAGGACTCGACACCTCTGCTGAATGACTTCAGGAAAAGTAGTTTTCCGGTCTGAATCATCCTCTCAGCTTGTCCGCTGGAGTGGAGATATCCAGGACTAAAGTTAATTAGCTAAATTTCCCACTGGGATGCAAAAGTACATATCTCTCTGTTGGAGATTGGCTTGTCTGGAACTACAGTAGCTCCCATGGAACACCAGACCGTGCAAATAAAAAAACGTTGAGCTTGGCTATCATGGCGAGATTTAATCTGGTTATCTGAGGACTTCCGACTCTTAAAAGAATTAATTCACAATTAGCACGAACGTGCGAGCTCGGAAACTAGAGATAATGTTGGCTGTCATGGTAGATCAGGTGGGTCGGAAGAGAATAAAGTTCAGTTCTTGGTTGTCTCTGTACAAATTCATTGCTAATCTTGGCCGTTCTTTGTAGCCCCCCATTTCACGCCTGAACATTTTTAAGCTGGAGACTCCAAAATGCTCAACGACGCGTAGTTGACGTGGTGGCGCAATTTCCGGCGCGGACGCCATCTTTGTGTTTTTTTTTTAAGTCCGCAAACGTGCGAATAACGAAAAAAACCGTAAGTGAATCACAAAAAAAGTGCAAGTGTAAAACACCACACGAAAAAGTGCACTTGGGGGTGTGCTTTGTCCTTCCCCCGAAGGGGATGGACCTCTACCCTGATCCCCCGGGGCACGAAGCTCCTGACAGGGACAAGGTTCCCATTTGGTCCACCTAGCCAAAAGGCCTGGCGGACCACCGTTCCTTGTGGCCAGCCGAAGCCAGCCACACAGTACTTGGCCAGGGGGCTCTCCCGGAGAGAAAACCCCCTAGGGACAGGGGAGGAAGGAACCAAAAGGCCACACTTCCTCCCCCTAGACTTCAGGGCAGGCCCAAGGACCCACATCCTCCATCATGTGAGGAAATAAAACACACACATAAGAGTGAAAGTGACAAAACGTGGGAGGTAAATAAATAAATAAATGAAAAATAAAAAAGTGGTCGTGCCAAATGTGCACAGACCAGGCCCTGAGGCCTGTAGCAAAAATTGCCCCGAACTTAACCAGAAGGCCTGGTCCTGAGGGCGCTGTGCAGAAAAAGTGTTTAAACACAGTGACCATGTGCCTGTTCACGCATTGGGGTCCCACACCCAAGAGCTACTAAGAGCACCCCTGAGGCAACCACTCACTGGTTTGCGGACTTTCTGCCTTCCCGGCCCCTGGCCAGACCGAGGTAGATCCGCTCAAATCAGGAGGTACTGGGCCCCTCTGGCATTCCAAAGGGGAATTACTCCCGGGCCCCAACTATCTATGGGCCGCACGGTTTCTGTTCCCCCCGTATTAACCATCAGGACCCCCATCATACCAGCAGGGGTACTATACAACCAGTCATCCCCGCAAAGCTAGAATGACCGTGGAGCACCCCTGCTGGACACTGATAAGTACAGATACTACACTTGATCTTAGCCAAAAGGCCGAGAAGCAGATGCCATCTTTGTACTCCATATGAACCCATGCAAGTACACCCATAGCATGAGGTTCTAAGGCTTACTATCTACTGAACTAATGTGAGTTTAATGGTTTACATTGCCTTTTATTGAACCTATGGAAGTTCTCTCTTTGTATGGATCCTGTGGGAGCTGGTCACACTTATTGTAGGCAAAGGGGAGTTTGGAGGTGATCCTGACCTGAAAAAGCTTACATGCATTTACCTGATGCAAGGTTGTTTCTGCATTTGAGGATACTAATAAGAGGAATCCATACTTGGGGGGTCCAGGAGTGATCCCAAAAGCTAGCAGGCCCTTTTTAGGGTCACAGTAAGGAGGTGAGGAGCCAATTTAGCTATTTTTGGATGCATCGGCAGAGGCTGCAACGCACAGGATCACCTGCATGTTTTTGGAACACTGGTGTCACATTAATTTTTTTGGACTTTTGTTTAGTACTACTTACAGTTGTGTTCAAAATAATAGCAGTCAGACATCACTAACCGGATCAATCACTGTTTTTGGTAGAAATGAGATTTCTACATGGCAAATAATTTACTATCAGGTGTAGTAGAGTAATAGAAATCCAACAGACCCAACAGTCATGACATGCATTCTGCTGATTCTGTGTCATTGAATCACTCATTGAAAGGGGCGTGTTCAAAATAATAGCAGTGTGGAGTTCTATTAGTGAGGTCATTCATTCTTTGAAAAACAGGTGGCAATTATTGCCCTTATTTAAGGAAGGAAGGCAGCAAATGTTGTACATGCTGGTTACAGTGCATTTCTCTCTGAAATTCTGAGGAAAATGGGTCGTTCCAGACATTGTTCAGAAGAACAGCGTACCTTGATTAAAAAGTTGATTGGAGAGGGGAAAACATATAAAGAAGTGCAGAAAATGATCGGCTGCTCAGCTAAAATGATCGCAAATGCTTTAAAATGGCAACCAAAACCTGAAAGACGTGGAAGAAAGCGAAAAACTACCATTGGAATGGATAGAAGAATAGCCAAAATGGCGCGGACTCAGCCAACAATCAGCTCCAGGAAGATGAAAGAAGGTGTGACGTTCCCTGTGAGGACTGTTACAATTAGAAGACGCCTATGTGAAGCCAAGCTATCTGCAAGAAGTCCCCGCAAAGTCCCACTGTTGGAAAAAAGACGTGTGCTGAAGAGGTTACAATCTGCCAAAGAGCACATTGACTGGCCTAAAGAGAAATGGCGCAACATTTTGTGGACTGATGAAAGTAAGATTGTTCTTTTTGGGTCTAGTGGGCGGAAACAGTTTGTCAGACGACCCCCAAACACTGAATTCAAGCCACAGTACACTGTGAAGACCGTGAAGCATGGTGGTGCAAGCATCATGATATGGGGATGTTTCTCATACTACGGTGTTGGGCCTATTTATCGCATACCAGGGATCATGGATCAGTTTGAATACATCAGAATACTGGAAGAGGTCATGCTGCCTTATGCTGAAGAGGAAATGCCCTTGAAATGGGTGTTCCAACAAGACAACGACCCCAAACACACCAGCAAACGTGCAACATCTTGGTTCCAGACCAACAAGATGGACGTTACGGAGTGGCCAGCCCAATCCCCGGATCTTCATCCAAGAGAAAACGCACATTTGTGTTCTATTAAAAAAGAACATATGTGCTGAGAGCGCGCGCCCTGCACGCTCCCAGCACACATGTCCGGTACTCATGGAAAGGTCCCGATCTCCTCTTTCGATCGGGACCTTTCCTGATCATGTGACACATGACCCTAAACCCTGCCCTGCCCCCCGGCTTCTGAAACCCCTGGCGTGAAGGGGTAAAGCTGTGGTTATCTGCAGTGGTGTATTTAAGTTTTGTGCTGCCCTAGGCAACACCAAAATTGGCCACCCAACACCTCCTGCCCCTTCCACAGAAAGAGCCCGGCAATAATGAACACCATTAACCCCCTGCGGAGAGAGCCTGACATTGGCCAACACCCCTGCCCCTCCACCTGAGAGAGCTTTCCACTACCACTGACCACCATACACTGGCCACCCCACCCCGTCAAGAGAGAGAAGACACTCACCTTCACAGCTCAGGACATCCCCAGGAAAGAGAGTCGGGCTCTGCGTACACCGTCAAGCAGCCCACAGCCTCTCTTGGATCCCACCTGGTCCCCATGCTGTCCCTTCTTCCTTCCTTTCTTCCAAGGGGCAGTGCTGCCCCCCCTGAAAAATGCCGCCCTAGACAAATGCCTTGTGGTAAATACACCCATGGTTATCTAACCTCCTATCAGATGGTGCCTCCATAGATCCAGGTCCAATGTTACTTGGCAGAGCCAGTGGCATGACTGCAAGGATCTCTGTAGGCGGGGGGAATTCTTCCCACTTACCACCACCAATGTAAGTGGCACTTTCCAAATGACCCCAATAGACTAATCTTAGCAGGGGTTCCCTGAGATCTGAAAATAATTTCAAGGGTTCCTCTGGGGCAAAAAGGGTTAGAAACACTGCTATAGACTTTAATGGACCTGAACTACTTACAAGTTTTCTGGAGTAGGCTTCCTCTTAGTCTGACCAGTCACAACTTCTTCCACAATTGTACTTGTATGCCACAGTCAAGGGCAGGTTATGTTTCAGGCACACACACCAACTGGTTGCTTAAAGTGGAGCTCCACCAAAAAGGGGAAGTTCTGCTTTAAGGCTTCATTCCCCACTCCCCGTTGAGGAGGAATAGTGCCCCACCATTGGTATCAGTGGGAGGAATAGTATCCCATCATTGGTGTCATTGGGAGGAATAGTGCCCCATCATTGGTATCAGTGGGAGGAATAGTATCCCATCATTGGTGTCATTGGGAGGAATAGTGCCCCATCATTGGTGCCATTGGGAGAAATAGTGCCCCAGTGTTGGTGTCAGTGAGAGGAATAGTGCCCCATCATTGGTGTGATTGGGATAAATAGTGCCCCATTGTTGGTGTCAGTGGGAGGAATAGTGCCCTATTGTTGGTGTCAGTTGTAGGAATAGTGCCCCTTCATTGGTGACAGTGGGAGGAATAGTGCTCCATCATTGGTGTCAGTGGGAGGAATAGTGCCCCATCATTGGTGTAAGTGGGAGGAATAGTGCCTCATTATTGGTGTCTGTGGGAGGAATAGTACCTCATTATTGGTGTCAGTGGGAGCAATAGTGTCCCATCATTGGTGTAAGCGGGGGAAATAGTGCCCCATCGATGGTATCAGTGGGAGGAATAGTGCCCATTATTGATGTAAGTGGAAGGAATAATACCCCATCATTGGTGTCAGTGGGAGGAATAGTGCCCCATCATTGGTGTCAGTCGGAGGAATAGTGCCCCATCATTGGTGTCAGTGGGAGGAATAGTGTCCCATCATTGGTGTCAGTGGGAGGAATAGTGCCCCATCATTGGTATCAGTGGGGGGAATAGTGCCCCATCATTGGTATCAGTGGGAGGAATACTGCCCCATCATTGGTGTCAGTGGGAGGAATAGTGCCTCATCATTGGTATCAGTGGGAGGAATAGTGCCCCATCATTGGTATCAGTGGAAGGAATAGTGCCCCATCATTGGTGTCAGTGGGAGGAATAGTGCCCCATCATTGGTGTCAGTGGGAGGAATAGTGCCCCATGGGCTGGATATAGGCAAGCAGAGGGCTGAATATGGCCCACAGGCCACAGTTTGGAGAGCACTGCTTTAAGTGATAGAAAGGAGTGGTGTGGCTAGCTATTGCGACTACATATGGTCGAATTTGTGTGTGGTGTTATGTGAAAGATAAGTGTGTTTCTCAAATTACAGCCATTTGTTGAGTCTTTTTAACCATTGCTTAACAGTGGGGGATGGAGAAGGAACCCATTTAATTGTCAATAGTCTGCCTGCAATAATTAGCGATTTTGAAAGTGACAGGAATCAAAGCTGCCTAAAATGCAGGTGAGGGGGTCAAGTTTTAAGGAGATACCCATAATATTGTTAATAGTCCTAGATTGTAAGCTCCCAGGATCAGGGCCTCCTATCCCTCTTGTATTGAACTGTATTGTTGCTGTATTGTCTCCCTTTATATTGTAAAGCGCTGAGCAAACTGTTGGCGTCATAAATCCTGTATAATAATAATAATATAAATCCTGTATAATAATAATAATATATAAATCCTGTATAATAATAATAATCGCAATCATTTTGGACCGGTATCTTCTTGACCTTGGGCATCGCCACAGGTGAATTAAGTTGAGTTCTCGAGTGTCGATAAAAAAAAAAATCTTCACTGGGCACCTAGAATATATATAATATACAAGTGTATGGGAAATGGTAGATACAAAAATACATACACACTCATACACCCACACCTAAACAGGTTAAACACTTGCCCTGCCAAGGATTTCCCCCCCCAGACCATTTTTTTGCAATACGGCGCTGTGTTACTTTAACTGCGCGGTCATGCAACACTGTACATAAATGAAATTTATGTCATTTTTTTCCTCCCACAAATGGAGGTTTCTTTTGGTGGTGTTTAACCTCCCTAGCGGTCTGATTATGTCAGTATTTCTGTGCTCAAAGCGGTACATTTTTTTGCATGGAAATATGTTGTTTTTTTTATTATAGGCCTGTAATTTTTAGGAATAACTCACTGAAATCTGTCCGAACAAGAGTCTAGTAAACATCCCGGGTGTGATAAAATTTGAAACACGAAATCATAAATTATAATTTAATAATCATAAAAATAATAATAATAAATTTAATTCAATAATATAATCAACCAAAAACACTGAAATGTGAAATAGAGCGCCAAGTTCGCACATCACTGAGCAAAGTCGCAGAATCGTTTTCAGTGTCTGATGAGGAATTTCCCCCACGAATCATTATCACTCAATTCTGCAAGTGGTTCTGATTTACTATCGCTGTTCTCTAGCCGGTCTAAAACCGCGTCTGACCTAAAGGGACGCTTTTTGGACGCCATGGACGTTTCTCAGTTTCCAGGCAGAAAGAACAGTAAAAATGCAGGCTGGGCGCCGGACAAAGCACTCGGGACAAAATGTATGTGAAATGGTTTGATACAGGAATGTTATACTATGTGATTTTAGTGAATTTAGTGAATGTCATTTTTGTCATTTTTTAATTTCCCGCCAGTTCCATCCCCCGTACGTCCCGACACTCGCAGAGGACGGAACCCGGAAGACAGATGCCGGCATCGGCCGGAGGTCATTACAGGGGACACTGCAGGGGGGGCATCGCGGGAGCGCAGGACAAGGTAAGTGAAGAAGAGATCCCGGAGCAACGCTGCAGTGTATTCCCGAGTGTAGCTCGGGGGGGTTACCGCTTGTGGTGCTGAAACTTTACCCCGAGCTACACTCGGGAATACCGCCAGGGGGGTTACTCACCTCTGTATTTTTTATTTTTGACGCTATAAACAAAAAAAAAAAGACAATTTTGAAAAAATCACAATATTTTTATTACAATCATTTATTTCAGTGCAGCAACTTAAAAGGTGAAACTAATATATGAGACTCATTACATGCAAAGCAAGATAGTTCAAGCCGTGATTTGTCATCATTGTGATGATTATGGCTTACAGCTCATGAAAACCCCAAATCCACAATCTCAGAAAATGAGAATATTGTGAAAAGGTGGAATAATCTCGGCTCAAAGTGTCCCACTCTAATCAGATCATTCAGCCATAACACCTGCAAAGGGTTCCTGAGCCTTTAAATGGTCTCTCAGTCTGGTTCAGTAGGAATCACAATCATGGGAAAGACTTCTGACCTGACACCATCATTGACACCCTCCATAAGGAGGGAAAGCCTCAAAAGGTAATAGCAAAAGAAGTTGGATGTTCCCAAAGTGCTGTATCAAAGCACATTAATAGAAAGTTATGTGGAAGGGAAAAGTGTGGAAGAAAAAGGTGCACAAGCAGCAGGGATGACCGCAGCCTGGAGAGGATTGTCAGGAAAAGGCCATTCAAAAGTGTTGGGGACTTTCACAAGGAGTGGACTGAGGCTGGAGTCAGTGCATCAAGAGCCACCACACACAGACGGATCCTGGACATGGGTTTCAAATGTCGTATTCCTCTTGTCAAGCCGCTCCTGAACAACAAACAACATCAGAAGCATCTTACCTGGGCTAAAGAAAAACAGACCTGGTCTGTTGCTCAGTGGTCCAAAGTCCTCTTTTCTGATGAGAGCAACTTTTGCATCTCATTTGGAAACCAAGGACCCCGAGTATGGAGGAAGAATGGAGAGGCACAAGGACCCCGAGTATGGAGGAAGAATGGAGAGGCCCAAGGACCCCGAGTATTGAGGAAGAACGGAGAGGCCCAAGGACCCCGAGTATGGAGGAAGAATGGAGAGGCACAAGGACCCTGAGTATGGAGGAAGAATGGAGAGGCCCAAGGACCCCGAGTATTGAGGAAGAATGGAGAGGCCCAAGGACCCCGAGTATGGAGGAAGAATGGAGAGGCCCAAGGACCCCGAGTATGGATGAAGAATGGAGAGGCCCAAGGACCCCGAGTATGGAGGAAGAATGGAGAGGCCCAAGGACCCCGAGTATGGAGGAAGAATGGAGAGGCCCAAGGACCCCAAGTATGGAGGAAGAATGGAGGGGCACAAGGACCCCAAGTATGGAGGAAGAATGGAGGGGCACAAGGACCCCGAGTATGGAGGAAGAATGGAGAGGCACAAGGACCCCGAGTATGGAGGAAGAATGGAGAGGCACAAGGACCCCGAGTATGGAGGAAGAATGGAGAGGCACAAGGACCCCGAGTATGGAGGAAGAATGGAGAGGCACACACTGCAAGATGCTTGAAGTCCAGTGTGAAGTTTCCACAGTCTGTGTTGATTTGGGGAGCCATGTCATCTGCTGGTGTTGGTCCACTGTGCTTCATTAGGTCCAGGGTCACCGCAGCCGTCTACCAGGAGATTTTGGAGCACTTCATGCTTCCTTCCGCAGACGAGCTTTATGGGGATGCTGACTTCATTTTCCAGCAGGACTTGGCACCGCCCACACTGCCAAAATCACCAAAACCTGGTTCAATGACCGTGGGATTACTGTGCTTGATTGGCCAGCAAACTCGCCTGACCTGAACCCCATAGAGAATCTATGGGGCATTGCCAAGAGAAAGATGAGAGACATGAGACCGAACAATGCAGAAGAGCTGAAGGCCGCTATTGAAGCATCCTGGTCTTCCATAACACCTCAGCAGTGCCACAGGCTGATAGCTTCCATGCCACGCCGCATTGAGGCAGTAATTGCTGCAAAAGGGGCCCAAACCAAGTACTGAGTACATATGCAGCTTCTACTTTTCAGAGGTCCGATATTGTTCTATGTACAATCCTTGTTTTATTGATTGCATGGAATATTCTCATTTTCTGAGATTGTGGATTTGGGGTTTTCATGAGCTGTAAGCCATAATCATCACAATGATGACAAATCACGGCTTGAACTATCTTGCTTTGCATGTAATGAGTCTCATATATTAGTTTCACCTTTTAAGTTGCTGCACTGAAATAAATGAACTTTTGCAGAATATTCTAATTTTTTCGAGTTTCACCTGTATATGTAAGATAAAAAGCTGAGATTTCAGGGAAAAATGGAAAAATGGTAGGTGTTTAGAAAAATATCTAATGGAAGAGATAAAGAGAGAGAAGGAAATTGAGAAAAGGAAAAAAAGAGGTAAATTAGGAAGGAGGAGCAGGAAGTTCTGAGAGTAATCCGGATATAAAGAGGAATTGGGAGCTAAAAAGAAGAGAAAATAGGAGTAAGACAGCAGCTGGGGAAGGAGGGTCGGGGGGGATAGGGAAGGGGAGAAAGGTTTTTTTTTTTTTTTGGGGTGGGTGGGAGAATTGTTTAAATTAAAGTAAGCCTTGTTACTTGATAACATGACTATTTATTGTTGTAAAGTGGAAACATTACAAACGAATAAAATGTATATAAAAAAAAAAATAAAAATGAAGTGACATTAAAGGCAATTAAGAAAAAAATTACATGTCATGCTTATCTGACAAAATTCCATCCAGTTCAACCATTAAAAAACAAAAAAAAAAGTTATAATCTTACACCCACAGTTGATCCAGAGGAAGGCAAAAAACCCAGCAAATCCAATTTGCTCCTGCAGGGGAAAAAATTATTTCCTGATCCCCCGAGAGGCAATCGGATATTCCCTGGATCAATATTACCTATAATTATATTAGTGGGTCACAGAAAAGGCTGATTTTCGTGAGACCATCGAATTTGAGTGACATGTTGGAACTTTTTTGAAAAATGAACGAATTTTGAATCAATGATGGGAGAATCGTGTGAGAAATAGAAACAAAAAAGAAATGAGAATGAGCTGGCCTGGAAAGAAAAGAAAATTCTTGGCCAAGAAAATTATTTTCTGTAACAACATGAGGAGAAATTGAAGGCTTGGTTGTTTGAATTTCGAAATCAATGGTGGCACCATTTGATTACAAAATGTACGAAAAATCTGATTTTCTAAAGAAAATTTGTTGGGAATTCGACCTGTGTATGGCCTGCATAAGACTGGTCCTACAGCCTCCTGGTAAAGGAATGGATGACTAAAGAAAAGGGAGCAGGTACCTTCATCAGACGTGTGAAGGGGTCCTACAGGGCTCTGAAACATTGCACTTGCTGATGTGATCTCTCTTTAATAAAAAACCCTTCAGAACGTGTCTGAAGATCTGTGGTGTGCCAGCAAATATCTGCACTGTTCCGCCTGGATGGTATGGACTGGATAATACCACCATTTTCCGTGAGTAAGTGTAACTTTGTCATGACACGGATATCATTTTTTTTGTGTGCTGTGTTGATCTCATTATGACATCCACTCTTGTTTCAGTAACATTTAATTTCTCTAGTTATTCATCCATATATGATCTATGAGCTTAAAAAAAGTAACAAATTATCACGTATAAGCCATCATTATCCAACAATAAATTAATATTCAACCTTTTTACCCCCAGAAAAGCCTTGAGATCATTTTCAAGCCCAGGGAAGCCCCTGCTAAAACCAACTGACCAAGGGTGAGTGGGAAATGTACCATACCTTGGCGCTTACCCCTACAGATAGCTAAAAGGATCATTGGGGTTTTGCTGTTGGCTCTACCAAGTGGTGTTGACCCTGGTACTATGGAGGCACCATCAAATGGAAGGCCAATCAACCACAGTTCAATGAACCCCCAACAACCTATGCAGAAACCTTGATTGGACAAGGTGAAGAGAAGAGGGTAGGTGATGTCACAGTTTCCACTCGTCCAATCAAAGAACGTCTTATATTCACTGAAAATAAAGGTGCTGTGGGAATGTTGGCAAGGCCGAGCAAATAAGTGTGGAGAGGGGAAGCCGTTGGGGACAGGACCTGGAAGATCGCGGCTATCATTGTAGTAGCACTGACTACTTAAGTGATTGTCAGCTTCCCCAGGGGCTCCTCAGGTAAAATATATCTATAGACTTCCACTGATTTAAGATTAATCGATGTATGCAATAAAGATTGTATCTGGAATTCAACTTTAAGACGTTCTCTATAGATCCACCCTGGTTTCCAGTGACGGTCTGACAATGCTATTTAAATGGATAATCACCACATTGGCTGTATGGGGTCCTGTGGTTTGGGGGGCCCTGACAGCTTGGCTGTAAAGGGCCCTGTGGTTTGGGGGGCCCTGTTAGGTTGGCTTTATGGGGTTCTGTGGTTTGGGGGGCCCTGTTATGTTGGCTGTATGGGGTTCTGTGGTTTGGGGGGCCCTGTCAGGTTGGCTGTAAGGGGCTCTGTGGTTTGGGGGGCCCTGTCAGGTTGGCTGTAAGGGGCTCTGTGGTTTGGGGGGCCCTGTCAGGTTGGCTGTAAGGGGCTCTGTGGTTTGGGGGGCCCCATCAGGTTGGCTGTATGGGGCTCTGTGGTTTGGGGGGCCCTGTCAGTTTGTCTGTATGGGGCCCTGTTATGTTGGCTGTAAGGGGCTCTGTGGTTTGGGGGGCCCTGTTATGTTGGCTGTATGGGGTTCTGTGGTTTGGGGGGCTCTGTCAGGATGGCTGTAAGGGGCTCTGTGGTTTGGAGGGCCCTGTCATGTTGGCTGTAAGGGGCTCTGTGGTTTGGAGGGCCCTGTCAGGTTGACTGTAAGGGGCCCTGTGGTGTGGAGGGCCCTGTCAGGTTGGCTGTAATGGGCCCTGTGGTTTGGAGGACCCTGTCAGGTTGGCGGTAAGGGGCCCTGTGGTTTGGAGGGCCCTGTCAGGTTGGCTGTACGGGGCCCTGTGGTTTGGAGGACCCTGTCAGGTTGGCGGTAAGGGGCCCTGTGGTTTGGAGGGCCCTGTCAGGTTGGCTGTAGGGGGCCTTGTGGTTTGGGGGGCCCTGTCAGGTTGGCTGTAAGTGGCCCAGTGGTTTGGAGGGCCCTGTCAGGTTGGCTGTAAGGGGCTCTGTGGTTTGGGGGGCCCTGTCAGGTTGGCTGTAAGGGGCCCTGTGGTTTCTAACAGCAGCCCTGACTACGGGTCACAGAATTCCAGGATGGAAATGTTTGGGGTCTTCACAAAGTAAATGTAGAAGACGGTTCAGATTAGTAGGAGGATTCCATCAACACCTGAAATACAATGTGGAGATGAATATAGGATTTTACATTTTTACTATATATACGCTTTCATTTGCAGTTTTGCTAAAAAGGCTGCAAGCAAAACCCCCCCCTCCCCCCCCCCCGCCCCACCGAAAGACCATGTCTGTGGCAAAGGAAATTTGCAAAATATAGAAATGTAGAAAATGTGAGGACAGGCAGTGCAGGTAATACATCCACGCCATTTTATAGCAGGTATTTCAGCTCTTTATGGAGAATTACGCCATCCATGCCAGCTATGCGATTCCCCGCCGTGGCGGCACGTCTCCCCCGGCATAGACCTCTCTGGTACAGTCGGAGATTGTGCCGCCGCTGTTTATGTAATCCGGTAATTACCCCCCTCGGGGTGAAAACACTGATTGTAACCAACATAGGTCTTCACTCCACAGGCACAACTAAACGGGGCCCGGGGCCGCCTCGTATCAAGGTGCGCTCATCACAACCATTACCTCTACGCATTGCAATAGATCGGCTTTGACAAACATTTGCGGCTTTCACTCGATGAAACCGAATGTTATGGAAACGTTTCTGCAATAAATGAACATTTCCCAAGTTTTTTTGCCTTTAATGCTTTCAATGCTGAAGCCGGTTTTTTTTTTTGCACATATTAACCCCTTCCATTCCGGGCACTTTTACCCCCTTCCTGCCCAGGTCAATTTTCAGCTTCCAGCGCTCTCACACTTTGAATGACAATTGCGCGGTCATGCAACATTGTACCCAAACTAAAATTTTTATCATTTTTTTCTCACAACTAGAGCTTTCTTTTGGTGGTATTTAATCACCGCTGGGGTTTTATTTTTTGCTAAATTAACAAAAAAAGACAGAGAATTTAGAAAAAATAGCATGTTTTTCTTTGTTTCTGTTATAAAAGTTTGCAAATAAATAATTGTTCTTCATAAATTTAGGCCGAGATGTATTCTGCTACATGTCTTTGGTGAAAATAACCCAAATCAGTGCTTATTATTTAGTTTGTAGGAAAATTATAGAGTTCACAAACTATGGTATAGATCTGAATATTGATCAATCCTGAAGTACTGACGGCCAATCTAATTTCTTGAGGTCCAAGAATGACAGAACAGTACAGATATCCCCCAAATGTCAGGACAGTACAGATATCCCCCCAAATGTCAGGACAGTACAGATATCCCCCAAATGTCAGGACAGTACAGATATCCCCCAAATGTCAGGACAATACAGATATCCCCCAAATGTCAGAACAGTACAGATATCCCCCAAATGTCAGGACAGTACAGATATCCCCCCAAATGTCAGGACAGTACAAATATCCCCCCAAATGTCAGGACAGTACAGATATCCCCCAAATGTCAGGACAGTACAGATATCCCCCCAAATGTCAGAACAGTACAGATATCCCCCAAATGTCGGAACAGTACAGATATCCCCCAAATGTCAGAACGGTACAGATATCCCCCAAATGTCAGAACAGTACAGATATCCCCCCAAATGTCAGAACAGTACAGATATCCCCCAAATGTCAGAACAGTACAGATATCCCCCAAATGTCAGGACAGTACAGATATCCCCCAAATGTCAGGACAGTACAGATATCCCCCAAAATGACAGAACAGTACAGATATCCCCCAAATGTCAGAACAGTACAGATATCCCCCAAATGTCAGGACAGTACAGATAGCCCCCAAATGTCAGGACAGTACAGATATCCCCCAAATGTCAGGACGGTACAGATATCCCCCAAATGTCAGAACAGGACAGATATCCCCCAAATGTCAGAACAGGACATATATCCCCCAAATGTCAGGACAGTACAGATATCCCCCAAATGTCAGGACAGTACAGATATCCCCAAATGTCAGGAGAGTACAGATATCCCCCAAATGTCAGAACAGTACAGATATCCCCCAAATGTCAGAACAGTACAGATATCCCCCAAATGTCAGAACAGTACAGATATCCCCCAAATGTCAGGACAGTACAGATATCCCCCAAATGTCAGGACAGCACAGTTAGCAGAGATTGTCTTTGTGTCTGGTATTTAAATATGTTTGTTCGGAGTTGTTGGAACGGCTATGGATATAAGTTTTTTTTTACCGAAACGCGTAAGCTGCTGTAACTTGCACCCTGTACCTTTATTAACCTCTTGGCGTTGGCCGAACGCAAATATGCAGCCTCCCGGCGTCTGGGCCTAGATGCTGAGCTGACGCACATTTGCATTCTATTTAAAAAAAAAAACGTGCCGAGAGCGCGCGCCCTGCACGCTCCCAGCACACGTCTGGTACTCACGGAAAGGTCCCGATCTCCTCTATCGATCGAGACCTTTCCCAATCATGTGACCGCCGTGACAGCGAATCATGGCAGTCACCCCTAAAACCCGCCTCCCGGATTCTGGAACCCTTAAAGGGCCGGGAGGCACCGGCGCCAAGGGCATCATAAAGTACTTTAATTGGGAGAACGACTTTCCGGCTCTTTACCCGATACTCTCATGTTGGTTAACCTCTTCACGCGCGGCCTCCCGGCGTCTGGGCCTAGACGCCGAGCAGCCGCACATTTGCACTCTATTAAAAAAAAACGTGCTGAAAGTGCGCGCCCTGCATGCTCCCAGCACACATGTCCGGTACTCACGGAAAGGTCCCGGTCAGCTTCCCGATCATGTGACCGCCGTGACGACGCGTCACGGCGGTCACATGATCCCTAAACCCTGCCCCGCCCATCCCGCCTCCCAGCTTCTGAAACTCTTAAAGGGCCATGAGGTGCCGGCATGAAGGGGTTAAAGTGCCAGGAAGACACGTCGGGGTTTACTTACTAAGGCTATGCAGGTTGCGTTTGAACCGTTTCTGCATTGCGTTTTTGCACTTGCTTTTTACTGCGTCTTTGATGTGTTTTGCGTTTTTTTTACTCTTCCTTGTTGCTAGGCAGATTTAAAAGGCATTAAAAATGCGGCAAAAACGCATAAAAAATGCAATGCATGCTTTTCTGCAGTGTTTCCATTGAAGTCTATAGAACAAAAAGATTAGATTGTAAGCTCTGAAGGGACGGAAAACGGTTTTACACCCGATGTACAAAGAGTCAGTCTAGGTTTAGGCGAGGTTCACACCTCTGCGGTGCGTTTTGCATTTTTGATGCGTTTTTTTACTCTTCCTTGTTGCTAGGCAGATTTAAAACACATAAAAAATGCAGCAAAAAGCATCAAAAATGCAATGCATGCTTTTCTGCAGCGGTTCCATTGAAGTCTGTAGAACCAAAAAATGAGATTGTAAGCTCTGAAGGAACAGAAACCGGTTTTACACCCGATGTAGAAAGAGTCAGTCTAGGTTTAGGCTAGAGTCACCCCTCTGCGGTGTGTTTTGCATTTTTGATGCGTTTCACTTTTTTTTTTCCTTGTTGCTAGGCAGATTAAAACCCAAAATACATCAAAAATGCTGCTTTTCTGCAGCGTTTCCGTTGAAGTTTATAGAACAAAAAATGCAACGTTTTGCATTTAAAAAAGTATTTGATCCTTTTCAAAAAACTCAGCGGGTGAAAACGCGGAGATGTGAACCTGTCCCATAGGGAATCATGTTATATGGACTGTACTGCTTTTCTGCAAAACACTGCGGAAAACGCTTTGGGGTGAAGCTGGTTCACTCAGATTCTCGTGCACGTCTGCATAGCGACCAATCAGCTTCCAGGTTGTATTGCTAAAGCTTCATTGAACGAGCTGAAGTTAGAAGCTGATTGGCTCTCATGCACAACTACACCAGATCCCGAGCGCTCCAGTTTTAGTAAATAAACCCCTGTGAGCAGGGGCAGACTGACCATTTGGAAACTCGGGCACTGCCCGGGGGCCCGGGATCAGTAGGGGGCCCCATGAGATGCCCCTGGTACCTTTTTCATAGGCTGTTTTGAGTTTGGGCGAGGACACAGGGGCCCCGTGATCCCCTATTGCCCAGGGGCCCCATGAGTTGTCAGTCTGCCCCTGCCTGTGAGCTTTGCAGCACCGCTGGTCTACCTCCAGGGAAACCAACCGAGGCATGCATTTTCATTTGTGATGTAAGGGAAACTCCCTCTGATGGAGACTCTGGTGTAGGTGGGGCTTCTAAAGCAGATTCTGATGTAAGGGATACTCTGATAGGGATCCTGATGTAAGGGGGGGGGGATCTGATGGAGACTCTGATGTAAGGGGTACTCTGATAGGGATCCTGTTTCAAGGTGGACTCTAATGCGAAGGAGCTCTGATGGGGTTCCTGATGTAAGGGAGGGGGGGGATCTGATGGAGACTCTGATGTAAGGGGGGCTCTGATAGGGATCCTGATGTAAGGTGGACTCTAATGCGAAGGAGCTCTGATGGGGTTCCTGATGTAAGGGGGGGGGGGGGATCTGATGGAGACTCTGATGTAAAGGGAGCTCTGATGGGGAATCTGATGTAGGTGGGGCTCCTGAGGCAGACTTGGATGTAAGGAGGGCTCTGCTGATATAAGGGGGGCTCGGATGGGGACTCTGATGTAAGGAAGACCCTTTCATGTAAGGGGGCACTGATGGGGACTCAGATGTAGGTGGGGCTCCTGAGGCAGACTCAGATGTAAGAAGGGCTCTGCTGATATAAGGGGGGCTCTGATGGGGATTCTGATGTAAGGGGGGCTCTGATGTAAGGGGGACTCTGATGTAAGGAAGATCCTTTCATGTAAGGGGGGCTCTGATGGGGATTCAGATGTAGGTGGAGCTCCTGAGGCAGACTGGGATGTAAGGAGGGTTCTGCTGCTATAAGGGGGGCTCTGATGGGGACTCAGATGTAGGTGGAGCTCCTGAAGCAGACTGGGATGTAAGGAGGGCTCTGCTGCTATAAGGGGGGCTCTGATGGGGATTCTGATGTAAGGGGGGCACTGATGGCGACTCTGATGTAAGGAAGACCCTTTCATGTAAGGGTCGCTCTGATGGGGACTCTGATGTAGATGGGGCTCCTGAGGCAGACTCGGATGTAAGAAGGGGTCTGTGATATAAGGGGGGCTCTGATGGGGACTCTGATGTAAGGGGGGCTCCTGAGGCAGACTTGGATGTAAGGAGGGCTCTGCTGATATAAGGGGGGCTCTGATGTAAGAAAGACCCTTTCACGTAAGGGGGGCTCTGATGGGGACTCAGATGTAGGTGGGGCTCCTGAGGCAGACTCGGATGTAAGAAGGGCTCTGCTGATATAAGGGGGGCTCTGATGGGAACTCTGATGTAAGGGGGCTCTGATGGGAACTCTGATGTAAGGGGGGCTCTGATCTAAGGGGGGCTCTGATCTAAGGGGGGCTCTGATGCAAGGGGGAACTTTGCTTCGTCTTACTGAAGTTCTTTGTTTTTCCTTCTGCATCATATCACGCCGATCCCAAGAAAGATCCCAGTAGAACGTTTCCATTCATTTCTGATTCATTGTTCATTCTATGAACATCAGTGGACCCCACGGAGTGGCCCTCGTGCTGTAGAGTTTGGGGCCCCCAGATGTGCACTCCACTGACAGTGATCTGCTCTCCCTTGGCGTACATCAATCTGCTGGAACATGGAGCCAATCTCTGGTGGATCTGCCAATCCTTCCAGGAACGTTCACCGCGGACTTGATTATGATAATTCAATTACCAATCCCTGCGCCAGCCGCGGTCCCTCCATATAAATCTGCATTTCCAGCCGATGATTGATGAGCGTGCGCCTCCATGGATGCGCCTATTATTAATACCGATTCATACCGCCGCGTCATCCTCCCCCGCGGCGCCGTGCAAGGTACGAATGCCAAATAAAAGTGTGCGCCACACAAGGTATACGCTATATACTCTGCAAGCGCGTCCGCCTGTAACGCAAATACGCCAAAGACCCAACGAAGAAAGGCGCCAGAGCCCGGCGTGTAGGAGATTCGTATGACTGAGTAGGAAATTAGATTGTAAGCTCTGCAGGGACAGAAAACGGTTTGACACCCGATGTATGAAGAGTCAATCTGGGTTTAGGCGAGGCGGTGCGTTTTGCATTTTTGACGCCTTTTTGATGCGTTTTGAATTTTTTTCTTGTTGCTAGGCAGATTAAAACGCAAAATGCATCAAAAATGCACTACATGCATTTCTGCAGCGTTTCCGTTGAAGTCTATAGAACCAAAAACACAACTTTTTGCAGTTAAAAAAGTCCCCGACCCTTTCCGAAAGATGAACCAGGGTGAAAACACAGAGATGTGAACCTGTCCCATAGGGAACCATGTTAAATGGACTGTACTCCCTTTCAAGGATCTTAGTATCACTTCCTAGTGGAGAGAGGTCCACATATTGAATGCTGTAACAGTAAAGAACCCTTTACTCAATGAAAGGTTAAACCCTCTTTCGTCTAACCTCAAAGTATGAGCATGTTTCCCTTTTACGGATCTTACTGCCACTTCCAGGGGGAGGGAGGTCCACATGTTTACCGCTTTAACAGTAAAGAACTCTTCCCTCAACATGCAGAGCGTTCCTGTGCGATTCCTTGAGTGAGCATGTCTCCCTTTCAAGGATCTTAATATCGCTTCCTGGTGGAGAGAGGTCCACATATTGAATGCTGTAACAGTAAAGAACCCTTTACTCAATGAAAGGTTAAACCCTCTTTCGTCTAACCTCAAAGTATGAGCATGTTTCCCTTTTACGGATCTTACTGCCACTTCCAGGGGGAGGGAGGTCCACATGTTTACCGCTTTAACAGTAAAGAACTCTTCCCTCAACATGCAGAGCGTTCCTGTGCGATTCCTTGAGTGAGCATGTCTCCCTTTCAAGGATCTTAATATCGCTTCCTGGTGGAGAGAGGTCCATATATTGATTGCTGTAACAGTAAAGAACCCTTTACTCAATGAAAGGTTAAACCTTCTTTCGTCTAACCTCAAAGTATGAGCATGTTTCCCCTTTACGGATCTTAGTGCCACTTCCTGGGGGAGGGAGTTTCCACATTTTTAGTGCTTTAACAGTAAAGAACCCTTCCCTCAACGCACAGAGGGTTCCTGTGCGATTCCTTGAGTGAGCATGTCTCCCTTTCAAGGATCTTAATATCACTTCCTGGTGGAGAGAGGTCCACATATTGAATGCTGTAACAGTAAAGAACCCTTTACTCAATGAAAGGTTAAACCTTCTTTCGTCTAACCTCAAAGTATGACCATGTTTCCCCTTTACAGATCTTAGTGCCACTTCCTGGGGGAGGGAGGTCCACATGTTTAACGCTTTAACAGTAAAGAACCCTTCCCTCAACGCGCAGAGCGTTCCTGTGCGATTCATTGAATGAACTGGCTCTAAAGCAGGGCAACTGTGCCGAAGAAAATGGATCAGTGTGAAAGGGTCCTATGTTATATAGAGCAGTTATATGCAGGGAAAGAAGGGGTTGTGGAATGACCAAAACAATATATACAAATGTAATCTAAATTTGCTCACGTTGGCTAAAATCTTGAAATGCCACAAGAATCAAAAATAATACATTGTAATATAAATAAATAATAATTAAAAAAAATAAAAATAAATATATATATATTTATTATTTACGTATACATTGTAGAAACAAGTAAATAATAATAATAGAAGAATATATTATATAGGACTACACTCAGGACCACTCAAGTGCTCAAAAAAACAGAATCTGTTAAAGCAGCTGCTGTTCTCTATGGTATAATTGTAAGGGGTAAGAAATAAAAATAATACATTTTAAAAATAAATAACTATAATACACTGTAAACAAAAAAAACAATAATACATTGTAATATAAATAAATAAAAAAAAAAAAAAAAAAAAAAAAATAATATATATATATATATATATATATATATATACATATACACACACAGTATATTTCTACATTGTAGAAACAAGTAAATAAAAATAATAGAAGAATATATTATATAGGACTACGCTTAGGACCACTCAAGTGCTCAAAAAAACAGAACCTGTTAAAGCAGCTGCTGTTCTCTATGGTATAACTGTAAGGAGTAACAAATACAAATAATACATTTTATAAATAAATAAATATAATACACTGTAAACAAAAAATAATAATAATAATAATAAATTTTAAAATAAACAAATATTACAAATATATATATATATAGTGTGTGTGTGCATATATATACAGTGTATATAATAAAAAAAAAATACATTGTAGAAACAAGTAAATAAAAATAATAGAAGGATATATTATATAGGACTACGGTCAGATCCACTCGAGTGCTCAAAAAAAGCAAACCTAATAAAGCAGCTGCTGTTCTTTATGGTATAACCGTAAGGAGTAACAATTAAAAATGATTCATTTTAAAAATAAATAAATAAAAATAATACATTGTAAAATAAGTAAACAAATACAGTATGTATATGTGTGTATATAAATATATACCTATATATATATATATATATATATATATATATATATATACACATACACACACATACAGTGTATATATATATATACAGTCAGGTCCATAAATATTGGGACATCGACACAATTCTAACATTTTTGGCTCTATACACCACCACAATGGATTTGAAATGAAACAAACAAGATGTGCTTTAACTGCAGACTGTCAGCTTTAATTTGAGGGTATTTACATCCAAATCTGGTGAACAGTGTAGGAATTACAACAGTTTGCATATGTGCCTCCCACTTGTTAAGGGACCAAAAGTAATGGGACAGAATAATAATCATAAATCAAACTTTCACTTTTTAATACTTGGTTGCAAATCCTTTGCAGTCAATTACAGCCTGAAGTGTGGAACGCATAGACATCACCAGACGCTGGGTTTCATCCCTGGTGATGCTCTGCCAGGCCTTTACTGCAACTGTCTTCAGTTCCTGCTTGTTCTTGGGGCATTTTCCCTTCAGTTTTGTCTTCAGCAAGTGAAATGCTCAATCGGATTCAGGTCAGGTGATTGACTTGGCCATTGCAGAACATTCCACTTCTTTCCCTTCAAAAACTCTTTGGTTGCTTTTGCTTCTGCACTGTGAAGCGTCCAATGAGTTGTGAAGCATTTGGCTGAATATGAGCCGATAATATTCCCGAAACACTTCAGAATTCATCCGGCTGCTTCTGTCAGCAGTCACATCATCAATAAATACAAGAGAAGCAGTTCCATTGGCAGCCATACATGCCCACGCCATGACACTACCACCACCATGCTTCACTGATGGGGTGGTATGCTTAGGATCATGAGCAGTTCCTTCTCCATACTCTTCTCTTCCCATCACTCTGGTACAAGTTGATCTCGGTCTCATCTGTCCATAGGATGTTGTTCCAGAACTTTTTTAGATGTTGTTTGGCAAACTCTAATCTGGCCTTCCTGTTTTTGAGGCTCACCAATGGTTTCCATCTTGTGGTGAACCCTCTGTATTCACTCTGGTGAAGTCTTCTCTTGATTGGTGACTTTGACACACATACACCTACCTCCTGGAGAGTGTTCTTGATCTGGCCAACTGTTGTGAAGGGTGTTTTCCTCACCAGGGAAAGAATTCTTCGCTCATCCACCACAGTTGTTTTCCGTGGTCTTCCGGGTCTTTTGGTGTTGCTGAGCTCACCGGTGCGTTCCTTCTTTTTAAGAATGTTCCAAACAGTTGTTTTGGCCACGCCTAATGTTTTTGCTATCTCTCTGATGGGTTTGTTTTGTTTTTTCAGCCTAATGATGGCTTCACTGATAGTGACAGCTCTTTGGATCTCATCTTGAGAGTTGACAGCAACAGATTCCAAATGCAAATAGCACACTTGAAATGAACTCTGGACCTTTTATCTGCTCACTGTAATTGGGATAATGAGGGAATAACACACACCTGGCCCTGGAACAGCTGAGAAGCCAACTGTCCCATTACTTTTGGTCCCTTAACAAGTAGGAGGTACATATGCTAACTGTTGTAATTCCTACACCGTTCACCTGATTTGGATGTAAATACCCTCAAATTAAAGCTGACAGTCTGCAGTTAAAGCACATCTTGTTTGTTTCATTTCAAATCCATTGTGGTGGTGTATAGAGCCAAAAATGTTAGAATTTTGTCAATGTCCCAATATTTATGGACCTGACTGTATATTATGTACACATATACATATATATATATATATATATATATATATATATAAACATTGTAAAAAAAATTTAAACGTGTATTGTAGAAACAAGTACATAAAAATGGGTCTACGCTCAGGACCACTCAAGTGCTCTAAAAAACAGAACCTATTAAAGCAGCTGCTGTGCTTTATGGTATAACCGTAAGGAGTAACAATTAAAAATAATACATTTTAAAAAATAAAAAAATATAATACACTGTAAAAATAATAATAATAACAATAGTAATACATTAAAAAATAAACACATAAATAAATAAAAATAAAACATTGTAAAAATAGGTGAATAAAAATAAGATATTGTAAACGTAAATAAAAAAATATAACACATTGTAAAAAAAAATAATAATAATTAATACTTGTAAAAACAACCAAATAAAAATGATACATTATAAAAAAAATATAAAAATAATAGTACATTGTATATTTTTCATCTATTTTTTACAGCAATATATGTCTTTGACGTGGTCTATTGACCGATAACAGCACATTATAGAGAACGCATCAAATAAAGGAGGGACCCGCAGACGCGCTGTGTACCTACAAGCACCAGCCAGACCAGAAATGAATCCCATTTTTAGAATTCTATTTTCATATTAAGGAGAAGACATTCATTAAAAAAATATATATTTTGCCACAGAAAGAACTGTGATGGACAATGAGAAGCAGTAAATTGGACTACAGAGAGCAAATCAACCAACACAATAAAAAGAGGACAATACCTTTCAACAAACCTATTATACACCAGAAGGCAACAGCTGCCGGCCAGGGACCGGCCAATTAAAATCGGCATTTAAGAGGTAATACACAATGATCCCAGAAATTAAATGAAACTTCATACAACACAATCGAGAGCTTCAGACAACAGCAGGTCTAGCTTAAAGACTATTGAAACCCCAAATCAAAAATATATTGCAGCTTACCAATGTTTTAGATGTGGCGGCTGCATTTGTTTTCCTTTTTTTTTGGCTTTTTTCCCTTTATTTTCACCTGGTGATCTGGCCAGTAAGTCTGTTGTTTTTCAACTCCCTTTAACAGACCAAGCTGTCCAGAAAAAGTGGCAATTAGAGGGTTGGGACAAACCATTTACCACTCACAGGGGTGCTTACAATGATCAGCCTTTATTTATTTAGAGTGCTCAGCATAAATGAGTACACCCCTTTTGAAAAGTAAGACTTTAATCAATATCTCAATGAACACAAGAACAATTTTCCAAAATTTTGGCAAAACTGAGATTTATAGAACATTTTTTCGTCTCATTACATGATAGTAAAGTTAATAATATAATTTAGATGGCAAGATCTTCAGTTTTACTCAAATTAGTTGATGCAAAAATGAATCCAACCCACAAGAAAAACTCCATGTAGTATTTTGTATGACCTCCATGATTTGTAAGGACGGCACCAAGTCTTCTAGGCATGGAATGGGGAGCCAAGCCACAGCTCCATGTGTGAATGGACACACGGAGCAGTGGGTGTCCCCACAGCAAGCTGCTTGCTGTGGGGACACCTAACAGGAGGGAGGGGCCAGGAGAAGGGGAGGATCCTGGCCGCTCTGCGCAAAACCATCGCAGAGAGCAGGTACTCTCTTTCCTCATTGGCTGAGACATTGGCTCCTGCTGCTATCAATCACAGCCAGTGAGCCAATGAGAAGAGAGAGGTTGCGGGGCCAAGCCACAGCTCCGTGTGTGAATGGACACACGGAGTAATGGGTGTCCCCATAGCAAGCTGCTTGCTGTGGGGGCACCCAACCAGAGGGGGGGGCCCGGAGTTCTGGCGTGGGACCCGAGAAGAGGAGGAAACTGGCTGCTCTGTGCAAAACCGCCACAGACAGCAGGTACTCTCTTTCCTCATTGGCTGAGACATTGGCTTCCGCTGCTATCAATCACAGCCAGTGAGCCAATGAGAAGAGAGAGGTTGCGGGGCCAAGCCACAGCTCCGTGTGTGAATGGACACACGGAGCAGCGGGTGTCCCCATAGCAAGCTGCTTGCTGTGGGGACACCCAACAGGAGGGTTGCCAGGAGAAGGGGAGGATCCTTTCTGCTCTGTGCAAAACCATCCCAGAGAGCAGGTATTCTCTTTCCTCATTGGCTGATACATTGGCTCCCGCTGTTGTCAATCATAGCCAGTGAGCCAATGAGGAGAGAAAGGTTGCGGGGCCAAGCCACAGAAAACCAATGCAGCCACCATATCTAGGGATTGTAAGCTGCAATTCTGTATATCAAACATAACTATTGTTTGAAAGTATACTTAGCAAAGGGAAATTTCCCCACATTTAGAAAGCTAAGTGAAAATTCCCTTTGCAACATGAACGGCGGATTTGCCTTCATCGAATGAACCCCAATGGAAATATTGAGAGCGCCTAAAATGCTGGTGTCATACGTCTCATTTGCTGTATGGGAGTATTACTTTCGGTACACCCCCCCATAGAACATCATGCAGAAAGTTCCCTAGCCATGCTGGCACAAGCAGGCGACTAGAGTGGTCATTTCTTCTGCATACACAGTGGGGTGGATTTACTAAACAGGTTATGCACTTTAGGAGGGAATTTACTCTTTGACAATTTCCCCCTTTTCCCCCCTTTCTCCAGCACCTTCAGCCATGAATGTATATAATGGCAAGGGGTTGCTGGGCGGTGCTGGGGGTTCTATTGTTGCTGGCTACTGGGGGACCTATTGTCTCCAAGGGTGCCTGTTGTTGCTGGTTGCTGGAGGGTCTATTGATGCTGGCTCCTGGGAGATCTATTGTTGCTGGTGGGGGGCCTGTTGTTGCTGGAGGATTCTATTGTTGCTGGCGGGGGTCTATTGTTGCTGGCATGGATCTATTCTTGCTGGAAGATCTATTGTTCCTGGATGGGGTATATTGTCACTGATGGGGGACATGGTTGTTGGGGGAGTCTATTGTCTCTGGTGTGGGTCTATTGTCACTGGTGGGGAACTATTGTTGCTGGGAGAGTCTATTGTTGCTGGCATGGGTCTATTGTTGCTGGAAGATCTATTGTTCCTGTAGGGGTCCTTTGCCGCTGGTAGGGGGCTATTGTTGCTGGTATGGGTCTATTGTTGCTGGAAGATATATTGTTCCTGTAGGGGTCGTATATTGCTGGAGGGGGACTATTGTTTCTGGAGGATTCTATTGTTTCTGGTGGGGGTCTATTGTTGCTGGCATGGATCTATTGTTGCTGGAAGATCTATTGTTCCTGGGTGGGGTCTATTGTCACTGATGGGGGACAAAGTTGTTGGGGGAGTCTATTGTCGCTGGTGTGGGTCTATTGTTGCTGGGAGATTATATGTTCCTGGAGGGGTCTATTGTCGCTGGTGGGGAACTGTTGTTGCTGGAGGAGTCTATTCTTGCTGGCATGGGTCTATTGTTGCTGGAAGATCTATTGTTCCTGTAGGTGTCTTATGTCGCTGGTGGGGGACTATTGTTGCCGGGGGAGTCTATTGTTGCTGGCATGGGTCTATTCTTGCTGGAAGATCTATTGTTCCTTTAGGTGTCTTATGTCGCTGGTGGGGGACTATTGTTGCTGGAGTGGGTCTATTGTTGCTGGAAGATCTATTGTTCCTGTGGGGGTCATATGCTGCTGGTGGGGACTATTGTTGCTGGAGGATTCAATTGTTGCTGGCGGGGGTCTATTGTTACGGCGAGGGTCTTTTGTTACTGGCTGCAGGGGATATATTTTACTGCTTTTCCTGATATCATTAACAAATTCTATACAAATCACTTCGCACCACAAAAGGGGCGGTGTTCTCTAAAAGGGGCGGTACTGGGTAAGAGGAGGAACCAAAGAATGGTGCTCGGAGGTGGGTAGGGGGTGGAGACAAGGGCTGACTTGGAAAGGGGGAGTGCCTGTACCTATTCCCCGGTAAAGTGCATAGTCTAGTTGCCTTTAGTAAATGACCTCCAATGAGAATATTGGGAGCATCAAAAATTCTGGTGCCGAATGTCTCCTTTCCTGTATGGCAGGCATGTGGAAGAGGCCAAGGTGCAGCTGCTAGTAACAGAACCTCCAAAGAGGCCTGTATATGCAAAGCTCAATGGCCAAGGAAATTGCATCTGCTGGACAATCCTGACCTGTAAGCGGCACACAACAACGGAACCGGTCCTGCTTATCCTCCAGCTTACGGAAGGACTATTTCAACACCAGTTAGTAATGTTTCCAAGTACTCACCACTGGAACAGTCCGCTCCACCCCAGCCGGGTTCACAATGGCAGCTATCAGGGGACACGCAACGGCCATGGACACATTCTTCTGTGCAGAGCGCTGTGGAGAGAATACAAAAGGTCATGCCACCGTATACAAATACACTATACCACCTACTTTTAATTGCAAATGCGTCTGTAAAGCCCTGGTGCCCAACCTGCGGCCCTTTGATTATCGAAGTGTGGGCCCCAGGATTCAGTAGAGGGAGCATTGATTTGTAAATTAATCTCTAGCAGTTAGATGTAACAAGTTCCTAGTCTCCAACTGTCTCTTACACCATGATTCCAGTCTCCAACCACTCCATGAGGTCAAAACCCATGCCCATAGTCATTAGCCACTTCATGAGGTCAAAGCCCATGTCCACAGTCTCCAACCAATCCATGAGTTCAAAACCCTTGTCCAGAGTCTCCAACCACTTCATGAGGTCAAAACACATGCACATAGTCTCTAACCACTTCATGAGGTCAAAGCCCATGTCTATAGTCTCCAACCACTCCATGAGACTAAAATATGTGTTCATACTCTCCAACCACTCCATGAGGCTGAAACCCATGTCTGTAGTCTCCAACCACTCCATGAGGATGAAACCCATGTCTGTGGTCTCCAACCACTCCATGAGGTCAAAACACATGCCCATAATCTCTAACCACTTCATGAGGTCAAAGCCCATGTCTATAGTCTCCAACCACTCCATGAGACTAAAATATGTGTTCATACTCTCCAACCACTCCATGAGGCTGAAACCCATGTCTGTAGTCTCCAACCACTCCATGAGGATGAAACCCATGTCTGTGGTCTCCAACCACTCCATGAGGTCAAAACACATGCACATAGTCTCTAACCACTTCATGAGGTCAAAGCCCATGTCTATAGTCTCCAACCACTCCATGAGACTAAAATATGTGTTCATACTCTCCAACCACTCCATGAGGCTGAAACCCATGTCTGTAGTCTCCAACCACTCCATGAGGATGAAACCCATGTCTGTGGTCTCCAACCACTCCATGAGGTCAAAACACATGCCCATAATCTCTAACCACTTCATGAGGTCAAAGCCCATGTCTATAGTCTCTAACCACTCCATGAGGATGAAACCCATGTCTGTGGTCTCCAACCACTCCATGATGTCAAAACCCGTGTCCATAGTCTCCAACCACTCCATGAGGTTAAAACATGTGTTCATACTCTACAATCACTCCATGAGGCTGAAACCCATGTCTGTAGTTTTCAACCACTCCATGAGGTCACAACCTGTGTTCATAGTCGAAAACCACTCAATGAGGTCATAACCAGTGTCCATAGTCTCCAACCACCCCATGAGGTTGAAACCCATGTCTGTAGTCTCCAACCACTCCATGAGGTCACAACCCATGTCTTTAGTCTCCAACCACTCCATAAGGTCACAACCTGTGTTCATAGTCTAAAACCACTCCATGAGGTCATAACCAGTGTTCATAGTCTCCAATTACCCCATGAGGTTGAAACCCATGTCTGTAGTCTCCAACCACTCCATGAGGTAAAAATCCATGTCCATAGTCTCCAACCACTCAATGAGGTCAAAACCCATGTCCACAGTCTCCAACCAATCCATGAGTTCAAAACCCTTGTCCATAGTCTCCAACAACTTCATGAGGTCAAAACACATGCCCATAGTCTCTAACCACTTCATGAGGTCAAAGCACATGTCTATAGTCTCCAACCACTCCATGAGATTAAAATATGTGTTCATACTCTCCAACCACTCCATGAGGATGAAACCCATGTTTGTGGTCTCCAACCACTCCATGAGGTCAAAACCCGTGTCCATAGTCTCCAACCACTCCATGAGGTCAAAAC
This sequence comes from Staurois parvus, assembly GCF_062004578.1. NCBI lineage: Eukaryota > Metazoa > Chordata > Amphibia > Anura > Ranidae > Staurois > Staurois parvus. Next base: position 152,220 of record NW_028319111.1, read on the forward strand.
CCGTGTCCATAGTCTCCAACCACTCCATGAGGTCAAACCTCATAGCCATAATCTCCAACCACTCCATGAGGTTAAAACCCATGTCCATAGTCTTGTGCTCCCAGTACAATGACCAAGTTCTATACCTAGAAGTATTGGGTATTTTTTCAACTCTAGTGAATGAAGGTAAGGAGGGGATTAAAGTAAACCCCTAAAGCCCTGCTCACACTTGGCGATCTGAAAACGCTGGCAGAATTGGTGCGATTTTGCCCAGGATTCGAAATTGAGGTAAAATGCGCAATGTACCTGTGGGTGCCGTTCATTCCTAATGGCACCCCAAATGTGGTGCAATTTTGCTGCAATTGCTGGGCATCAGAATGCACAAAAATCATGGCAGAACAAAGGCTAAACCGAAGTGCCTGGCTCAGTGCCAAAACTAGGCATTTGCGCTTGTTTAGCCCTTACTTGAATGGAGCTGCTCCAAAAACGCACCAAAAAAAAAGTGCAAAAAACACATCACAGAAGCGTCGTTCAGGTGTGAAAACTGTCTGGAAAAAGGACATATCGGCTTTAATGTTCTTCTGAAATTGTGAGAAAAAAAGGAGGGAAATCAATTTCATTTATCAGATTTTTTTTTTCAAATTAGTAAAAATGTGAAGAAATGTACGCGGGTTTGTGTTCACTCAAGCTGTGCTATTAATGCTGGATTTGTCAACACGGTGTGGCAGATACATTTTAACTGAGATTAATGTGTGAATGATGATTTATTACCATGTTCAGTAGAAGACATTCTCTTTGCCTTCAACCTAGCAGTGGTAGGTGGCGGGAACAACTTTTTATTTTATTAAAAGAAATAAAAGTATATATATATACCGTATCTCCCAGAAGTGAGTGCACCCCTCCCCCGGACTGTGTACAATGTATATATATATATACAGTATCTCCCAGAAGTGAGTGCACCCCTCCCCCGGACTGTGTACAATGTATATATATATACAGTATCTCCCAGAAGTGAGTGCACCCCTCCCCCGGACTGTGTACAATGTATATATATATACAGTATCTCCCAGAAGTGAGTGCACCCCTCCCCCGGGCTGCATACAATGTATATATATACAGTGGGGCAAAAAAGTATTTAGTCCCCACCAATTGTGCAAGTTCTCCCACTTTCAAAAAGATGAGAGAGGCCTGTAATTGGCATCATAGGGAGACCTCAACTATGAGAGACAAAATGAGAAAACAAATCCAGACAATCACATTGGCTGATCTGGAAAGAATTTATTTGCAAATTATGGTGGAAAATAAGTATTTGGTGAATATGAAAAGTTCATGTCAATACTTTGTTATATATCCTTTGTTGGCAATGACAGAGGTCAGACGTTTCCTGGAAGTCTTCACAAGGTTGGCACACACTGTTGCTGGTATGTTGGCCCATCCTCCATGCAGATCTCCTCTAGAGCAGTGATGTTTTGGGGCTGTCGCTGGGCAACACAAAATTTCAACTCCCTCCAAAGGTTTTCTATGGGGTTGAGATCTGGAGACTGGCTAGGCCACTCCAGGACCTTGAAATGCTTCTTACGAAGCCACTCGTAAGAAGTGGTATGTTTGGGATCATTGTCATGTTGGAAGACCCAGCCACGTTTCATCTTCAATGCCCTTACTGATGGAAGGAGGTTTGCACTCAAAATCTCACGATACATGGCCCCATTCATTCTGTCCTGTACATGGATCAGTCATCCTGGTCCCTTTGCGGAGAAACATCCCCAAAGCATGATGTTGCCACCCCCATGCTTCACAGTAGGTATGGTGTTCTTTGGATGCAACTCAGCATTCTCTCTCCTCCAAACACGACGAGTTGTGTTTCTACCAATCAGTTCTATTTTGGTTTCATCTGACCATATGACATTCTCCCAATCCTCTTCTGGATCATCCAAATGCTCTCTAGCAAACTTCAGACGGGCCCGGACATGTACTGGCTTAGGCAGGGGGACACGTCTGGCACTGCAGGATCTGAGTCCCTGGCGGCGTAGTGTGTTACTGATGGTAGCCTTTGTTATGTTGGTCCCAGCTCTCTGCAGGTCATTCACTAGGTCCCCCCGTGTGGTCCTGGGATTTTCGCTCACCGTTCTTGTGATCATTTTGACCCCACGGGGTGAGATCTTGCGTGGAGCCCCAGATCGAGGGAGATTATCAGTGGTCTTGTATGTCTTCCATTTTCTAATTATTGCTCCCACAGTTGATTTGTTCACACCAAGCTGCTTGCCTATTGCAGATTCAGTCTTCCCAGCCTGGTGCAGGTCTACAATTTTGTTTCTGGTGTCCTTCGACAGCTTTTTGGTCTTCACCATAGTGGAGTTTGGAGTGTGACTGTTTGAGGTTGTGGACAGGTGTCTTTTATACTGATAACAAGTTCAAACAGGTGCCATTGATACAGGTAATGAGTGCAGGACAGAGGAGCCTCTTAAAGAAGAAGGTCCAGGTCTGTGAGAGCCAGAAATCTTGCTTGTTTGTAGGTGACCAAATACTTATTTTCCACCATAATTTGCAAACAAATTCTTTCTAGATCAGCCAATGTGATTGTCTGGATCTGTTTTCTCATTTTGTCTCTCATAGTTGAGGTCTCCCTATGATGCCAATTACAGGCCTCTCTCATCTTTGTAAGTGGGAGAACTTGCACAATTGGTGGCTGACTAAATACTTTTTTGCCCCACTGTATGTGTATGTTATTTGTTGTTTGTACCCGTAGTACCGCCCAGAAACAATAGTGCGCATTTTGTTTTCGTCTTTTTTTTTTTTTTACCTAAAACACACTGACACTGACATTGACACTAACTGACACTGATAACAATTTTTTTTAAATCCTGACCTTTGACCCTGACCTTGACCTAAACACTAACCCTGGCAATGAACTAGATCAAACCTTGATCTAGGTATTTTTCTTTTTTTTGTATTTTATTTTATAATATTTATTTATTCATCTTCTTTTTGTTTTTTTTTGTTTTTTTAACAAACATTTTTTTTCTCTCTATGCCAGGAGTTAGAGAGATACAATGTATAATATGATGTATATAATGATACAATGTATAATAGGATGTACATAATGATACAATGTATAATAGGATGTATATAATGATACAATGTATAATGGGATGTATATAATGATACAATGTATAATAGGATGTATATAATGATACAATGTATAATAGGATGTATATAATGATACAATGTATAATAGAATGTATATAATGATACAATGTATAATGGGATGTATATAACGATACAATGTATAATAGGATGTATATAACGATACAATGTATAATGGGATGTATATAATGATACAATGTATAATGGGATGTATATAATGATACAATGTATAATGGGATATATATATATATATATATATATATATAAATAATGATACAATGTATAATGGAATGTATATAATGATACAATGTATAATAGAATGTATATAATGACACAATGTATAATAGGATGTATATAATGATACAATGTATAATAGGATGTATATAATGATACAATGTATAATGGAATGTATATAATGATACAACGTATAATAGGATGTATATAATGATACAATGTATAATAGGATGTATATAATGATACAATGTATCTCTCTTTTCCATTCACAGAGAGAGAAAAAAACAAGGGGGTCGGGCTGCACAGTGACTGATCACTGTGATAGCCAATCAGAGGCTATCGCAGCGATCATGTGACCTGGGACCGGGAGTCCCGGGTCCCGATCGTTAGAACGGGACCCGATGCTCTCAGTGACACCGTGGTCTCAGTGCTTGGAGAACGCCAAGTGGCGCTCTCCCAGCACAAAGCCAGGTACACAAATATGTGGCCCCATGGAAAAAAGCCCAGTTCCGTGAGGCGGCATATTTGTGTGACGTCGCCGGGAAGGGGTTAAATGGACTGTACTGTGTTTCTGCAAAACGCTGCGGAAAACGCTTAGGTGTGAACTTGGGGTAAAAGCAAAAACGTTTTTTCTCCATTTTGGATAGGGAAAGGGAAGGTTAGAACCCCTGTCAGTTTTTTTTTTGACATTTGTATTCCATTGGGCAGAATTTCCCTGCAAAAAAAAAAGCAAAAATGCTGTTTTTTATCTTTTATTTTCCCTGCATGTGTTCATGTATCTAGCGATGTGCTGCTTTTTTTTTTTTTTTTTTTTGAATCATACAGAAAAATATCATTGCATAATATGGACACAAGCTGAGTATTTCACTCCAAACAATGGTGATCCTAACAATCAACAAATTTGTTATTCTACTCAATCTAAACTTTACTCTACGCGATTCTAACTGGGCCTCACATCAAACGCATTTCCCTTTTCCCACTGAAATGCAATTATTCTGCCGGGGACAGCAGAATGCTCTGCGAGTCAACAGGAGGAATTGCTAATCTAAAATGCTGTTTTTAAAGGGCTGCTTTGAACATGCTCTGCATGATAACCGACCCAGGACTGATTTATCTAAATGGGTGTTGAAGGAGCCATTCTTATGGCCAAGAGCAACCAATCAGATGGTTTCTATCATATTACTGCAATAAATGCATAAAAGGGGAGAATCTGATTGGTTGAAACAGGGTGCAAATTATTCCTGTGATTGTGATAAATGCCTGAAGGCTTACTGAGCAAATACGGGTCACACACAGGGGCGGACTGACCAAACTCGGGTGCTGCCCGAGGGCCCAGGATCAGTAGGGGGCCCCATGAGATGCCCCTGGTACCTATTTCATAGGCTTTTTTGAGTTTGGACAAGGACACAGGGGCCCCATGATCCCCTATTGCCCGGGGGCCCCATGAGTTGTCAGTCCGCCCCTGTTCACATAATAGAAAATTTATTTATTTCAGGTACTTATATATCGCTGTCAATTTACGCCGCAGTTTACATATATATTGTACATTCACATCAGTCCCTGACCCTCAAGGGGTGTACAATCTAAGGTCCCTAACTCACATTCATACACACACATACTAGGGACAATAGTCACATAGACAGGAGCCAATTCACCTACCAGCATGTCTTTGGAGTGTGGGAGGAAACCGGAGTACCCTGAGGAAACCCACACAGGCACAGGGAGAACATACAAACTCCAGGCAGGTGGTGCCATGGTTGGGATTCGAACCAATGACCCTAGTCCCTAACCCTCAAGGGGCGTACAATCTAAGGTCCCTAACTCACATTCATAATTACACATACTAGGGACAATTTAGACAGAAACCAATTCTACTACCGGCATGTCTTTGGATTGTGGGAGAAAACCGGAGTACCTGGAGGAAACCCATGCAGGCACAGGGAGAACATGCAAACTCCAGGCAGGTGGTGCCGTGGTTGGGATTAGAACCAATGAACCTAGTCCATAACCCTCAAGGGGCGTACAATCTAAGGTCCCTAACTCACATTCATACATACACATACTAGGGACAATTTAGACAGGATCCAATTCACCTCCCAGCATGTCTTTGGAGTGTGGGAGGAAACCGGAGTACCCGCAGGAAACCCACACAGGCACAGGGAGAACATGCAAACTCCAGGCAGGTGGTGCCGTGGTTGGGATTCGAACCAATGACCTGAGTACTGCCAGGTGGAAGTGCTAACCACTTAGCCACTATGCTGTTATTATGCATTTATTTTTCTATGTCATTTTTACAAACATCAATCCAACATGTATGTACAATATATAGTTACATAGTTAGTCTGGCTGTAAAAAGACAAAAGTCCATCCAGTTCAATCATTAAAAAAAAAAAAATTGTAATATATAAAAAAAAATTAGAAACCAAAAATTTTATTTCATTTGGGTGCAGCGTTGCATGACCGCGCAATTCTCAGTTAAAGCAACACAGCGCCGTATCACAAAAAATGGCCTGGTCAGGAAGGGGGGGGGGGGAATCCTCTGGAGGGCAAGGGGTTAAATAACAACGTTAATCCCTGGTTCACACTTCTGCGGTGCAGCATATCGCATGTGACATCAATCCAACATGAATGTACAATATATAGTTACACAGTTACATAGTTAGTCTGGCTGAAAAAAAAGGCAAAAGTCCATCCAGTTCAACCATTAAAAAAAAAAAAAGTTCTAATATATATATATAAAAAAATAAAAAACACACAATACCACCAAAAGAAAGCTCTATTTGTGGGGAAAAAAGGACGTAAATTTAATTTGGGTGCAGCGCTGCATGACCGCATAATTGTCAGTTAAAATAACGCGAAAAATGGCCTGGTCGGGAAGGGGGGGGAGAGTATCCTCTGGAGGGTGAGGGGTTAAAAAACAACATTAAGCTCTGGTTCACACTTCTGCAGTGCAGCATATCGCATGTGACATCAATCCAACATGAATGTACAATATATAGTTACATAGTTAGTCTGGCTGAAAAAAAAGACAAAAGTCCATCCAGTTCAACCATAAAAAAAAAAAAAAAAGTTATAATATATAAAAAAATTAAAAAACGCACAGACGGTTGAATACCACCAAAAGAAAGCTCTATTTGTGGGGAAAAAACGACGTAAATTTCATTTGGGTGCAGCGCTGCATGACCGCGCAATTGTCAGTTAAAGTAACACAGCGCAGTATCGCGAAAACTGGCCTGGTCAGGAAGGGGGGGGGAATCCTCTGGAGGGCGAGGGGTTAAAAAACAATGTTATGCTCTGGTTCACATGTGACATCAATCCAACATGAATGTACAATATATAGTTACATAGTTAGTCTGGCTGAAAAAAAAAGACAAAAGTCCATCCAGTTCAACCATTAAAAAAAAAAAAAAAAAGTTATAATATACAAAAAAGAAATAATGAAAAAACGCAGAGGCGATTGAATACCACCAATAGAAAGCTCTATCTGTGGGGAAAAAAAGGACGTAATTTTCATTTGGGTGCAGCGTTGCATGACCGCGCAATTGTCAGTTAAAGTCACAGAGCTGTATCGGGAAAAATGGCCTGGTCAGGAAGGGGGGGGGGGGAATCCTCTGGAGGGTGAGGGGTTAAAAAACAACATTAAGCTCTGGTTCACACTTCTGCGGTGCAGCATATTGCATGTGACATCAATCAAACATGAATGTACAATATATAGTTACATACAGTTACATAGTTAGTCTGGCTGAAAAAAAAGACAAAAGTCCATCCAGTTCAACCATGAAAAAAAAAAAGTTATAATATATAAAAAAAAATTTAAAAAATGCACAGACGATTGAATACCACCAAAAGAATGCTCTATTTGTGGGGAAAAAAAGGACGTAAATTTCATTTGGGTGCAGCGTTGCATGACCTCGCAATTGTAAGTTAAAGTAACGCAGCGCCGTATCGCAAAAAATGGCCTGGTCGGGAAGGGGGGGGGGGGGAATCCTCTGGAGGGTGAGGGGTTAAAAAACAACATTAAGCTCTGGTTCACACTTCTGCGGTGCAGCATATCGCATGTGACATCAATCCAACAGGAATGTACAATATATAGTTACACAGTTACATAGTTAGTCTGGCTGAAAAAAAAGGCAAACGTCCATCCAGTTCAACCATTAAAAAAAAAAAAAAAGGTTCTAATATATATATATATAAACACACAATACCACCAAAAAAAAGCTCTATTTGTTGGGAAAAAGGGACGTAAATTTTATTTGGGTGCAGTGTTGCATGACCGCGCAATTGTCAGTTAAAGTAACACAGCGCCGTATCACGAAAAATGGCCTGGTCAGGAAGGGGGGTAAAGCCTCTGGAGGGCGAGGGGTTAAGAAACAACATTAAGCTCTGGTTCACCCTTCTGTGGTGCAGCCAGGGGTGTATTCACCACAAGGCAAACAAGGCATTTGCCTAGGGCGGCGGAAGAAGGATCAGAAAAAGGGACACACGTGGCATGGGGACCAGGTGAGGATTTCCAGAGCTGTAAAGTTGAGTGTCTTTCCCGGGTGGGGGGTGGCATGGCATGGTGTATGGGTGGCGGTGGAAGGCTCTATTGGCTGGGGGGGGGGGGTGATTGGTGGTGGTTGTTGTCAGTCTCTATCCATGGGGGGGTGCAGGGTGATGTGGTGTTGGTCAGTGTCTGCGTGGAGGGGGAGGGAGTTGGGCGGCCATTTTTGTGTTGCCTAGGGCAGCACAAAACCTAAATACACCACTGGGTGCAGCATATCGCATGTGACATCAATCCAGCATGAATGTATAATATTTAAGTACATAGTTAGTCTGGCTGAAAAAAAGACAAAAGTCCATCCAGTTCCACCGTTAAAAAAAAAAAAAAGTTATAATATGTAATTATATATATAATATCTTGATAACGCCCTATGGGAGGGGCGAAACGCGTTGACGCATTTCCGGTCCACACTCCATGCGCCTGACGTCATTTCCGGTGAGTGGAACGCACGCTGAGCGGTGCGTTCCAGCGGCCATCTTGGTTCACTGTTTGGTCTAAGAGGAGTCCTGTCTTTATTCCACTGTGGATGTGAGAGTCCTGGAAGGAAAAGTTTGTATATCTGCTGAAACTGAAGCCTTGTATACATAATAAATAGAGATGAGCGAATCGAACTTGGCGAAGTGGAATTCGTTTAGAATATTAGGAAAAATTCGATTCGCACCGAATCCGAATTTTAGCAAACTTCGGATGCACGAATCGAATTTTTCCCGATCAGCCGGCAAAAAGTGTCACTGCAGAGAGCTCCGCTATTTCTGACAGTTCTCTGACAGTTCCTTCACATTTACAGCGGTTGAAACATTGTATCTATTTGTTTCCATTTAGGATACAGATGTTTTTATTCGGAAACAAATAGATACAATGTTTCAACCGCTGTAAATGTGAAGGAACTGTCAGAGAACTGTCAGAAATAGCGGAGCTCTCTGCAGATACACTTTTTGCTGTACTGGAATTCTTCTTCTTTTCATTCTTCTTCTTCTTTTCATTCTTCTTCTTCTTCTTTTCATTCTTCTTTTCATTCTTCTTCTTCTTCTTTTCATTCTTCTTCTTCTTCTTCTTTTCATTCTTCTTTTCATTCTTCTCATTCTTCTTTTCATTCTTCTTCTTTTCATTGTTCTTCTTCTTCTTTTCATTCTTCTTCTTCTTCTTTTCATTCTTCTTTTCATTCTTCTTCTTCTTTTCATTCTTCTTTTCATTCTTCTCATTCTTCTTTTCATTCTTCTTCCCATTATTCTTTTCATTCTTCTTCTTCTTCTTTTCATTCTTCTTTTCATTCTTCTTTTCATTCTTCTTCTCATTCTTCTTTTCATTCTTCTTCTTTTCATTCTTCTTCTTCTTTTCATTCTTCTTCTTCTTTTCATTCTTCTTTTCATTCTTCTTCTTCTTTTCATTCTTCTTCTTTTCATTCTTCTTATTCTTTTCATTCTTCTTTTCATTCTTCTTCTTCTTTTCATTCTTCTTCTTCTTCTTTTCATTCTTCTTTTCATTCTTCTTCTTCTTCTTTTCATTCTTCTTTTCATTCTGCTTCTTCTTCTTTTCATTCTTCTTCTTCTTTTCATTCTTCTTCTTCTTTTCATTCTTCTTCTTCTTTTCATTCTTCTTCTTCTTCTTCTTTTCATTCTTCTTTTCATTCTTCTTCTTCTTCTTTTCATTCTTCTTCCTCTTCTTTTCATTCTTCTTTTCATTCTTCTTCTTCTTCTTTTCATTCTTCTTCTTTTCATTCTTCTTCTTCTTCTTCTTCTTTTCATTCTTCTTCTTCTTCTTCTTCTTCGTCGTGCCCCGTGACTGCCCAAATGAGTGAAGTGTGCGGTGATTCTAAGATCGACGGCACTCATCTGCATGTCATACTGACTGTCAGTATTATTTCTCTTCCCCAGCAGACTCCAAGGGCATTTAAATTAAAGGTACAGTGTTCTGCACTAATATAAAGGCTCTCTGAAGCCTAGAAACCCTTTTAATAAGTTAAATTCGCAGCGAATAAATTCGCATCGAATCGAATTTCTCCCGCAAATTCGGCGAATCAGCCGAATCGAATTTTTGAATAATTCGCTCATCTCTAATAATAAACATGCCTTTAGCAAGTTTTTAACATGTGAGTGGCCTGAATCTCCATTTGCAAAAAGTTACTATTGTGTGACAATATTATGCTATGGGAGTTTTTTTCTTTTGGTTGGATGGTGGAGTCTATTCGGAGGGTGAAGACTTTCCCTAGCGTGGCATCAAAGAGGGTTTAGGATCCCTAAAAATTCCTTAAAGGTCTTTTACTCACCAAGTTCTGGTGAGTGTATTCGATGTTGGTTTGTGCACGGGTGGAAGGTGAAAGTATTTTTTGAAGAAAAGAAGTTTGCACTTTTATTTCAACAATTTAATTATGTTTTCAGCACATGGACTTTTGGGTGTTTTTGTTTAAGATTAAGGGTAAACACGAATAATTTATGCACTTATTTTATATGATTTATTATATTGATTAATCATCTAAATTTGTGCTGTTTATTTATATTTATATATATAATATGTGTGTGTAAAGTGCTGCGAAAGTGACGGCGCTATATAACTAGGAAATGGTGCTGGTCAGGGACTTGGAGGGTGGACTTACGTGTTTACAACTAGATTCACCAGATAACAGGGGCGGGCTGACCATTTGGAAACTCGGGCACTGCCCGAGGGCCCGGGGTCAGTAGGGGGTCCCATGAGATGCCCCTGGTACCTTTTTCATAGGCTTTTTTGAGTTTGGGCAAGGACATAGGGGCCTCATGATCCTCTATTGCCCAGGGGCCCCATGAGTTGTCAGTCTGCCCCTGCTCCAAAAATATGCTGGTAGGAGAATTGGCTCCTGTCTAAATTGTCCCTAGTATGTGTATGTATGAATGTGAGTTAGGGACCTTAGATTGTACGCCCCTCAGGGGCGGGGACTGATGTGAATGTACAATATATATGTAAAGTGCTGCGTACATTGATGACGATATATATATAAGTACCTGAAATAAATAAATAATATTAGGAGCACATGTACCAATGGATAGGTTAGGGGTAGGTGTGCCTGGCGGAGCCCATCCCTCCACTATTTCCCACAAAACCTCATGCTTCTCAGAAGAGTACAGGGGGCCCCATGAGTTGTCAGTCCACCCCTGCCAGATAAGGAACAATAAATACTCTGCAAGTTGGGATAAAGGAGGACGGGAGGAAGGAATGGGGGTCATATTTTGCCCAGAAAGGAAACAAGCCTTCCTGATAACTCGCTGTCCCCCCTTCAACCTTTTGGGAAGCCCATACATCAGTAGTGTGAGGTCAACTAATTCAGATTGCTTCACAAAGAGGCAGAAAATGGGAACAATGTAGGAAGTCCCTGGAGGTTTCCTTCGAAATGGCTTCCAGAGATTTAGAAAATAATCCCTCCCCCCACACAAAGAAACAAATAGGTTCTATCGAAATAAAACTTAATTTGTTCTTGACAGACATTGCTGAACATCAACTGAGATTGACTATCCAGAGGTTCTATGTGAACAGAGACGGGCACAATGCTGTGTAGCCACCTCGGCAATCCATACTGTCCACTTACTCCAATGTCTCTCCGATGTCCCTCAGGACAAGCAGCCAAATTCTAATAACCTAGTTGAGAATCTAAAGGAATTTCAGTCCCACTTATCTTAATTATGCAACCGAAGACATCCTGTATTCCCTCGAAGCGAAGCTTTCTTGATCAGATCACTTTGCCAGGCATACCCTCTCATCATCTCACCATGCTTGATACGGACATTGAGCCACAAAGGTTCTGATGGCAATCAAGTCTCTTAAAACAGTTAAAGAAAACAGGTCCTCTTTAATTCCATAAGAATCGGATATCTTAGTCTGGCATATTAGTACTTTGTTTCTCTCAAACACTTCCCATGCTTCCTAGGGGATCAGGAAGATTTTTTTTTCCCCCACTGGAGCAAACTGGATCATGCTTTTGTAGCACTACCCCCTTAGGAGTCGCTGAGTTTTGGGTCCCCCTATAGTTCTGCACAGCCAGGCATCACACATTTTCTTCCTCCACACTGGAGACAGTAACCAGGCTAGTTTTTGTAGTTGTATTAAGGGTTATTGAACCTGGATAGGGTTGAGGGATGCATGGGATGCCCAAGGAACTGTGAACTGTGAGGACAACTCCTTAGCGACTATGTACAAGTCTATGGACAAAAAAGAAACAACTGTCTCTTCTCTGAGAGCACTCCGGCTCTCTAGTGTACCTCCTCGGACCCCAGATGAATCCTCTTCTTCACCCAACTGTACTGAGGGTATTCCCTGGACAAGGGGACCCAGAAACTGCGAACTTCAACAGTCCCAGTTAAGGAGCTAGTTGGGTTCTCCACCTGACTGTCCTCTCCCCTTATCCAGCCAAGGGGGTGCAAGGTCACTCACACTGTCCTCCCTGATAGCTTAATGGGTTGCTGGCAGCTTTCAGACCTTCCGCAGGGCTGGCTCCTTCCCTGCTGCTCAGGCTGTCCCTCCTGATAGGTGGTACAGTGGAGATCCTCTTCTCCATCACCTGCTTGTATGTAGGCCCCTTCCCTGGGCCCCCTCCAGGCTCCACACTCCGCCTCTCACTCCATCTTCCACCCGACTCTGACCCACATTCCGAGGCTCTGTGATTCTTAAGAGTTGTCTTGGTCACCATGCCCAGCCTCCTGCCAGGGGTTTGGCCAAGGTCTATTAGGCATGCAGATCAGAGCTTTCTCCCCTTCTCCATCCTTCTTACAGAAAGCTCTCAGGTTTCTGGAGGGGTGGGAGGTCTCAAAAAGCTCTGACCTTCAGAACCTCCCTAGCCTGTCCTGAGGTAACCTCTGCCTCACTCACCGGCTGACTCATCTAGCAGCTATCTAACCTGGAGGGTGTTACCTTTTATTGCAGTTTTTTTTGCCTTCCTCTGTGTCAACTTTGGGTATAGGATTGTGTATATGGAGGTTTTCTATTTATTTATTTTTTTTCTATTGGTTGAATCAGATGGGTTTGTGTCTTTTTTTCAACCTATCTACAGTATGCAACTACTGTATATAATAAAGTTAGCTGCCAGTATATTAATGATATATAAATCCAATACTGACCCCCAAGCTTGCCCTAAGTTTCGACCAATATCATTTCAAAATGTTTGAATGCTGACATTGAAAAAAAAGTAGCTAAGGTTCTAGCATTCGGATCAGGGGCGGACTGACCATTGGGGAACTCGGGCACTGCCCGAGAGCCCGGGATCAGTAGGGGGCCCCATTAGATGTCCCTGGTACCTTTCATAGGCTTTTTTGGGTGTGGGTTGAGTGTGGGCGAGGACAAAGGGGCCCCATGATTCCCTATTGCTCGGGGACCCCATGAGTTGTCAGTCCGCCCCTGGTTCAGATTAAACATAAGCTGGCCATAGATGGATTGAATCAAAGCCGGTTCAGCAGGGACCGGACAAAATTCAATCCATCTATGGTCAGGCTGGTTGTACTGAAGCTGATCCAGCAGTTGACTTCAGTACAACCAGCCTGTTGGATTTTTTTCATGCGATCACTGCCTCTGGCTATAACCACCAGCAGTGATCATTGTGTTCTCCTGACAGGAAAGGCCCCACCGGCAGAAAACAATAGGACTTCAGGAGAGATCCCCCCCATCAATGAGTGTGTTGATGGGAGAACCAAGCAATTTTCTCCTTCCACCCATGGTCAGGGGCGGACTGACCGTTTGGAAACTCAGGCACTGCCCGAGGGCCCGGGGTCAGTAGGGGGCCCCATGAGATGCCTCTGGTACCTTTTTCATAGGCTTTTTTGAGTTTGGGCAAGGACACAGGGGCCCTATGATCCCCTATTGAGGGCCAGGGGTCAGTAGGGGGCCCCATGACATGCCCCTGGTACCTTTTTCATAGGCTTTTTTGAGTTTGGGCAAGGACACAGGGCATGATCACCTATTGCCCGGGGGCCCCATGAGTTGTCAGTCCGCCCCTGCCCATGGTGACAAAAATTTTTCATAATCTATGGGCTGCTTTATTCCTCAGCCAACAACATTTTGTTCTACAGAAATGGGACTTTTTTTTAATAGATCTTTGTACTTTATTCCCAGCCCATAGCTAATTTAGAATATAGGTGTCCGTTTATGACACAGAGAATAGCTGCGATTCAGAGGATCGCAGCTATTCTCTGGTCATTCACAGTTTATGACACTCAGGAGATCAGCGGAGAACATGTTCAGCTCTTCACTGGAGATCTGTGTTCTCCCTCCAGATTCTCCAGCCCAGAGCTGGAGAATCGGTGGGACCGCAAACTAAAAAGCGCTAATTTATCTCTGCTTAGTAAACTGATCTTTTACTGTAATCTCGCGAGATTATAGTAAAATCAGCCGTTTGTAGACCGTTCTCCAGCATTTGTAGGCCGTTCTCCAGCGTTTGGAGACCGTTCTCCAGCGTTTGGAGACCGTTCTCCAGCGTTTGGAGACCGTTCTCCAGCGTTTGTAGGCCATTCTCCAGCGTTTGTAGGCCGTTCTCCAGCGTTTGGAGACCGTTCTCCAGCGTTTGTAGGCCGTTCTCCAGCGTTTGGAGACCGTTCTCCAGCGTTTGGAGACCGTTCTCCAGCGTTTGGAGACCGTTCTCCAGCGTTTGTAGGCCGTTCTCCAGCGTTTGTAGGCCGTTCTCCAGCGTTTGGAGACCGTTCTCCAGCATTTGTAGGCCGTTCTCCAGCGTTTGGAGACTATTCTCCAGCGTTTGTAGACCGTTCTCCAGCGTTTGGAGACCATTCACAGGAGAACTGTGTTCTCAGAGAATGCCGGAGAACTGAGCAGCGATCATTTATCGCTGGTTCATAAACGGACACCATAGTGGCTTTGTTTCTAACACGTTTTTGATTCAGCATGGAACCCATCAGGGCTGCCCCCTCTCCCCAGGTTTTTTTTTTTTTGTATTTTAGCACTTGAACCTTTGACAATAGCAACTAGAACCAGGAAATAGAGGACAAATATCACAAAGTATTACTTTCTGCTGATTTTTTTTTATATCTCAAATCCACAAACCTCTCAGACATAGTTAATACCCTTTCATCACTCTGAGATCTCTTGGGCCTTTGTGTAAATGAAGCCAAATTAAGGGCCACGAACATTTCTTTGGATTCCCACACACTCCTTTAGGTTCAATCCAACTTCCAGTGTCAACTGGACGTCCAAATGGGAATTCATATTACCCCCCTCCTAGAGCAAGGCAAATTACCCAAGCCTTTTTAGAGAGCTCTAACACCTCCTTGGCACCTGCCATTCCCTTCCTTTTTCTTGTTCCGGACAAATATGCACAGGTGAAATAAAATCTGGAACTACTGAATTACCAATTCCGATTGCAGGACCTATCTTATGTATCGAACAGCTCAAATTGCTAGGATTTAGAAGAAGCAGGGGTGGACTGACAACTCATGGGGCCCCCGGGCAGTAGGGGTTCAATGGACACATTCCGACCCACCTTTAAAGCCTGAAGGACAGAAAACTGGCCTTTTTTTCTGGACAGTTTGGAGACCTCTATTTTAGACTAACCCCTTTGCATTGACAGTACACATATATGCGGCCACACTGGGGTGTTTTTTCCCCCATGGGGACGCATACACGTGTCTTTGTTCTGGGAGAGCACCATACAAAAACCGAGACCGAGGTCTCACCGGGAGCACAAGGTCCCGTACTAACGGTCAGGACCCGAAACTCTCCGTTCCGGTTCATCTGATCGCTGTGATCGCCTCTGGTTGGCTATCACAGTGATCAGTCATTGTGGGCCCGCCCCTGTGTTTTTCTCTCTCTGTGAATGGAGAAGAAAGATACATTGTATCCAGGGGTGGACTGACAACTCATGGGGCCCCCAGGCAATAGGAGATCATGGGGCCCCTGTGTCCTCGACTACACTCAAACCACACCCAAAAAAGCCTATGAAAGGTACCAGAGGCATCTCATGGGGCCCTCTACTGACACCGGGCCCCCGGGCAGTGCCCGAGTTCCCAAATGGTCAGTCCGCCCCTGATAAGAAGACAAAAAAGTCTTAGCTTACCTTCCAAATTTTTCCTAGACACACATTTTCCAGTTGTCTAGGAGTACAAGATACAGTATACCCCTGGAAGGCCTTCGTGATACATGAGAGCTCTCTAAGAATGTATTTGAATATTATCGATGCCAATTTACAGCCCAATATGCGTCCCGCTCCAATACTGCCCTTCCGTTCCCACCTGACGTTCCATTCTGCCAAACCCTTGAATTCTCTAGTAGATTGATCTGCCCCCGTTTACCTTTATTGGGAATAATGAATTTCTTCTTATTTCTCCCAGCTTATGAACAGCCTTTGCAATTAAATTCTGTTCTTCTAAAGCGCTTATATATGTGTACAACTTATTTACCTTCAGACTTATGACTGCCTCTAGCAGTCTTGGAAGGCACCCAGTTCTCGACTCTAGATACATTCTTCCATTATCTCTGCTCACTCCTGAAAGATCGATCCGAGACACCTCGACATATCTTTAACTCTGAAAGGAAATGCTGGCATGGCCAAAAGACTCCCTAGGTCTTTATTTCGCTTGATATAAGGAGCTCAGTGCCCCCAACAATTCTATTATACTTTCATATATGGCTATTCTGTATATGGGGCAGCAATGGACCAGGTAGGGTGGTAATGCAACTTTCAAGAGTTCTGGTTGCAGGTTGCCATGAGCTTTTCTAACGTACTATCCCTGGAAAACTCCTGAAAGATTTTGATGCAGTGGCAGGGCCTGTGCTAGACTATTATTCGCCCAGGTACGTGCACCCCCCTCCCCCCCCCCTGAAAAAAACTTCACCTGCATTTCTACTTCATCCCTCCTAGCACACATCCTCTCCCCCAAATCCCCCCTCATAGCATAAATCCCACCAATTCCTCCTAATACATATCCCCCTAAAGCTCTCCTCCTGGCACAATACCCTCCAAATTGCCTTTCCCAGCACAAATCCTTCCTTCCCACCCAAATTCCCCCTCCTAGCACAACCCCTCCCTCCCCCAGCACAACCCGCCCTGATCTCCCCTCTTAGCGCAATACCCCCATCCTAACACAAATCCCCCCCCCAATCCCTCTCTCCTAGCACAAAAAACTTCACCTGCAATTCTACTTCACCCCTCCTAGCACATATCCTCTCCCCCAAATCCCCCCTCGTAGCATAAATCCCCCCAATTCCTTCTAATGCAAATCCCCCTAAAGCCCTCCTCCTGGCACAATACCCCCCTAATTGCCCTTCCCAGCACAAATCCTTCCTTCCCAAATTCTCCCTCCTAGCCTAACCCCTCTCTCCCCCAGCACAACCCGCCCCGATCCCCCCTACTAGCGCAATACCCCCCCAAATCCCCCTCTCCTAGCACAAATCCCCCCCAATCCCCTCTGATAGCACAAATTCCCCCAATCCCCTATCTGAGCACAAATTCCCCAAAATCCCCCCTCCCAGCACAACCATTCCCCCCAATTCCCCCTCCTAGCACATATCCCACCCCTACTCCTCCCTCCTAGCACAAAAAACTTCACCTGCAATTCTACTTCACCCCTCCTAGCACATATCCTCTCCCCCAAATCCCCCCTCGTAACATAAATCCCCCCAATTCCTTCTGATGCAAATCCCCCTACAGCCCTCCTCCTGGCACAATACCCTCCTAATTGCCCTTCCCAGCACAAATCCTTCCTTCCCACCCAAATTCCCCCTCCTAGCCTAACCCCTCTCTCCCCCAGCACAACCTGCCCCGAACCCCCTACTAGCGCAATACCCCCCCAAATCCCCCTCTCCTAGCACAAATCCCCCCCAATCCCCTCTGATAGCACAAATTCCCCCAATCCCCTATCTGAGCACAGATTCCCACAAATCCCCCCTCCCAGCACAACCATTCCCCCCAATTCCCCCTCCTAGCACAAATCCCACCCCCACTCCTCCCTCCTAGCATAAAAAAAATTCACCTGCAATTCTACTTCACCTCTCCTAGCACATATCCTCTCCCCCAAATCCCCCCTCGTAACATAAATCCCCCCAATTCCTTCTAATGCAAATCCCCCTACAGCCCTCCTCCTGGCACAATACCCTCCTAATTGCCCTTCCCAGCATAAATCCTTCCTTCCTACCCAAATTCCCCCTCCTAGCCTAACCCCTCCCTCCCCCAGCACAACCCGCCCCGATCCCCCCTACTAGCGCAATACCCCCCCAAATCCCCCTCTCCTAGCACAAATCCCCCCCAATCCCCTCTGATAGCACAAATTCCCCCAATCCCCTATCTGAGCACAAATTCCCCCAAATCCCCCCTCCCAGCACAACCATTCCCCCAATTCCCCCTCCTAGCACAAATCCCACTCCTCCCTCCTAGCACAACTTCACCCCCAATCTCTTACTAAACGGACAAATCCCACATTAAACAAAAATGAAAATTAGTCATATATATCTTTTGGGCAACTAGGCAAGTAATTGCCTAATTGTGGGGACAATAGGGGGTTGATGTACTAAAGGCAAATAGACAGTTACTCCAGAGCTTAGTAAATGAGGTAAAGCTTCACTTTGCAAAGTATACCCAATCACACGCAAGGAAAATTAAAAAATAAAAACAGCATTTTTGCTTGCATATGATTGGAGGACGGAAGCAGGGGCGGACTGACAACTCATGGGGCCCCCGGGCAATAGGAGATGATGGGGCCCCTTTGTCCTTGCCCAAACTCAAAAAAGCCTATGAAAAAGGTACCAGGGGCATCTCATGGGGCCCCCTACTGACCCCGGGCCCTCGGGCAGTGCCCGAGTGCTCGAATGGTCAGTCTGCCCCTGGACGGAAGTCAACAGAACTTCTCATTTACTGAGCTCTGGAGCAACTGCACTTTGCAAAGTGCACCGTCTGTTTGCCTTTAGTAAATCGACACCAAAGAGTTACAGGCAAAATGATTAATGAAGAACTCAAGGCGATACTCACTAGAAACGTCTGAAGGTCTAATCCCCTTGGATGCAATACCTATATTCTGATGGGTTGGACCACGTCCTGTTGCATATATGACAGTATATCTTGCCAGTGGCGTCCCGAGGCAGGTGCGGGGGGTGCGGTCCGCACCAGGTGACACCGACCGCACGGGGTGACACCGGACCCGCTCCACAAAAAGGTAAGTTGTAAAGCAAGCTGACGATCCCCGCAGGGTGGATCCGATCTATCATGCAGGGATCAACGGCTTTCTTTACAACCTACCTTTTCTTGAAGCGGGTCCGGTGTCACCCCGTATAGGTTGCATGCCGGCGATCCTCGTCCCTAGGGTTGGTGTCACCCGGTGCGGTAACACTTGGTGACACCCCCTCCGATGATCCCCGCAGGATGGATCGGATCTGCGGATTGAGCTTAATGGATAGGGGTCCGATCCATTATGCTCAATCCGCAGATCCGATCCATTCTGCGGGGATCGTCGGAGGGGGTGTCACCAAGTGTTACCGCACCGGGTGACACCAACCCTAGGGACGCCTCTGTATCTTGCTATCCTTCATGGACCTTGGCCTCCCTGGGGAAAGACCACCCCCATCCCACCCCTTCCCACCTCATAATAACAGCTCCTTACTTACCTTTATCTCTTCTCTTTTCTTTTTCTTTTCTTTTGCTATCAGAAAATCCATGCTCGACCTTTTCATCTTTTTTTTCTTTTTGACCAAAGCTGTATATATATATATATATATATATATATATATATATATATATATATATACACACACACTGATTAGCCAATTTTGGGAGAATACACTCCATCGGAGACTTGAGCGCAGTCAGTGGCAGCTTTACATCTAGTTCATATGCCCCCATTATGTATTACATCCTTTCAACTTCCCATTCATATGGAAATTCTCAGTCCTATATAATGCAGATTTTCCCCTAGATTTACTCCAACAGCATTTATTCCACGTAGCATGAGTCATTCTTCTTCATCGGACAATTTATATACTTCACTTTTGTATCTTTCTTCTATGGTACATTTTGAGGACATTTCCTCTTTTTTTTTTCAGTATGTGAAAAGGCAACTTGGAAATTACAATTTACATCACTTGCTTCTGCATACTTTGTATATTTAAAACTTAAAACTCAATAAAAAGTGTAAAAAAAGAAGAAGAGCAGGGAAAATGTTGCTTCTTCTGAAATATAATCAATATTGCTTACTGGGCCTTGTTCACACCAGATACGTTGTGGATATTAAAAAAGAAAATGGCGCGCTACTTTTTGCTTCACTGAATGGGGTCATTTACAATGTGTTGGAAGAGATTTCAAAACTTGGTGGCAGGTATTCATTTTAAAATGCATGAATATAATTGTGATGAAAATCTAAGGCGTGCTGACCACCAATGTAAGGAGCATTCTTCCCACTGACCACCAATGATAGGAGCATTCTTCCCACTGACCACCAATGATAGGAGCATTCTTCCCACTGACCACCAATGTAAGGAGCATTCTTCCCACTGACCACCAATGATAGGAGCATTCTTCCCACTGACCACCAATGATAGGAGCATTCTTCCCACTGACCACCAATGTAAGGAGCATTCTTCCCACTGACCCCCAATGTAAGGAGCATTCTTCCCACTGACCACCAATGTAACAAGCATTCTTTCAACTGATCACCAATGTAAAGAGCATTCTGACCACCAATGTAAGGAGCATTCTTCCCACTGACCTACAATGATAGGAACATTTTTCCCACTAACAACCAACGTAAGGAACATTCTTCCCACCAACCTTCAATGTAAGGAGCATTCTTCCCACTGACCTCCAATGTAAGGAGCATTCTTCCCACAGACCACCAATGATAGGATCATTCTTCCCACTGACCACCAATGATAGGATCATTCTTCCCACTTCCAATGTAAGGAACAGTCTTCCTACTGACTACCAATGTAGGAAGTATTTCGACCCACGGGCCACCAATGTAAGGAGCAGTCTTCCCACTGACCTCCAATGTAAGGAGCATCTTCCCACTGACCACCAATGTAAGTAGCATTCTTCCCACTGACCACCAATGTAAGCAGCATTCTTCCCACTGACCTCCAATGTAAGGAGCATTCTTCCCACTGACCTCCAATGTAAGGGACATTCTTCCCACTGGCCTCCAATGTAAGGGACATTCTTCCCACTGATCACCAATGTAAGGGACATTCTTCCTACTGACCACCAATGTAAGGAGCATTCTTCCCACTGACCACCAATGTAAGGAGCGTTCTTCCCACTGACCACCAATGTAAGGAGCATTCTTCCCACTGACCCCCATGTAAAGGACAGCTGCACCATTACAATGCATTACACAAATACAGGACAAGTCTACAGGCCGGGTAAAATCCTATAGCAGCAGATGTGTCCTGTGGGCCATAGTTTGGAGACCCTTGCTTCCTTCTCATGGGCCATGATGCTCTGTGCCACTTATCACTAACCCTTTCTGTTCCAAGAGATATCAGTGCTAAAGCCCAACCATAATGTAAGAATCTGGGTACAAAAGCAGATGGCAGAAAACACCAGAGATGTAGCTGCATTCTGGAAGAGCTTTATCAGCACGGACACTTGCAGTCCAAACGAGGGACATGTGACAGGCTGACAACACAAAAGCACAATTGCAAGACAGTTGTCACATTACAGGAAGTGCCTAAAAAATGATCTTCAGGACAGAATCATTACATACTATGTTAATCAGCTGATTGAAAACAACATTTGGATACCATTAGCATGTTAGTGTTTTTCGGAGATTTTAGTATCGGGTTTAGATCTACTTTATAGTATTTGTGAGCATACAATGTTATAGACACTTTCTGATACAGTTAGAACTATGCAGGTACCATAACGGCTTTTCCTTAGTTTCAGAAATGTTCTGTCTTAGCTTTCTTACAAGAGTACAAAGTTCTATCATGTGATCACGCATCTCTTCTTTCTGATGGGGGGGGGGGGTTACAGGACACTGTGCAGACACACAGCCTGCCTGTATGCCATAGTCTGTTCAGCCCGAGGTAAGATACAGGCTGAGCTTGAGCAGGGGGCGTGTTCAAGCTGTGATCGGGAGGCGTGTGTGTGCCAGAGGAAGATTGTGATTGGACGCGGTGTGTGCCAGAGGAAGACTGTGATTGGGAGGGGGTGTGTGCCAAAGGCAGGCTGTGATTGGGAGGGGGTGTGTGCCAGAGGCAGGTTGTGATTGGGAGGGGGTATGTGCCAGAGGCAAGCTGTGATTGGGAGGGGTGTGTTCCAGAGGAAGCCTGTGATTGGGAGGAGTGTGTGCCAGAAGAAGACTGTGATTGGGAGGGGGGGTGCCAGAGGCAGGCTGTGATTGGGAGGGGGGTGCCAGAGGCAGGCTGTGATTGAGAGGGTGTGTGTGCCAGAGGAAGACTTTGATTGCGAGGGGTGTGTGCCAGAGGAAGACTGTGATTGGGAGGGGTGTGTGCCAGAGGAAGACTATGATTGGGAGGGGTGTGTGCCAGAGGAAGACTGTGATTGGGAGGGGTGTGTGCCAGAGGAAGACTGTGATTGGGAGGGGTGTGTGCCAGAGGCAGGCTGTGATTGGGAGGGGGTGTGTGCCAGAGGAAGACTGATTGGGAGGGGTGTGTGCCAGAGGAAGACTGTGATTGGGAGGGGTGTGTGCCAGAGGAAGACTGTGATTGGGAGGGGGTGTGTGCCAAAGGTAGACTGTGATTGGGAGGGGTGTGTGCCAGAGGAAGACTGTGATTGGGAGGGGTGTGTGCCAGAGGAAGACTGTGATTGGGAGGGGTGTGTGCCAGAGGAAGACTGTGATTGGGAGGGGTGTGTGCCAGATGCAGGCTGTGATTGGGAGGGGGTGTGTGCCAGAGGAAGACTGTGATTGGGAGGGGGTGTGCATGTGATTGGGAGGGTGTGTGCCAGAGAAAGACTGTGATTGGGAGGGGTGTGTGCCAGAGGAAGACTGTGATTGGGAGGCGGTGTGTGCCAGAGGAAGACTGATTGGGAGGGGGTGTGTGCCAGAGGAAGACTGTGATTGGGAGGGGTGTGTGCCAGAGGCAGGCTGTGATTGGGAGGGTGTGTGCCAGAGGAAGACTGTGATTGGGAGGGGTGTGTGCCAGAAGAAGACTGTGATTGGGAGGGGTGTGTGCCGGTGGAAGACTGTGATTGGGAGAGGTATGTGCAGGAGGAAGACTGTGTTTGGGAGGCGGTGTGTGCCAGAGGAAGACTGATTGGGAAGGGGTGAGCCAGAGGAAGACTGTGATTGGGAGGGGTGTGTGCTAGAGGCAGGTTGTGATTGGGAGGGGTGTGTGCCAGAAGAAGACTGTGATTGGGAGGTGGGTGTGTGCCAGAGGAAGACTGTGATTGGGAGGGGTGTGTACCAAAGGAACGCTGTGATTGGGAGGTGGTGTGTGCCAGAGGAAGGCTGTGATAGGAAGGGAGTATGTACCTGAGGCAGATTGTGATTGGTCAAGGGGTGTTTGCCAGAGGCAGACTGAGATTGGGAGGGTGGCATGGTGGCTGAACAAACTACCCAATCCAGGAATGCTGTGTGTATGCACAGTGTCCTGTACCTCTGAATGGCCAGCCAATGGATGAAAAGTGACCATGCAAGAACAGATCAGCTTCTCTGCTTTGTGTGGTCAGATAAATCAAGGAAGAAAGGTGAGTGGCAGGATCAACCAACTACTTCAGATGGAAGAAGCACATGAAAATGATAGAGATTTATAAGATGCATGTATGTGAAAACACACAGAAAAAAAATATTTAGGGCAACATTTTAACTTTCAGCTTAGACTAGGAAGTTTAACGTTTTGAAAGAGTTAAACTGAAATGTGTGAGCTAAAATGTCCCCGCCGGCCCACATCTCCTCTCATCCATCTCTTCATGTATTATTTCCAGAAAGAGTAAACATAATAAGATGCATTCGGTCCTATGGAGATGAGCAATGCTCTCTTTATTTAGTCTGCATTTCATTCCCGATGCCATCACCGCCAGCTACCATTTCCTGTACCTTCCCTTTTGACCTATCTTTGAAGTGGTTATTATATCTAGTACTCAGGCTTTCAATGGTGACTCTTTAATGGAGAAGAAGAATTCTATTTTAAATTCTCACAAACACAAGGTTTTGCCAGGGAAGTACACGCAAAGCACCGAACGCAGCCGGTAAGGTCTGATGCAATATATCTGTAACATAGAAATAATAGAGTAATGAGAATAAAAACTGCTAACATTTGTCTGATGTGATTTATGATGTGTGCGACATTTGCATTGCTACTACAGGACTATTGAAGCTGGTGAACGAAAAAGACGCACTGAGACCACGAGCACACGACCCGCAACGCTGCCAAGAGTAGCCAATAGCGTTGGGCTTGATGTTCGAGTCGAACACGAGTTTGACGCAAACATGTGCCATTCGTGTGTTCAGTAATGGCGTTCGGTGGGCTGTTCCCACATGGAAGAAAAATATATTTTAAAAATATTAAAATATTCTTCCCAAATATATTGACATATATTTGAAATACTACAGTTTTGGCCGTATTCAATATATTTCAATAAATGTATGTGTGTGTATATATATATTTATACACACACACACACACACACACACAAATATATATATATACATACACACACACATATATATATACACATATATAAATATACATTATATATATATATATGTATATTTATACATATATTCTTCCAAAATATTGAGATATATTTGAAATACTACAATTTTGGTCGTATTCAATATATTTCAATAAATATATGTGTGTATGTATATATATATATATATATATATACACACACTGTATGTTGAAATGCGTTTTTATTACAAATATATGAAAAATATTTTAAAAAATACATTTTGAAATATACTGTATATATACTGTGCGGCAACTGGAAGTGACGTGAGTGGAAACCGGAAGTGACGCAATCGGCGCCATTTTGTGGCACTCGGCGGTGGTGAGAGCACTGCAGGGACCCACATAGCATGTTTGCTCGGTTTCACTATCTGCAGCATTTTTGAGCTTGAATTTCATTTATTGCTTGTAAGTGGCTGTCTATTTGGGCCAATAAAGAAGGTATTTTGTTCTGCATCACTGGGGTTCTCTTTTGTGTTTTATCCCTTACATGACCATTTGGGAGGTGATCACAGAGGAGGAAGAAGGGTGGTTGTGCATCATTTTCAGTGCCTTTCAGGGGCGGACTGACCATTTGGAAACTCGGGCACTGCCCGAGGGCCCGGGGTTAGTATTGGGCCCCATGAGATGCCCCTGGTACCTTTTTCATAGGCTTTTTTGAGTTTGGGCAAGGACACAGGGGCCCCATGATCCCCTATTGCCCGGGGGCCCCATGAGTTGTCAGTCCGCCCCTGGTGCCTTTATACCTATTACCAACCAACCCATGGAATGACATCTGTGTGTCCTGAAGAGAGTGACATCTTGGTGTATGGGAGACGGCGATTGTCATCTTTAAGCGATTTAGCCAACCATGAGAATGGGGGGCATATTTATCTGGTGAGTGCACACCCAAAAGGGAGGACACTTTATTTTGCACACGTGGTGACCTTTCTTGCAGAATTTGACGAGTTTGTGGGTTCATTAACCACTTCCCGTCCAGCCCATGTATATAAACGGCCGGACGGTGGCAGTGCAGGGTCGGGTGGCCGTTTATAAACAGCCTCCCCACCCCCTGCTTGTGCACGCTCCCTGGGAGTGCGCAGCACCGCGATCCGGTGCCTGCTGTGTCCTCCGAACACCGATCGTCGGACGGGACCTCTGTGTGAGGTCCCAATCATGTGATCACTGATTGGCCAATCAGTGATCACATGAAGAATAGTAAGCAAGATGTCACTTCTGACATCATTGCTTACTACGTGTGAAATCTGTGAATGATCACAGAGGTCACATGGTACAGGGCTATTCACAACAGCCTTGTAACATGTAACAAGCTGTGACCAATCACAGCTCACACAGTATTTCTCAATGGCTGCAAGAATGCAGCAGAGAGAAGGAGAAATGATTGCTTTTACAGCCTTTATGGGTGTAAAAGCAATCAGTGTAAAAAAAAATAAAAAAATCTTCATAACCCCCCACAATTAGTACAGTTTAACTATGGTGACACTGTACTGCTAGGGTGACAGTATGTAAAACAAAAAAAAAAAAACAATAAATAATAATATAAAAAGATAAAATAAAAATAAAAAGGAAATTTGAAAAATTATAATTTTTGGTTATAAACTAATTTGGTTTATTTATTTGTTTTTGCTAAAAAGATAACTGAATACATTTTGGCCAAGATCTATGAATAAAGATTATTTATTTGCAAAATTTTATAAGAAAAACACTTTTTTTCAAAATTTTTGGGCTTTTTTATTTATATAGCAAAAAAAAAAAAATCCCAGTGGTGAATAAATACCACCAAACTAAAGTTTTATCTGTCTCAAATTTTTTTAAAAAAATTCATATGGGTACAGTGTTGCATGACCGCGCAATTGTCATTCAAAGCGTGACAGCGCTGAAAGCTGAAAATTGGCCTGGACAGGAAGGGGGTGAAAGTGTCCGGACAGGAAGGGGGTGAAAGTGTCCGGACTGGAAGGGGGTGAAAGTGTCCGGACAGGAAGGGGGTGAAAGTGTTCGGACAGAAAGGGGGTGAAAGTGTCCGGACAGGAAGGGGGTGAAAGTGTTCGGACAGAAAGGGGGTGAAAGTGTCCGGACTGGAAGGGGGGGGGAAGTGTCCAGACTGGAAGGGGGGGGAAAGTGTCCAGACTGGAAGGGGGTGAAAGTGTCCGGACTGGAAGGGGGTGAAAGTGTCCGGACTGGAAGGGGGTGAAAGTGTCCGGACTGGAAGGGGGGAAAGTGTCCGGACTGGAAGGGGGGGGAAAGTGTCCGGACTGGAAGGGGGTGAAAGTGTCCGGACTGAAAGGGGGTGAAAGTGTCCGGACTGGAAGGGGGTGAAAGTGTCCGGACTGGAAGGGGGTGAAAGTGTCCGGACTGGAAGGGGGTGAAAGTGTCCGGACAGGAAGGGGGTGAAAGTGTTCGGACAGAAAGGGGGTGAAAGTGTCCGGACAGGAAGGGGGTGAAAGTGTTCGGACAGAAAGGGGGTGAAAGTGTCCGGACTGGAAGGGGGGGGGAAGTGTCCAGACTGGAAGGGGGGGGGAAAGTGTCCAGACTGGAAGGGGGTGAAAGTGTCCGGACTGGAAGGGGGTGAAAGTGTCCGGACTGGAAGGGGGTGAAAGTGTCCGGACTGGAAGGGGGGAAAGTGTCCGGACTGGAAGGGGGGGGAAAGTGTCCGGACTGGAAGGGGGTGAAAGTGTCCGGACTGAAAGGGGGTGAAAGTGTCCGGACTGGAAGGGGGTGAAAGTGTCCGGACTGGAAGGGGGGAAAGTGTCCGGACTGGAAGGGGGGGAAAGTGTCCGGACAGGAAGGGGGTGAAAGTGTCTGGACTGGAAGGGGGGGAAAGTGTCCG
Organism: Staurois parvus; assembly: GCF_062004578.1. Classification (NCBI taxonomy): domain Eukaryota; kingdom Metazoa; phylum Chordata; class Amphibia; order Anura; family Ranidae; genus Staurois; species Staurois parvus. The sequence goes on from NW_028319111.1 coordinate 179,528, forward strand.
GACTGGAAGGGGGGGAAAGTGTCCAGACTGGAAGGGGGGGAAAGTGTCCGGACTGGAAGGGGGGGAAAGTGTCCGGACTGGAAGGGGGGGAAAGTGTCCGGACTGGAAGGGGGGGAAAGTGTCCGGACTGGAAGGGGGTGAAAGTGTCCGGACAGGAAGGGGGTGAAAGTGTCCGGACTGGAAGGGGGTGAAAGTGTCCGGACTGGAAGGGGGGAAAGTGTCCGGACTGGAAGGGGGTGAAAGTGTCCGGACTGGAAGGGGGGGAAAGTGTCCGGACTGGAAGGGGGGAAAGTGTCCGGACTGGAAGGGGGGAAAGTGTCCGGACTGGAAGGGGGGGAAAGTGTCCGGACTGGAAGGAGTTAAAGACTTTTTTTAGGACTTTTTCACATCAAAAGTCATATTTTGATATTCACTTTATGATATTTTGCGCTATGAAATATCCATACCTGGAATTCATCTTTAACTATCATTTCCAATGGGCAAAAGTGTTTATCCGCATTGTAACATTCTGTAAAAAGCCCATGTCACGTTGTGACAATGTCGCACCCCGCACTAAGCGCCCTTTTACCAGGCTTTTATACCAGGACCTGTTTTATGAAGTCCCTTTATCAGAGAATAGACCCCCTGACCTCCCACTAAATATAGACACACTTCCAGCTGCAGCAACATCGAGTCGCACAGAAAGTATGGCTATTGATTTCTTAGTGGGTTATCTTCCTCCATTCTAAGCTCCTGTTCACGTCTTTTATTTGAATGATAACAAGGGAAAGGGGACATTATTTCTTGCTTTTAATGTGACAATGCAAAAAGGATCAAGCTCAAAATAAGACACCGGAGCATCTCAGCGTGAACTAGGACAGACACCCCCTAATCAATGACGATCGATATCAGCAAAATAAATCTGGAGCACATGGGACTGCATGAGACAAATTAATTGCACTGCCACACAAAAATACAGCATATCAAGAGGTATTTTTTTGGTCAGGCCATGTTTTATTTGAGACCGTTATGAAAGTCAAAATATAATTTTGGTGCAGAGAAAAGTATCCTCAACACTGAACATGCCACCCCCTGCCGATCACGACCTGCTGCTCATGCTCCAGGCTGTTCCTATGAGGAGAGGAGATTACAATACTAGCCAGAGCTCAAGATCAATCACTGGTTTTGACATCATTCTCAAGAATTATCCTTCTACGACAGTCATTCTCAACCAGGGTTCCTCCAGAAGTTGCTAGGGGTTCCTTGAGCAATGACTAATTCACCTCCCATCTCATGGATCCTGCATAGTTCCAGGTCCAGCATCACTTGCATCGATGATCTTTTTTAGCTGGACATTCTTCCCACTGGCCACCAATGTAAGAGGCATTTGCCTAATAACCCCTGATGGACTATTCGTAGGCAGGCCATAGACAATTTGATTTTCCTTCCTTGCACCATGGTTGGAAGAAGAGAAAATTGCTAGATTCCCCCATCACCATAGTCAGCGTTGATGTGGGAATGCCTCCCGCAGCACTATTGTTTTCTGCTGGCAGGGGACAATGATTACTACTAGCGGCTATAGCTGCTGGCAGCAATCAAATGTAGAAGAGCTGAGAGTCGATCGATGGATTGACTTGGGTACAATCAGCCTGCCTATACATGGATCGAATCTTGGCAAGTCTCTGCTGAATTTCGAACCATGTATGGCCAGCTTTAGTAGGTTGTCCTCTGAGTCCCTGTGCTACTAGAATAACATAGATAAATCTATTGTCTATGACTCATGATAACTGTGTGAGTCTGTCATTAAGGTCGGGGTACTGCAGGTCAAGCTGGATGGCTTAACAAGTTGGGACTCTGTCACCTCCACCTGGTTCTGGAGGACCATGGGAACCTTCCAGGAGCCAGTGGGTGGAAGAGGTGGAGACCTAATCTGCATGTTTATGGGAGCATGACCAATACCAGGGTTGGTGGCCCTGGTAGAGTGGTGGACCAGCCCATACGCTGGCAGGAGAGTTGGGTGGAAGATGAAGAGCTGAGGAGACTGTCGCTGGCAGGAGAGTTGGGTGGAAGATGGAGAGCTGAGGAGACTGTCGCTGGCAGGAGAGTTGGGTGGAAGATGGAGAGCTGAGGAGACTGTCGCTGGCAGGAGAGTTGGGTGGAAGATGGAGAGCTGAGGAGACTGTCGCTGGTAGGAGAGTTGGGTGGAAGATGGAGAGCTGAGGAGACTGTCGATGGACTCTGACGGGTCCACAAGGTCCTGGGGGTGGTTAGCCTCCAGGCTGGGCTCGGGCTGGCTCAGGAGGGTTAATCAGCCATGAGGCATGAAGAGGATCAAGGCCTGGGAGCAGTGGGAGCAAGAAGGACAGAGTGAGTACATCAGCACACCCAGGGATTCACATAGGGAAAGATTGCCACATGTAGCAAGATTTCGAAGGACAGCTCTGTGCCTAACCCTTAATTGTTCTGGGAGATCTTCAGACCAACCAGGAGGGCTAGTAGTGCCTGCAGGCTGTAGAGCTGGGAGCAGTTCTACAGGGGAGAGGAGACATATCTGAATGTAGTTTACAAGTCAAGCTGATTTTCAGAGGGGGATCTGCAAGTCCATCACTCGTAAGGGGCTGTTGCTACTGATCCACAAAGAATGATGGCTTTCAAGAAAAAGAACAGTCCAGGATCTGTTTCTGTAAATAGGAAGCAAGTTGTCTCTGTGCATTGATTCAGCCACGTTGGACATCCCATAATCCCTATTATCCTATCCAAGTTATTTTCCCCTAATAAAATAACAAAAACCAAGCTCATGGACTGTTCACTGACTGTGGATGAAAGTGTGGAAAATGCGTGTTGCCTGGCTGTGCAGGGCTGTTCTACAGATTTTTCCTGGCGCCAAGTGTAGATTTTTTGGCATCTTCAGTCAATGTTCAGCCATAAGGTCCACCAGAAGAGAGACTGGCTTCAGTCTCAGAACAAGTAGCTGGACTAAGATCCAAGATCATTGGTTAGCCTTGATGACTAAACCTTGGCAGCTCTACCACAAAATGGGGCCCCTCTGAAGGTGCAAAGGCCTCCACTAAGTAAAATCAATAAATAAAAAAACACCAGCTGGTCATCTTAAGAGTCCATAAAGGTGTATTGCTGGTAAAATTCAGACCACAAGGGGGTAAAAAGGTAATCAATGCATTTCTGGGGCCAAACAATCCTTCTTGGGGGCTTGGACAAGAACACAATTTTTCCTAGCATATGTCAATGTTGATGTGTTCCTTCCTGTTATAGAACATTATCCTGGAGCCTTTGTTAATAGAGTCCTATAGGGATCAATTGATGACTAAGTCTAGGAAGCTCTACCACAATGAGTGGTTCCCCTAAAGAACTAGGAAATCCCAGTCAATTTTACCCAAAAAAAAGCATTAGCATGCTGTCTTAAGAGTCCATTAATGTTTAATGCTGGAAAAATTTAGACCACAAGAAGGTAAAAAGGTAGCCAACACATTTCCGGGGCCAATTTCCCTTCATCAAGGCTTGAAAAAGAGCCCAATATTTCCCAACACGTCACTGACAATGTTCAGTGCTTCCTCCCTGATATAGAACCTTATCCTGGAGCCTTTGCAAATAGAGTCCTGAAGGAATCTATTGATGACTAAACCTCAGCAGCTCTACTACAAAGCAGGGTTCCCCCAAAGGGACAAAGGCCTCCACTAGGAAAACCAGGGAAAATCGATTGGAAGTGATCACCAGACTGTCATCCTTAGAATCTATTAACAATTATTGCTAGAAAAATTCAAATCGCAGAAAGGTAATAAGGTATCCAACACATTTCTGGGGCCAAACAATTCTCCTTCAGCAGGACATGATAAAGAACACAATATTATTATATTATTATACAGTATTTATAAAGCGCCAACAGTTCGCTCAGCGCTGTACATTACAAAGGGAGACAGAACATGCGACAGTACAATAACAATACAATGTGATACACGAGGGGTTCGAGGGCCCTGCTCTTTCGAGCTTACGATCTAGGAGGGAGGGGATGGTAGCACAGGAGGAGATAGCTGTGGGGGATGGGGTGGTAGGAGGAGTGGAGGTGGTCAGCAATTAGCAGCGGGTGAGGTAGGCTTCCCTGAAGAGATGGGTTTTCAGGGTGCGCCTAAAGGAGAGGAGAGTAGGTGATAATCTGATGGGTTGGGGAAGGGAGTTCCAGAGGATGGGTGACACCCTGGAGAAGTCCTGAAGGCGGGCATGGGAGGAGGAGACCAGGGAACTAGAGAGAAGGAGGTCTTGTGAGGAGCGGAGTGTGTGTGTTGGGCGGTACTTGGATATTAGGTCGGTGATGTAGTTCGGGGCAGTATGGTGGACGGCTTTGTACGTCAGTGTTAGGATTTTGAATTTGATCCGTTGCGCAATCGGAAGCCAGTGGAGGGATTGGCAGAGGGGGGTGGTGCAAACGGAGCGGCTGGAAAGGTGAATGAGTCTGACCGCCGTATTCAGGATGGACTGAAGCGGGGATAGCCAGCGGCGAGGCAGGCCAGTGAGGAGGGAGTTGCAGTAGTCGAGTCGTGATATGATGAGGGAGTGGATGAGCTGTTTAGTGGTTTCTGGAGTTAGGAACGTGCGGATTTTGGCGATGTTGCGGAGGTGGAGTCTGCATGAGTTTGTTAAGGATTGGACTTGGGGCTGGAAGGATAGGTTGGAGTCCAGAATGACACCCAGTACTCTGGCCTGCGGGGCGGGCCTGATAGTGGCATTGTTGGACGTGATGGAGAAGTCAGTGGGGGGTGGTGTCCGGGCTGGGGGGAAGACTAGGAGCTCGGTTTTGGAGAGGTTCAGTTTAAGGAAGTGGAGCGACATCCAGTCTGATATGTCGTTCAGTAGGCTTGTGATTCGGGCGGAGACCGAGGGGGTGAGGTGAGTATTGCCCAGTACAAGTCTATAGTGACATTTAATACTTCCTCTCTGGTATAGAATATTATGATTGAGCCTTCACAAATAAAGTCCTATAGGAACCCCATTCAGTTCTTCTCCAAGCCCCGATGAAGAGGGATTGGTTGAACCCCAGAACACATTGGATACCATCTTTCATTACTGTGGTCTGAATTGTATCAGTCATAAACCTTTACGGACTCCTAAGATGACTTTTTGGCACTTTTATATTTCTGATTGTATCTGCTCAGATCTGAGGCATACCACAAAATTATTGCTGTAAAGATTTTGCCCACCTGCGCCAATGTCTATAACAAAGGTCTCTCCTTTTTATGTAAATTGTTCTTTCATTTCCTTAAGTTCCTGCTTAACTTTAAGTCCTCCACACTAGAGATGGGAAGGCCTGGAAAATTTTTGAAAACATTTTTTTCTGTTTTTTTCCAAAGCAGTTTTTTGGGGGGTTTTTCCAGAAAATTTGAAAGAAAAAGAGTAAAATAAGTTCTTAACACATACTGCCGTCTCTGCTTCTACTCTCTGTATTTCTCTGAAACAGTCTGAAATAGTTAATAATTTACCACTTTTCAGTGCATTCTAGGCATTTGGGAGGTTCTCTTGTGCTTATCTTTAAAAAAACGCACATAAACGCCCATAAATGCGCATAAACGACGGTATGCAAATGCGGCTAAACAGACATTTTTTAACCTACGTTTTCCAGCAGTCAGTTTCCATCGTTCAGAAGTGTCCCGTGTACATGGGGCCTTAGACCCTGGCATAACTCAAATAAGACTGGTTCTCTTTGATCCCTAGACATCCACTTTATTCAGAGAAGTGACAACTTTTAGGTTTTTGGGGGACTGTGAAATATACACAATTATGACCTTCCTTGGGCACAAGGGTGAAAGGAAAACTGTCCCGGAAGCAGCTTACAGCGTAAATCCCACAAATACCTGTCAATGCCACCAGTGAAGTCCTCATATTTCAAACTTCTGTGATGGTGTGGTAACAATGCTGCACTGCTCCTGAGTTCAGAACAGCATTGTCACTACCATTCAGGCCACATGTGTCAAACCACACAAGGCCCTTGGGTTGGGTTGAATCCGTCCCGCCAGGCCATTTCATGTGGCCCTCGCACCTGTCCTGCATCTGTGGCACCCCCTTGTCTCTGCCCCCAAACGTCTGTGATGGTGTGGTAACAATGCTGCACTGCTCCTGAGTTCAGAGCAGCATTGTCACTACCATTCAGGCCACATGTGTCAAACCACACAAGGCCCTTGGGTTGAGTCCATCCCGCCAGGCCATTTCATGTGGCCCTCGCACCTGTCCTGCATCTGTGGCACCCCCTTGTCTCTGCCCCCAAACGTCTGTGATGGTGTGGTAACAATGCTGCACTGCTCCTGCGTTCAGAGCAGCATTGTCACTACCATTCAGGCCACATGTGTCAAACCACACAAGGCCCTTGGGTTGAATCCGTCCCGCCAGGCCATTTCATGTGGCCCTCGCACCTGTCCTGCATCTGTGGCACCCCCTTGTCTCCGCCCCTATATTGTCTCAACAGCAGAGAGGAGGACAGAACTCCTCCGCCAGATCCTGCACTTCTTGGTGCAACTGTGGAGAGGCTTTTATCTATCCCACCAGCCCTCCCCCATCTCCACTGTTGGCAGCAGAGAGGAGGACAGAAATCCTCCTTATTTTTAAAAAACGCTTCTAAACGCAAACGCTCATAAAAGCACATAAATGCGTTATGCAAACATGGCTAAAGAGGCGTTTTTTAACCTACATTTTCCAGCAGTCAGTTTCCATCGTGCAGAAGTGTCCCCCGTACATGGGGCCTTACAGGTTACAGCCAGGGGCGGACTGACAACTCATGGGGCCCCCAGGCAATAGGGGATCATGGGGCCCCTGTGTCCTTGCCCAAACTCAAAAAAGCCTATGAAAAAGGTACCAGGAGCATCTCATGGGGCCCCCTACTGACCCCGGGCCCTCGGGCAGTGCCCGAGTTTCCAAATGGTCAGTCCGCCCCTGGTTACAGCACACCTAAATTGTTAGCCCCAATCTTGAACCACCAAGGGTTGCCTTACCCATCCATCCAACCCCCCAGTTAATTTTTATCCCTTGATGTATTTTTCCCATTATGGGCGTAAGCGGGACCTCATGTCTACATTTTGCCTAAGTGCAAAACGAAATGAAAACGAGAAGCGCACCAACCTTGCGCATTACCTCAGCAACCAAAATATATTAATTATAAATTATATTAATTATTTATTTTGGTAATGCGCAAGGTTGGTGCGCTTCTCGTTTTTATTTCGTTCTGCAGTATTGGTCGGGCTTCCCCAGCCTTGTTTGGAGCCGCACAACCCTACATGCATTGGTGGTCGATTTTTCCAGGTCTGGTTCCATCCATTCGCCACCCGTCTGGGTCCTAGAGCGCAGGAGAATTCGTTTTTGATTTACATTTTGCCTAAGGCCTCACAAAGCCTGGAGCCGCCTCTGTATCTGGTAAGCCCCTTGGGGTGTTTGTCTGGTGGTGGAGGCATCCTTGGCGTGGGATCTTGGATTCACTTCCACGTCGTTATCACACGGAGTTTATTGCACTGAAGGTTTATTCTCTGGTATACGCTTGTGTTTAGATTGATTTATTATTGTTGATGTATGATGTTTTTTTTTTTACTTTTCTTTAACCACTTCCCGACCGGCCGTTGTATATAAACGGCCAGACGGTGGCAGTGCAGAGTCGGGTGACTGTTTATCAACGGCCTCCCTGCACCCTGCTTGTGCTCGCTCCCTGAGAGCGCGCAGCACCGCGATCCGGTGCCCGCTGTGTCCTCCGGACACAGTGAAACACCGATCGTCGGACGGGACCTCTGTACGAGGTCCCGATCATGTGATCACTGATTGGCCAATCAGTGATCACATGCAAAGTAGTAAGCAAGATGTCACTTGTGACATCATTGCTTACTACGTGTGAAATCTGTGAATGATCACAGAGGTCACATGGTACAAGCCTATTCACAACAGCCTTGTACCATGTGACAAGCTGTGACCAATCACAGCTCACTTAGTACTTCTCAATGAGTTCAGGAATGCAGACAGAGAGAAAGAGAAATGATTGCTTTTACATCCTATATGGGTGTAAAAGCAATCAGTGTAAAAAAAAAAAAAAAAAATCTTCATCACCCCCCACAAGTAGTACAGTGTCACCATGGTGACACTGTACTGCTAGGGTGACAGTATGTAAAAAAAATAAAAATAAATAAAAAATAATATAAAAAAATAAAATAAAAATGTAAAAACAAATGTTTAAAAATTATAATTTTTGTTATAAACTAATTTGGATTTTTTTTTCACTAAAAAGATAACGGAATAAATTTTGGCAAAGATTTATGATGCAATATTATTTATTTGCAAAATTTTATTAAAAAAAACACTTTTTTTCCAAATTTTTGGACTTTTTCATTTACATAGCAATAAAAATAAAAATCCCAGCGGTGAATAAATACCACCAAAATAAAGCTTTATCTGTCTCAAAAAAATGGTAAAAAATTCATTTGGGTACAGTGTTGCATGACCGCGCAATTGTCATTCAAAGCGTGATAGCGCTGAAAGCTGAAAATTGCCCTGGTCAGGAAGGGGGTAAAAGTGTCCGGACTGGAAGGGGGTAAAAGTGTCCGGACTGGAAGGGGGTAAAAGTGTCCGGTCTTGAAGTGGTTAAAAATTCCCACTTTGATTTAGTCATTATTTGGCCATGGAACATATCTTGCAGCTTTGTATTGGTATATTTTCCCACTAAACGGTTACTTTTGAGTCCGAGAAATTCTCCAGGTATTCTCATTATTATATCTATCTGAACTCAGAGGTTTCCATGTCACCTTGTCAGGAGATTGACCACATGTCTAGCTGATATGTAAGTGCAGCTACAGGTGAAATGGGTTCCCATTACATTACCGGCGCGTTCAATTACATTAATAGAGATGACATGCAGACTAGCAGTCACTGCCGACATCATCCTCCTGAACTCAGGCCAAATCTTCCCAGTCGCTCGCGGAGCCGCGAGGAGCATGGCTGCCTCTGCAAACAGCTGGCGATGCCGGTGTTAATTCAATGTCTTATTAGTACTTTATGTTGCAAGTGGAAAGAAAATAAACAATCTATTCTCTCCCCCAGATGGTACAGTAAAATCCCTCCTAGAGTTTCTCTAGGCTTGTTCTGCTGGAGAATTATGTGTCAATCCGAGGCAAGGCTCCAAAAGATGGTGAATGCGTCAAGGTGCGGGCATCTGGAAATACACGGTGCATCATGGGAGTTCCAAAATCAGCAATGGCTTTATGTATGAAGACTCAGGACACCTGCCCTACTATGAGAACGGCTCTAATGAGACCTTGGGGATCACAGCAAGCTATCATTGCTCCAGGAAGCAAGCAATTCCGTCCCTTTACTGCCCGCGAAACGCCGCCATTCCGATAAAGCAAAGTCCATGTTTAACTAAATTACATGATAGGCTTCAGGCATATTAAGCAGGGCTTTCTGAGTACTTCCAGGTAAAAATACCCGCATGGAAGAAAAATATATTTGAAATATATTTCAAAAATATTCTTACCAATTATATTGACATTTATTTGAAATGCTACAATTTTGGCCGTATTCAATATATATTTCAAAATGTGATTCAATAAATATATACAGTGAAGGAAATAAGTATTTGCTCCCTGGCTGATGTTGAATGTTTGCACACTCACAAAGAAATGATCGGTCTAACAATCAAATGTTCGGTGTATTGTAACACTGAGAGACATGTCTAACAAATGATGACTGATCTGCATGTTCATGAGGGAAATAAGGATTTGATCCCCTTCACAAAACATGACTTAGCACTTGGTGGCAAATCCCTTGTTGGCAATCACAGAGGTCAGACGTTTTTTGTAGTTGGCCCCCAGGTTCGCACACATCTCAGGAGGGATTTTGGCCCACTCCTCTTTGCAGATCCTCTCCAAGTCATTAAGGTTTGGTGGCTGACATCTGGCAACTCGAACTTTCAGCTCCCTCCACAGATTTTCAATCGGATGAAGGTCTGGAGACTGGCTAGGCCACTCCAGGACCTTAATGTGCTTCTTCTTGAGCCGCTCCTTTGTTGCCTTGGCCGTGTGTTTTGGGTCATTGTCATGCTGGAACACCCATCCACGACCCATTTTCAATGCCCTGGCTGAGGGAAGAAGGTTCTCACCCAAGATTTGACAGTACATTGCCACATCCATCGTCCCTTTGATGCGGTGCAGTTGTCCTGTCCCCTTAGCAGAAAAACACCCCCAAAGCAGAATGTTCCACCACCATGTTTCACAGTTGGGATGGTGTTCTTGGGGTCATAGGCAGCATTCCGCCTCCTCCAAACACGGCGAGTTGAGTTGATGCCAAGGAGCTCGATTTTGGTCTCATCTGACCACAACACTTCCCACCAGTCCTCCTCTGCATCATTCAGATGTTCTGTGGCAAACTTCAGACGGACCTGGACATGTGCTTTCTTGAGCAGAGGGACCTTGCGGGCACTGCAGGATTTCAGTCCTTGTCGGCGTAGTGTGTTACCAATTGTTTTCTTGGTGACTGTGGTCCCAGCTGCCTGGAGATCATTGACAAGATCCTCACGTGTAGTTCTGGGATGATTCCTCACTGTTCTCATGATCACTGACACTCCACGAGGTGAGATCTTGCATGGTGCACCAGACCTAGGGAGACTGACACTTGTTTTGTGTTCTTCCATTTGTGAATGATTGCACCAACTGTTGTCACCTTCTCACCAAGCTGCTTGGCCATAGTTTGGTAGCCCAGTCCAGCCTTGTGTAGGTCTACACTCTTGTCCCTGACATCCTTGGACAGCTCTTTGGTCTTTGCCATGGTGGAGAGTTTGGAATCTGATTGTTTGATTGCTCCTCTGGTCAGGTGTCTTTTATACAGGTAACAACATGAGATTAGCAGCACTCCCTTTAAGAGACTGCTTCTAATCTCAGCTTGTTACCTGTATGAAAGACACCTGGGAGCCAGAAATCCTGCTGAATGATAGGGGATCAAATACTTATTTCCCTCATGAACATGCAGATCAGTCATCATTTGTTAGACATGCCTTTCTGCTGAATTTGTTGTTGCTATTCTGTCTCTCGGTGTTACAATACACCGAACATTCGATTTTTAGACCGATCATTTCTTTGTGAGGGGCGACATTCAACATCAGCCGGGGATCAAATACTTATTTCCTTCACTATATATAAATGCGTTTTTATTACAAAATGTATGAAAAATATGTTTAAAAATACATTTCAAATATACTGTATGTCTTTAAAAATACAAATCTACATTTTTGGAATGCATTCTTCCCAAATATATTGACATCTATTTGAAATGCTACCATTTTGGCCGTATTCAATATATTTCAAAATATATTTCATTAAATATATATATATATATATATATATATTATTATTATACAGTATTTATAAAGCGCCAATAGTTGGCTCAGCGCTGTACATTACAAAGGGGGACAATACATGTGACAGAACAATACCAATACAATGCAAAACATGAGGGGATTGAGGGCCCTGCTCTTTCGAGCTTACAATCTAGGGCCCTCAATCCCCTCATGTTTTGCATTGTATTGGTATTGTTCTGTCACATGTTCTGTCCCCCTTTGTAATGTACAGCATATATACACTTACACACACAAACTGCATGCTGAAATGCATTTTTATTACAAAATATATGAAAAATATTTTTAAAAATACATTTCATGTATACTGTATGTCTTTAAAAATACAAACCTACATTTTTGGAATGCATTTACAAATATATGCAAAAATATATGTTAAAATTACTTTTTTATATGATAAAAAAAATCTGAAGAATATATTTAAAATATATTTATTTTTAAAAATATTTTTCATATATTCTGTAATATATAGAAAAACGCATTGCAACATGCAGTGTGTGTGTGTATATATATATTTATTTTTTTATTTATTTTTTAAATATATTGAATATGGCCAAAAATGTCAATATATTTGGGAAGAATATTTTTAAAATATATTTTAAATATATTTTTTTTCCACGTGGATACAGCCTCTTGCTAACCACTTTTTACTATCAGGGGTGTAAATAAATTCTCTCTGGTTTCATGACATACGCTCTATTCCACTTATACTATATAAGAAGTGAGACGTGAGTACAAAATGAGTCTTAATAATTCTACAAGATTGTTACAACTGATGCAATATTTAAACACATCTACTGCCCAACAGACCACCAATCAGCCTTAAACAGACCACTCAGGATGAATTGCTATCTCCCCCCCCCCCCCCCCACACACACACACATAATCTAACCACATGGACCACAATGAAGCATGTTTCCTAAATGTTCTGTATCTTTCATAAGTAATCTTTTCAAATGAAATCAATGTATTCAATTTGGAATACCATTTTACCACTGAGGGTGGTATATAGGAGAACCATCAAAGGACTCTGTGTGCTGCAAACACTGATCCAGTAATAGTGCAATAGTGAGGGAACTGTGTGCATCTACATCGGTTGAATCAAAGTATCCAAGGAAACATGTTAACGAGATATTGCTACAATGTACTCCAAACACCTGATTGATCCTATCTATTACTTTGCCCCAATATCAAACCAGTTTTGAGCTCCACAGTAAGAGACTAGGGGCACCCTGGAGGGGGGATCTACTGTACATTTGGTACAGTCAGGTAAGCCACGTACACCTATCCTGTGGAAGAATACAGAGGTTCAATTTCCCCTGTTTGCATCGTTTGTGAGTAGGTGATAAGGAGACTTGGGTTCTTGGTCGTCTGTCTTTCTCAGGCACATAGCCACTTGCCGCAAGGGCTGGGGAGCATTATCTGTTGAAGGCCAGAGGAAATCCTTTGGATCACTGGCTCTCGTCTAGACCACTGTTAGTTGCCCTTGCAGATTTTGAAGATCGCGCCATAATAAAGAAACACTGAGGTTCACTTTGTTGATCTTAGCGGTGAGGCTGGCTTGACAGTTTGATATGGCCATGAGGATTTGAACAAATCCATCCACTAGCTGTAGGGTAGACGAGGCCTCTATGTGCTCCAGAAGTGAAGGAAATTCAGATAAGTGACCACAGTGGACAACTCAGTCTTCCCAACGGAACTGTTTAAGTTTGCCCCATGACATTGGAGACTCTTTTAAAATTCTCCATAGTTAATCCAGAGTATCTTCAACTTGCTGTGATGTGAAAAATGTTGAGGTTGCAAGCATAGGATAGGGATATGACACAGAGTACCACCCGTCTTACTCTATTGACCATTAGGCTCAACCCCTCCAAAGAGAATGAGGTTAGAGCCTGGAGAACTTCATCCAAAACATCTCTGAATAATTCATTCAATGCCAATTTACACTGGGCTTTAGACCTCAATGAAAAGGAACCCAGAAATCTATGATGAAGCACTGGTTCTACCAGGGGAAAATACCAAGCCCTTGGAACACCTGAGAAAAACATCCACTCCAGCAAAAGTTCTCCCATAAGGCATCTATAGCGAACAGATACCAATAGACCAACTATAAATTCTTAACTCAATGGTACCAAATACATACGGCTCTTCATAAAATATTTCCTATGGTCTTTAGTGTTTGTTGGAGATGTCATAAGGACAAGGGAGCACTGTTCCATGTTATCTGGCCATGTGTCAAACTTACTCTCTTCTGGTTCACAGTTACCCAGATTATTTACATACTGACCAGACTTTCACTCCAAAATTAATCACTAGCATTACCTTTTCATCTTACCCCCCATCAAGAAAGGCCTACAAAACCTCTCTACTCATATGGAAGAGCTCCACACCCCCAAGAGCTACTCAGTAGTTCATGAAAACCGATGACATCATTACAAAAGAGGATCTTATGGTCAGCATCAGGATGAACAATTCAGACAATTTTTGTTCTGCAAGATCAAATTTAAACTTCTCATGATTACGGACTCCATTTACAAATCTCCCCCTCCACTGTGCAAAACAAGTCCTCTGTATAGATATACAGTATATCTACAGGACGCTCAGTTATGCTCATGTGCACCAACCCCCCTAAATGGACCTATCCCCCCTCCCCTACATCTCCCACATTGTTCTACCCGTGGAAAATATAAAATACACACACACAAAGTTCTCATCACTTTTTTTTCCATCTTGTTTTTCACTGTTAACACTGTTGTAATTGTGTTGCTCATCACGCCATCCATCACAATGTACCCAAAGCTGAAGCACAAGGTAGGGTCGCAAGCTCATGTGTGCCTTTGGTTCCTGGCTACATGTTGTAACCAGGGGCGGACTCACCATTTGGAAACTCGGGCGCTGCCCGAGGGCCCAGGGTCAGTAGGGGGCACCATGAGATGCCCCTGGTACCTTTTTCATAGGGTTTTTTGAGTTTGGGTAAGGACACAGTGGCCCCATGATCCCCTATTGCCCGGGGGGCCCCATGAGTTGTCAGTCCACCCCTGGTTGTAACTTGACATTCTGATATCATTACACTGTGTAAATCCTATAAATAAAAAAGTTGTTCAGTGGAGAAGCAACCTCATGAGTGCTTTCCAAGGAAATCTCTAGCATTCATAGTACAGTGGTTACAAACTGCCCTGGGTCTTGTAGTAGACCACTACACTGTGCTTGCTCAGTGGAGAGCAACCTCACAAGTGCCTTCCAAGGAAATCTCTAGAATTCACAGTACAGTGGTAGCAAACTGCCCTGGGTCTTTTAGTAGACCACTACACTGTGCTTGCTCAGTGGAGAGCAACCTCACAAGTGCCTTCCAAGGAAATCTCTAGAATTCACATTACAGTGGTAGCAAACTGCCCTGGGTCTTGTAGTAGACCACTAGATTGTGCTTGCTCAGTGGAGAGCAACCTCACAAGTGCCTTCCAAGGAAACCTCTAGGATTCACAGTACAGTGGTAGCAAACTGCCCTGGGTCTTGTAGTAGACCACTAGATTGTGCTTGCTCAGTGGAGAAGCAACCTCATCAGTGCCTTCCAAGGAAACCTCTAGGATTCACAGTACAGTGGTAGCAAACTGCCCTGGGTCTTGTAGTAGACCACTAGATTGTGCTTGCTCAGTGGAGAAGCAACCTCATCAGTGCCTTCCAAGGAAACCTCTAGGATTCACAGTACAGTGGTAGCAAACTGCCCTGGGTCTTGTAGTAGACCACTAGATTGTGCTTGCTCAGTGGAGAGCAACCTCACAAGTGCCTTCCAAGGAAACCTCTAGGATTCACAGTACAGTGGTAGCAAACTGCCCTGGGTCTTGTAGTAGACCACTAGATTGTGCTTGCTCAGTGGAGAAGCAACCTCATCAGTGCCTTCCAAGGAAACCTCTAGGATTCACAGTACAGTGGTAGCAAACTGCTCTGGGTCTTGTAGTACGCATGCATGAGGCCACTAGATTGTGCTTGTTCAGTATGAAAACTGGAGCAGTTTGTTAAAAGTTCAATGAAAAACCAATCTGGGTCTTGTACCATCTATCTGTAAGACCATGAGATTGAGCATGTGCGGTACGAGATCCAGAGCAGCTTGCTCCAGCTCCCCGTATTGCATGAGCGTGATCTTGTGGCCTTGCACATATGCGGTACGAAGCCCATGGTGTTTTGCATTGTTTAATAGCAAATCGCTGCAGATTTTTCGAGTAAATGAGAGAACTGTTGGGCTGGCAAACAATAAGGAACAAGAAGTCAACCCATTGGTGTTGTAGTTTTGCACATTTTGGTGCAGGTACGGCGTCCATTCAAGAGAGAACCTTTGATAATGTGGCCAGTAAGGAAACAAAGTTTACCTGTTTTCATACTGTATATATTAGATTGCATTGCTGTTGGTGAGGGGAGATCCACTTTAACCAGAGCTACACTGCCTTCATCACACAGTTACATAGTTAGTCTGGCTGAAAAAAGACAAAAGTCCATCCAGTTCAACCAGTAAAAAAAAAATTATAATCCTACACCCTGTCAGGAATGGACTCAGCACTGGTGGTGGGACTCACCTGCCATGTGGGCTGCAGTACCAGGGCTGACCAGCGGGTGCTCTCAGCAGACAGAAGCTCACTCCTGTGGTCAGCCAACACCTGGGGCTGATTGCAGGAGGTGTATTTAAGGAATGACCAGGCCTGTGATCAGGGCCTTGGTGTATGTTTCCCATGAGCCCCTGTACCTGGTATCCTGTGTTCCTGCCTTGTTGCTGACCCTGCTTGATCCTGACCTCTGCTGACCGTCTCCTGTTGAACCCCTGGCTTGCCTGACCATCTTTCTGCCTGATCCTTGGTACCGCGCTGCCCGCTACCTGCTGAACCTGGCTTGTGACCCCGACCATTCTCTGCTTGCTCCTCCTGTACCACGCTGCCCGCATGATACCGACCCGGCCTGTCTGACTACGCTTACTTCACCCGACGATCCATCCATCCCGCACGGATCACCTTTAGTAAGTCTGCCTGCCTCTTCCCATCAGACTCCGTTCCTGCACTCCCCTGCCAGTACTCTCTACCACAGCCGGGCGCACTCAGGGGTCGCGACCTGGTTCCAGTCTGCACCAAGTCCATCCCCACCATCAGGGGCCCTGGTGAATAGCAGGCTGGGACATAGACCCCGCGCCCTGAGGAAATCCGTGCTGTGGGCTGCTAGAGACACTGCCAGGCAGCACCTGACAGTACCTTACGGCCTGCCTGACCATTCCATCTCTCCAGCCTGACTACGCCTGTGTTCCTGAAGCCTGCTACTTCCCTGTGTCAGTCCACACATTTCTGGTCATACCCGGATCCCTAACACACCCACAGTTGATCCAGAAGAAGGCAAAAACCCCAGCAAAACACGATCCAGTTTGCTCCTGCATGTGCTCCCATGTGCAGTTTCACCCATAATGCTTCAGCCTCATCAAACTCTCCATCAACTAGGTCCTCTTTCACACTCGCTCTGAGATTACTTCTCACATAGAGACAGACACCACCACCTTTCCTTTTTACCCCGTCTCTCCGAAAGAGAACATAGCCAGGAATGTTAATGGCCCAGTCATGGGAAGAATGAAGCCAAGATTCAGCAATACCAATTCAATCCTAGTTCTCCTCATGCACCAAAGCCTCCAACTCACCTATTTTGCTGGGCAGACTTTGGCATTAGTGAAGAATCACTTTAATACATTGACACCTTGTGCACACGTATTTTGCATATCATTTATTTTCATACAAATGGTACCAATTCCACTGGTTGTTTGCAACATGGGAACCTTCTTATCATCTGCCATAGTCCTCCCCCCATCTTTCCCCATTCCACCCACCAATAAGAACTGACCCCTTTCTGATCTGTCTAGCCGTTATAATCTAATTCTTCCTCCCCCCTGGATCCTAGTTTGAGTACTCCACCAGCCTCCCCATAATCCTCTCCCCCAGCACAGCAGACCGCCTCCCATTTAAGTGCAAACCATCTCTAGCATATAGGTTGCACCCCAATGAAAAGTCAGCCCAGTGCTCTAGAAACCCAAATCCTTCCCTCTTACACCAGGTCTTCAGCCATGCATTGAGTTCTCTAATCTCCCCCCGTCTTTCCTGAGTTGCGCATGGCACAGGTAATATTTCCGAGAATATCACCTTGGAGGTCAACTTGCAGCCTAGTTCTTTAAATTTATACTTAATGAGCCTCCATCTTCCATGTATTCTGTCATTGGTTCCAACATGGACCAAGACAGCTGGGTCATGCCCAGTCCCTCCCAGTAATTTATCAACCCAGTTCACCACATGCCAAACCCTGGCACCAGGGAGACAGCAAACCATTCAGTTGAAGTGATCCTTCTATCAGTCCTTCTGATTATAGATTCCCCTACTTCTACCAGCTGTCTAGGCCATCCTGCACTACCCTCACCACCCCTCCCAAATGGTCTGCCCTCCCAGCTGTTAGGGATAGCAGTGACATCCAGGCCTGCCACCCCTGAACTTGCCACCCCCACATCTTCACCCAACTTGGCAAATCTGTTTGGGTGCACAAACCCAGGGCCAGCTTTCCTTTTCTGTGAGTCCCTACCACTCCCTCTCGCTACAGTAACCCATCTTCCTACCTGATAATCCTGATTAGCCCCTCCACCCTCCATATGAATCCCATTAGCTACCTGCTCAGGGAGCAGAACACCCCTTTCACGCCTTCAGATTAACAGCTAAACTATCACCAAAGACACCAAACACAACAGGCTAACTGAATCATACCCACAGGAAGAGTGAAGAATGCTTGAAACCCTAGCACAAGCTCTAGGAAGACTTCTGGGAAAAAAAGTAAACTGTCAGCATCAATACTGAGCTTCTATGGGTCACATAACCTAACATGCTGGCAATTGGTCAGGTGACCTGGAACTTGAGCCTCCTTCCCAATCTGATCAGGTGACCTGAAGCTTGAGCCCCCCATCTGGTCTGGTGACATTGGAACTTGAGCCCACCATCTGGTCAGGTGAACTGGAACTTGAACCCCTACGGCCCCCTCCTAGTCAGGTGACCTGGAACCTGAACTCCCTATCTGGTCAAATGACCTGGAACTTCCATATGGTGAGGTGACCTTAAACTTTAGCCCTCCCCATCTGATCAAGTGACTTGGAACTTGAACTCCCTCATCTGACCAGGTGACTTGGAACTTGAGCCCTTCCCATCTGATCTGGTTACCTGGAACTTGAGCCCTCCAATATGGTCAGGTGACCTGAAGCTTGAGTCCCCCATCTGGTATGGTGACATTAGAACTTGGGCCCACCATCTGGTCAAGTGAACTGGAACTTGAGCCCCCCATCTAATAAGGGGGACCTGGAATCAGAACAACACATCTAGTCAAGTGGCCTTAATCTTCCATCTGGTCAGATGACCTTGAACTTGAGCCTCCATCTGGTCAGGTGACCTTGAAATTGAGGCCTCCCCATCTGATCAGGTGACATGGAACTTGAGCCCCCCCCCCCATCTGGTCAGGTGACCTGGAGCTTCAGCCCCCCACCCCACATGGTCAGGTGACTTGAAACCTGAATTTCTCATATGGTCCAGTGACCTGGAACATAAGCCCCCCAATCTGGTCAGGTGACATGGAACATGAGCCATCCATTTGGTCAGGTGCACTAGAACTTGAGCCACCTCCCCATCTGGCCAGGTGACCTTGAAACTTAGACCCTCATTTGGTCAGGCAACCTGAAACTTGAGCACCCCATCGCTCAGGTGACCTAGAACTCGAGCCCCAACTCCGCCCCCCCTCCGACCAGGGAATCGAGCCCTGTATCTGATCAGGTGACTTAGAACTTAAGCTCTCCCCATGTGGTCAAGTGACCTGGACCTTGAGCCCCCCATCTTTTCAGGTGACTTGGAACTTGAACCCACTATCTGGTCAGGTGAACTGGAACTTGAGCCCCCCACCTAATAAGGGGGACCTGGAATCAGAACTACACATCTAGTCAAGTGACCTTAATCTTCCATCTGGTCAGATGACCTTAAACTTGAGCCCCCATCTGGTCAAGTGACCTTGAAATTGAGGCCGCCCCATCTGATCAGGTGACCTGGAGCTTCAACCCCCCACCCCACATGGTCAGGTGACTTGAAACCTGAACTCCTCATATGATCCAGTGACCTGGAACTTAAGCCCCCCAATCTGGTCAGGTGACATGGAACATGAGCCATCCATTTGGTCAGGTGCACTAGAACTTGAGCCACCTCCCCATCTGGCCAGATGACCTGGAAACTCAGACCCTCATTTGGTCAGGCGACCTGAAACTTGAGCACCCCATCGCTCAGGTGACCTAGAACTCGAGCCCCAACTCCCCCTCCCCCCTCCAACCTGGGAATTGACCCCTGCATCTGATCAGTTGACTTAGAACTTAAGCTCTCCCCATCTGGTCAAGTGACCTGGAAACTCAGACCCTCATTTGGTCAGGTAAATCGGATCTTGAGCCCCCCATCTTTTCAGGCGACTTGAAACTTGAGCCCCTCCATCTTGCCAAGTGGCCTGGAACATGATTCCCCCCCCACACTTGCTTTTTTTCAGCCCAGAGGAACGTTTCCTCTAACATAACTGTCTTTACTTTGCCTCCTTAATGTCTCTTTCATCTATTAAAGTGGATGTAAAAGACAGAAAGAAATGAAAATGTTGACGCTACATACCAATTATAATCACTTCCAGCTTTCATATTTTTCAAGGCAAGTTAGAAATGAAAAGCAAATGTCTGAACGACTGCTTAGGGAAACACCTTCAGGTTAACTATGGAAGAGTTGGCAGTTAGTAGATGCTACTAATCTATATGTGTAAGAAACGCTATTTACTGGAAAAGAAAATGATTTATTTTTAGTAACTCGGTTCTTTTTCCAGGGAGTACACAAAGCTAAAAGCAGAGGAATTCAATTAAATTAAGACTAGAAATGCCCTGTAGAGGCCAAAGGAGATGCAGACACAGATTATAGAAAAGTTATACTGATCCCTGCAAACCAATTTGCCTCTCAGCCCATTACGTACAGTTTAATGACAGTCATTTTCCTCACCGAAAGTTTTGTGTTCTCTGTTAAATAACAGGAAAAGATTTGCTGTTTGAGTTTCTGATTCAGACACAAGTTTCTCAGTAAAAAGATCCAGAGCCAGCAAAGCTCACAATCCAATTTTCTCTCTGGAATGTGACATCTATAAAAGAAGATCTTCAGTACTGCCTTACCCCCCGAAGAGTGAGGCTCTATGAACCTGAGTTCAGGTCTGGGGGAACCCTTACTAAAACTAATTAATCGGGGGTCAGTAGGAAGAATGTTCTTTACCTCATGGTCAGTGAGAGGAATAGTGTCCTATCATTGGTGTCAGTGGGAGGAATAGTGCCCCATCATTGGTGTCAGTGGGAGGAATAGTGTCCTATCATTGGTGTCAGTGGGAGGAATAGTGCCCCATCATTGGTGTCAGTGGGAGGAATAGTGTCCTATCATTGGTGTCAGTGGGAGGAATAGTGCCCCATCATTGGTGTCAGTGGGAGGAATAGTGCCCCATCATTGGTGTCAGTGGGAGGAATAGTGTCCCATCATTGGTATCAGTGGGAGGAATAGTGCCCCATCATTGGTGTCAGTGGGAGGAATAGTGCCCCATCATTGGTATCAGTGGGGGGAATAGTGCCCCATCATTGGTATCAGTGGGGGGAATAGTGCCCCATCATTGGTCTCAGTGTGGGGAATAGTGCCCCATCATTGGTGTCAGTAAGAGGAATAGTGCTCCATCATTGGTGTCAGTGGGAGGAATAGTGCCCCATCCTTGGTATCAGTGGGAGGAATAGTGCCCCATCAGTAGTATCAGTGGGGGGAATAGTGCCCCATCATTGGTCTCAGTGTGGGGAATAGTGCCCCATCATTGGTCTCAGTGTGGGGAATAGTGCCCCATCATTGGTACCAGTGGGGGGAATAGTGCCCCATCATTGGTGTCAGTGGAAGGAATAGTGCCCCATCGTTGGTATCAGTGGGAGGAATAGTGCCCCATCATTGGTATCAGTGGGAGGAATAGTGCCCCATCATTGGTATCAGTGGGAGGAATAGTGCCCCATCATTGGTATCAGTGGGAGGAATAGTGCCCCATCATTGGTGTCAGTGGGGAGAATAGTGCCCCATCATTGGTATCAGTGGGGAGAATAGTGCTCCATAATTGGTGTCAGTGGGAGGAATAGTGCCCCATCGTTGGTATCAGTGGGAGGAATAGTGCCCCATCGTTGGTATCAGTGGGAGGAATAGTGCCCCATCATTGGTATCAGTGGGGAGAATAGTGCCCCATCATTGGTATCAGTGGGGAGAATAGTGCTCCATAATTGGTGTCAGTAGGAGGAATACTGCCCCATCATTGGTGTCAGTGGGAGGAATAGTGCCCCATCACTGATATTAGTGGGAGGAATAGTGCCCCATCATTGGTATCAGTGGGGGATATTAGTGGGAGGAATTGTGCCCCATCGTTGGGGTCAATAGGTGGAATTATACCCCATCATTGGTATTAGAGGGAGGAATAGTGCCCCATCATTGGTGTCACTGGAAGGAATAGTGTCCCATCATTGGTACCAGTGGGGGGAATAGTGCCCCATCATTGGTATCAGTGGGGAGAATAGTGCCCCATCATTGATATCAGTGGGAGGTATAATGCTCCATAATTGGTGTCAGTGGAAAGAATACTGCCCCATCATTGGTATCAGTGGGAGGAATAGTGACCCATCATTAGTATCAGTGGGAGGAATAGTGCCCCATCATTGGTGTCAGTGAAAGGAATAGTGCCCCATCATTGGTGTCAGTGGGAGGAATAATGCCCAATCATTGGTGTCAGTGGGAGGAATAGTGCCCCATCATTGGTATCAGTGGGAGGAATAGTGCCCCATCCAGGACTGAAAACTCATGGGGCCCCCGGGCAATCAGGGATCATGGGGCCCCTATGTCCTTGCCCACACTCAAACCACACCCAAAAAAGCCAATGAAAAGTACCAGGGGCATCTCATGGGGCCCCCTACTGACCCTGGGCCCTCGGGTAGTGCCCGAGTTCCCAAATGGTCAGTCCGCCCCTGGCCCCATCATTGGTATCAGTGGGAGGAATAGTGCCCCATCATTGGTATCAGTGGGGGGAATAGTGCCCCATCATTGGTATCAGTGGGGGGAATAGTGCCCCATCATTGGTATTAGGGGGAGGAATAGTGCCCCATCATTGGTATTAGGGGGAGGAATAGTGCCCCATCATTGGTATCAGTGGGGGATATTAGTGGGAGGAATTGTGCCCCATCGTTGGGGTCAATAGGTGGAATTATACCCCATCATTGGTATTAGAGGGAGGAATAGTGCCCCAAGGGCCAGATAAAGGCAAACAAAGGGCCACATCCAGCCACCTGCCTTCATTTTGGAGACAACTGCCCTAGACTAGACAAGCCATTAACCCTTGCAGTCCCACTACAAGGAAGGAGTTTTTCATTTTCTGGAGTCCATCTTGAAATCAGCCATGATATGTCCATCCTCGTCCCGGGTTGGCGTTGGTGGTTTGAAAGAGCAGCTCTGGAGCATCCAACTTCAAAAACAAGCCAGCAAGCGCCTCTCCCACATGGAGAAAGAAAGAAGAACCTTTCTACTTCCAAGGACTGGAGAAGAAGCTCCCAATGGCTCCTACCTCCGTTTACAAGGACTGACCTTTGGCAGTTGAAGGATTTGGATACGGCATTGTTGAACCGTGCTTTAACCACTTAAAGGATCCGTCTGTTTGCCATTAGCCCCCATGGCTGCCTATTTTTATCATTGTGCCGCGTTTGGCTCGGTGAGCGGCGGTGAGAATAGTGCAGGTGTGTGGGAGCTACGAGCGCTCCCTTTCCCCACATGAGTGAGCGATCTGAAAAGAGGGAATGAGCCGCACTTTATCCCCCCCCCTCCTCCCAACGCTGGATGTCTGCCACTTCAGAGACTGCAGGGAGACTATGCCTGTGGATGCATTATGTGGCTCTATTGTAGAGAAACAAGATTTCGAGGCAGGCGCTGCACAAAAGCACACACTCCCCTCCAACAAAACAGCTTTACATTTAGTAAATGAGCCACTTTCTCCTTCTGACACGCGTTTACGGGGAATTCTTCACTTAATGGAGCTCAAGGGGGAGACTAACAAAGAACCCGCTGAGCATCTTCATTGTGTTTGCAGAGCATTGAGCGAATCTAGCGAGCTGATTCATACGAGACAAGCACAAAGCGGGGTCTCTAATGTAGGCCCCGGAGCACGGCCTGCTCGCTGGAGAGGAGGGAGGGAGGGAGGTTGCATGGAGGACGGGAGAAGGAGGCTGACACGTTGAAGATAAAATGCTCAAAACTTATCCCACCCAAAAAAGAAACGTAACCAAGTGGTTCTCCTAATTCTGTAGAGGTCGTCTCTGTGCCAGACTGAGCACTGCAGGAGCAAGGGGGGTTCACTGCTGCTCAACCACTGCTCTGTACTGTACGTGGCTGACATGGGTGTCAGTAGTGGTGTCATGGGCATGATGTAATGGGGGTACTCTGATGGGGATCTGAAGACAGGGGGACTATATTGGGGTCCCTGGTGTAGGAGGGGACTTTGATGTAATGGGGGTACTCTGATGGGGATCTAAAGACAGGGGGACTATAATGGGGTCCCAGGTGTAGGAGGGGACTCTGATGTAATGGTGGGACTCTGATGGGAATCTGAAGACAGGGGGACTATAATGGGCTCCCAGGTGTAGGATGGAACTCTGATGTAATGGGGATACTCTGATGGGGACCCTGACATAAGGGGTCCCAGGTATAGGAGGGGAATCTGATGTAATGGGGGTACTCTGATGGGGATCTGAAGACAGGGGGACTATAATGGGGTCCCAGGTGTAGGAAGGGAGTCTGATGTAATGGGGGTACTCTGATGGGGATCTGAAGACAGGGGGACTATAATGGGATCCTAGGTGTAGGAGGGAACTCTGATGTAATGGGGATTCTCTGATGGTGACCCTGACATAAGGGGGACTATAATGGGCACCCAGATGTAGGAAGGGACTCTGATGTAAGGGGGAACTCTAATGGGAAGCCAGATGTAAGGGGGACTATAATGGGGACCCAGGTGTATGAGGGGACTCACATGTAAGGGGGAACTTTGATGGGGAGCCAGAAGTAAGGGGGACTTTGTTGGGGTCCCCTGATGTGAGGGGAAACTCTGATGGGGATCTTGATGTAAGGAGAAGGCTCTGATGTTCGGATGGGGACCCTGATGTAAGGGGAGACTCTTATGGGGACCCAGATGTAAGGGGGCTATAATGGGGACCCAGATGTAAGGGGGCTATAATGGGGACCCAGATGTAAGAGAGGACTCTAATGTATAGGGGGGACTCTGATGAGGACCCAGATGTAAGGGGAATTCAGATAAGTACCCTGATGTAAGGGAAGACATTGATGTGGTCCTGGACGTAAGGAGGGCTCTGATGGAGACCAAGATGTATAGAGGGTTTTGATCTGGACCATAATGTAAGGGGGGCCTCTGAAGGGGAACCTGATGTAAAAGGAAATTCTGATGAGGACCCCAGTGCAAGGGGGACTCTGATGTGGACATAGATATATGGGGGCTCTGATGTAAAGGACACTCAGGGACCCCTGATGTTAGGGGGGCTCTGATGGGGAACCTGATGTAAGAGATTGCTCTGATGGGGACCCTGATGTAAGGGGGTGCTCTGATAGGGATGCTGATGTAAGGAAGCCCAGATGGTGACCAGAAGTAAGGGGGACTCTGACAAGGGCGCTGATGAAATGGGGTACTCTGATAGGGATCCTGATGTAGGGGGGGGGGATCTGATGGTGGCCCAGATGTAAGGGGGACTCTCATGAGGTCCCTGATGTAAGGGGTTGCTCTGATGGGGACCCTGATGTAAGGAAGCCCTGATGTTGATCCAGATGTAAGGGGGGCTCTGATGGGGACCCTGATGTAAGGGGGTGCTCTGATAGGGATCCTGATGTAAGGAAACCCTGATGGTGATCCAGATGTAAGGGGGGCTCTGATGTAATGAGGTACTCTGATAGGGATCCTGATGTAAGGGGTGTATCTGATGGTGACCCAGATGTAAGGGGGGCTCTTATGGGGATCCTGATGTAAGATTGTGGGGGAGGCTCTGATGGGGACCCAGACATAGGGGAGGACTTGTTCATTTATGAAACTGATAATTAACTGACTTTTTTCAGTCCATGATGACTTCTTTTCAGTTTAGACATGGCCCTCATACTGTAGAGTCTGAAGATCCCTACACCACTTCCAAAACAAGATCGATGCAATTCGTAGGGACATCGCCACTACATAGACACCCACCCCACTTAGCATCCCTCACACCATACCTCCCTCAACACTGTCCTCCTTTGACCTCGCTACCACCGAAGAGGTCCTAAAGGTCTTCTCAGAAGCCCACCTCACCACCTGCTCCCTGGATCCTGTCCCCTCACAACTCCTTCGGTCACCCTCCTCTTCCATCCTACGTTCCCTCACCCACATCTACAATCTCTCCCTCTCTACAGGTAAATTCCCCTCCCCTCTAAAGCACGCGCACATCACCCTCATACTTAAGAAACCCTCCCTGGACCCCACCAACCTGAACAACCTCAGACCCATCTCCCTGCTGCCATTTACCTCTAACCTCCTAGAACGCTTAGTCTACAATCTCCTGAGCTCCCACCTCACCGACAACAATCTTCTTGACCCTTTACAGTCTGGCTTTCACCCCCTACACTCCACCGAAACTGCCCTACTAACACTCACTAATGATCTACTAACTGCAAAAACCAATGGCCACTATTCAATACTCCTACTCCTCGACCTCTCCGCGGCTTTTGACACGGTTGACCATCCCCTCCTCCTCGAAAAACTACACTCTTTTGGCCTCAGCGACTCCACTCTCTCCTGGTTCTCTTCCTATCTATCATAGCACTCCACCCAGTGTTACCTATAACGCTGCCACCTCCCCTTCCCTCCCCCTCTCTGTAGGGGTCCCCCAAGGCTCTGCCCTCGGCCCCTTCTCTTCTCCATCTACACCTCCTCCCTTGGTCACTTGATAAACTCCCACAGCTTCAACTACCATCTCTATGCCGATAACATGCAAATCTATCTGTCTACCCCTCACCTCACCCCTTCAGTTACCACCCGTATCGCTAGCCTACTAAGCGACATATCGGCCTGGATGTCACTCCACTTCCTCAAACTCAACCTCTCCAAAACTGAGCTCCTAGTATTCCCCCCAGCCCGTGCCCCCCCCCCCCGACTTCACCATAACTATCGCTAACACCATCCTCAGTCCATTCCCTCGCGCCAGGGTACTAGGTATAATCCTAGAGTCCCATCTGTCCTTCCAGCCCCAGATCCAATCACTGACAAAATCATGTAGACTTCACCTCCGCAACATCTCCAAGATACGTCCGTTCCTAACCCCGGAAACCACTAAGCAACTTATTCACTCCCTTGTTATATCTCGCCTTGACTACTGTAACTCCCTCCTCATTGGCCGACCTCATCGCAGGCTATCCCCTCTTCAGTCTATCATGAATGCTGCTGCCAGACTCATCCACCTTACTAACCGTTCTGCATCTGCCTCCCCTCTCTGCCAATCCCTCCACTGGCCTCCACTCAGTGTCCTCCACCCCTCTCTGCCAATCCCTCCACTGGCCTCCACTCAGTGTCCTCCACCCCTCTCTGCCAATCCCTCCACTGGCCTCCACTCAGTGTCCACCACCCCTCTCTGCCAATCCCTCCACTGGCCTCCACTCAGTGCCCTCCACCCCTCTCTGCCAATCCCTCCACTGGCTTCCACTCAGTGTCCTCCACTCCTCTCTGCCAATCCCTCCACTGGCCTCCACTCAGTGTCCTCCACCCCTCTCTGCCAATCCCTCCACTGGCCTCCACCCAGTGTCCGCCACCCCTCTCTGCCAATCCCTCCACTGGCCTCCACTCAGTGTCCTTCACCCCTCTCTGCCAATCCCTCCACTGGCCTCCACTCAGTGTCCTCCACCCCTCTATGCCAATCCCTCCACGGGCCTCCACTCAGTGTCCTCCACCCCTCTCCGCCAATCCCTCCACTGGCCTCCGCTCAGTGTCCTCCACCCCTCTCCGCCAATCCCTCCACTCAGTGTCCTCCACCCCTCTCTGCCAATCCCTCCACTGGCCTCCACTCAGTGTCCTCCACCCCTCTATGCCAATCCCTCCACGGGCCTCCACTCAGTGTCCTCCACCCCTCTCCGCCAATCCCTCCACTGGCCTCCGCTCAGTGTCCTCCACCCCTCTCCGCCAATCCCTCCACTCAGTGTCCTCCACCCCTCTCTGCCAATCCCTCCACTGGCCTCCACTCAGTGTCCTCCATCCCTCTCCGCCAATCCCTCCACTGGCCTCCACTCAGTGTCCTCCACCCCTCTCTGCCAATCCCTCCACTGCCCTCCACTCAGTGTCCCCCACCCCTCTCTGCCAATCCCTCCACTGGCCTCAGCTCAATGTCCTCCACTCCTCTCTGCCAATCCCTCCACTGGCCTCCAGTCAGTGTCCTCCACCCCTCTCTGCCAATCCCTCCACTGGCCTCCACTCAGTGTCCTCCACCCCTCTCTGCCAATCCCTCCACTGGCCTCAGCTCAATGTCCTCCACCCCTCTCTGCCAATCCCTCCACTGGCCTCCACTCAGTGTCCTCCACCCCTCTCTGCCAATCCCTCCACTGGCCTCAGCTCAATGTCCTCCACCCCTCTCTGCCAATCCCTCCACTGGCTCCCAGTTGCCGAACGGATAAAATTCAAAACTCTAACAATGACATATAAAGCCATCCACAACACCGCCCCAATTTACATATCCGATCTTAACACTAAATATCACCCAAACCGTACACTCCGCTCCTCGCAGGACCTCTTACTCTCTAGCTCTCTTATCTCCTTCTCCCTTGCTTGTATCCAAGACTTCTCCAGGGCGTCACCCATCCTCTGGAACTCCCTACCCCAATCTATCAGATTATCACCTACTCTACTTGCCTTTCGGCGATCACTGAAAACCTTTCTCTTCAGGGAAGCCTATCCCACCCTCTGCTAGTTCTGGTATCCTCTACTCTACCAACCACTCCATCCCCCACAGTGACTACCTACTGTACCACTCACCCCGCCCTCCTAGATTGTAAGCTCCAAGGATCAGGGCCCTCTAATCCCTCTTGTATTGAACTGTATTGTTAATGTATTGTCTCCCACTATAATGTAAAGCGCTGAGCAAACCGTTGGCGCCATAAATCCTGTATAATAATAATAATCCCTACCCTACCTTACTACAGTCATGGGAATATAGGCTTCTCACGATTAAATGCTGAAGAGATTGCCGGAAGCTGCGGCTCTAAAGCGGAGGGGAGGTAGAAGTCATGGACCTCTCGCAGGGAACTGAGGGTCTCCTAAGGTTCCTGGAAGGAAGATCTTGAAGCATCTAGTAAGCCCACAAAAAGAATTCAGAAGTGTTGCTTGTTGCCACATGGAAACTGTCAAATCACTAGAAGAGTAACTCTTCAAGAAGCAACGGAGCTGAACATCAAGTAAAAGCTTTAAACATTTAGGAGACAAAACAGAAACGAGAATCTTGTCAATGACAGCAATCTGAATGGCCATCCCTGCAGTGTGTAGGAAACACGAGTTGTGGTCTTCAGCTAAAATGACCTGGGAGTCCAGAACTAGAAGGCCGTCCAGTGAAAAGCGTGAGTGACAACCACTTTGTTCCTCATCCATCTCACAGCGGGTGACACCAGAGGTTCTCCTCTCCGGAGGCGTATTGCGCAGACAGACATACTCTCCAGTTTCTGCACGCGTCCCGGTGACAAGTGTGAGACAAATAGATCCGGACTTCAATAAGGATTAGATGCAAATCAGGGAAATGATCAGGGAAGAGTGCAGGTAGGTCTACCACATTGAGAATGCACAGCCACCATCACAGCTGACTGTTCAGATAAAGGAGAACTCGGGAAAAAAAAAGGTCGCGGTCTCCACATGTGGGTGGAAAGCTGAGAAGAAAACCGATCCGACACAACTTTGTATCAAGAATGAAGCGAACGGCAGAAATGATATCTCCATAACAAGTATGCCGCGGTCTTCGGGTCGGCTTACGAATGTCAATATTTCCTCTTCTTATTACAGCTCCTCACAGAAAGCCGTACCGTTCCGGAGCAGCACATTTTATGGTCCTGAGACTCATGTGCGTTGATGTGCGTTTAACCCTTTTGCTGCTAGAGCCGTTTTTACGATTTTTTCATACATGTTTACCCACTTCCAGCCCGGACACTTTCCGCCCCTTCCAGCCCGGACACTTTCCCCCCCCTTCCAGTCCGGACACTTTCCCCCCCCCTTCCAGTCCGGACTCTTTTCCCCCCTTCCAGTTTGGACACTTTCCCCCCCTTCCAGTCCGGACACTTTCCCCCCCTTCCAGTCCGGACACTTTCCCCCCCTTCCAGTCCGGACACTTTCCCCCCCTTCCAGTCCGGACACTTTCACCCCCTTCCAGTCTGGACACTTTCCCCCCCTTCCAGTCCGGACACTTTCACCCCCTTCCAGTCCGGACACTTCCCCCCCTTCCAGTCCGGACACTTTCCCCCCCTTCCAGTCCGGAGACTTTCACCCCCTTCCAGTCCGGACACTTCCCCCCCCCTTCCAGTCCGGACACTTTCCCCCCCTTCCAGTCCGGACACTTTCCCCCCCTTCCAGTCCGGACATTTCCCCCCCCTTCCAGTCCGGACACTTCCCCCCCTTCCAGTCCGAACACTTTCACCCCCTTCCAGTCCGGACACTTTCCCCTTCTTCCAGTCCGGACACTTTCCCCCCCTTCCAGTCCGAACACTTTCACCCCCTTCCAGTCCGGACACTTTCCCCCCCTTCCAGTCCGGACACTTTCACCCCCTTCCAGTCCGGACACTTTCACCCTTTCCAGTCCGGACACTTTCACCCCCTTCCTGTCCGGACACTTTCACCCCCTTCCAGTCCGGACACTTTCACCCCCTTCCAGTCCGGACACTTTCACCCCCTTCCAGTCCGGACACTTTCACCCCCTTCCAGTCCGGACACTTTCACCCCCTTCCAGTCCGGACACTTTCACCCCCTTCCTGTCCGGACTCTTTCCCCCCCTTCCAGTCCGGACACTTTCCCCCCCTTCCAGTCCGGACACTTTCCCCTTCTTCCAGTCCGGACACTTTCCCCCCCTTCCAGTCCGAACACTTTCACCCCCTTCCAGTCCGGACACTTTCACCCCCTTCCAGTCCGGACACTTTCCCCCCCTTCCAGTCCGGACACTTTCACCCCCTTCCAGTCTGGACACTTTCACCCTTTCCAGTCCGGACACTTTCACCCCCTTCCAGTCCGGACACTTTCACCCCCTTCCAGTCCGGACACTTTCACCCCCTTCCAGTCCGGACACTTTCACCCCCTTCCAGTCCGGACACTTTCACCCCCTTCCTGTCCGGACTCTTTCCCCCCCTTCCAGTCTGGACACTTTCACCCTCTTCCAGTCCGGACACTTTCACCCCCTTCCAGTCTGGACACTTTCACCCCCTTCCAGTCCGGACACTTTCCCCCCCTTCCAGTCCGGACACTTTCACCCCCTTCCAGTCCAGGCCAATGTTCAGCTTTCAGCGCTATCACACTTCAAATGACAATTGCGTGGTCATGCAACACTGTACCCATATGAATTTTTTAGCATTTTCTTGAGACCGATAAAGCTTTATTTTGGTGGTATTTATTTATCACTGGGATTTTTATTTTTTTTTTCTATGTAAATGAAAAAGTCCAAAAAATTTGAAAAAAAGTGTTTTTCTAATAAAATTTTGCAAATAAAAAGTATTTCATCATAAATCTTGTCCAAAATTTATTCTGTTATCTTTTTAGTAAAAAAAAAATAACCCAAATTAGTTTATAACCAAAAATTATAATTTTTAAACTTTTTTTTCATATATTATTTATTTATTTTTACATACTGTCACCCTAGCAGTACAGGGTCACCATAGTGACACTGTACTACTTGTGGGGGGTGATGAAGAGTTTTTTTTTTTTTTACACTGATTGCTTTTACACCCATAAAAGCAATAATTTCTCTTTCTCTCTGTCTGCATTCTTGCAGCCACTGAGAACTACTGAGCGAGCTGTGATTGGTCACAGCCTGTCACATGGTACAAGGCTGTTGTGAATGGCCCTGTACCATGTGACCTCTGTGATCATTCACAGATTTCACAAGTAGTAAGCAATGATGTCACAAGTGACATCTTGCTTACTACTCTGCATGTGATCACTGATTGGCCAATCAGTGATCACATGATCAGGACCTCGCACAGAGGTCCCGTCCGAGGATCGGTGTTCCACTGTGTCCGGGAGGCTGTTTATAAATGGTCATCCGACCCTGCACTGCCACCGTCTGGCCGTTTATATACAACGGCCGGACGGGAAGTGGTTAACCTCCCTAGCGGTCTGATTATATCAGTATTTCTGTGCTCAAAGCGGTACTTTTTTTGCATGGAAATATGTCGTTTTTATATTGTAGGCTGTAATTTTTAGGAATAACTCACTGAAATCTGTCCGAGCAAGAGTCTAGTAAACATCCCGGGGAGGATAAAACTTAAAACATGAAATCATAAATTATAATTTAATAAATGATCATAAAAAATAATAATATAATAATAATAAATGTAATTCAATAATATAATCAAACCAAAAACACTGAAATGTGAAATATAGCGCCAAGTTCGCACATCGCTGAGCAAAGTCGCAGAATCGTTTTCAGTGTCTGATGAGGAATTTCCCCCACGAATCATTATCACTCAATTCTGCAAGTGGTTCTGATTTACTATTGCTGTTCTCTAGCCGGTCTAAAACCGCGTCTGACCTAAAGGGACGCTTTTTGGACGCCATGGACGTTTCTCAGTTTCCAGGCAGAAAGAACAGTAAAAATGCAGGCAGGGCGCCGGACAAAGCACTCGGGACAACATGTATGTGAAATGGTTTGATACAGGAATGTTATACTATGTGATTTTAGTGAATGTCACTTGTAAAATGTTTGAATTTCCCGCCAGTTCCGTCCCCCGTACGTCCCGACGTCGCAGGGAACGGAACCCGGAAGACGGATGCCGGCATCAGCCGGAGGACATTGCCAGGGACACTGCAGGGGGGACATCGCGGGAGCGCAGGACAAGGTAAGTGCTGGAGGGATCCCGGAGCAACGCTGCAGTGTATTCCTGAGTGTAGCTCGGGGGGGTTACCGCTTGTGGTGCTGAAACTTTACCCCGAGCTACACTCAGGAATACCGCCAGGGGGGTTAATAAGATATTTCAGACCTGAAGATCACCTAAGCCCCTCAAACATATATTTTCTAAAAGCAGAGATCCTGGAGAATAAAATGGTGGTAGCTTCTGATTTTTTTATGTCCCATGATATTTGTGTACCAGAAATGAAATAAAAATTAAAGAGATATGAAAGGCTTAATACTTACCTGCTCTCTGCGGTGGTTTTGCACAGAGCAGCCCGGATCCTCCTCTTCTTGGGTCCCCCGTCGGCACTCCTGGTCTCTCCCTCCTGTCGGGTGCCCCCAGCAGCATTTACCCCATTTTTTGCGATACGGCACTGCTTACTTACTAACTGACAATTGCGCGGTCATGCAACCAAATGAAATTTACGTCCTTTTTTTCATACAAATAGAGCGTTCTTTCGGTGATATTTTATTGTCCGTGCGTTTTTAATTTGTTGCGCTATAAACAAAACAAGACCGACAATTTTGAAAAAAAAAATTATTGACTTTTTGCTATTAAACATATCCAGTGAAAAATTTTAAAAATCGAATTTCGTCATAATATTAGGCCAAAATGTATTTGATAAAAAAAATGTCAATTGGTTTACGTGAAAGTTATAGCGTCTACAAATGGCGGTATATAATGGGATCTGTTGTTGAGGGAGGGGTCTATTGTTGTTGGCTGTCAGGATCCAGTGATGCTGTCTGCTGAGAGATATTTTGTTTCTGGGGGGTCTATTGTTGCTGGTACGGGATCAATTGTTGTTGGAAGGGGTCTTTTGTTGGGGGGGTCAATTGTTGCCGAGAGGGATCTGTTGTTTAGGGAGGGGTCTATTGTTGTTGGCTGCTACAGGATCCAGTGATGCTGGCTGTTGGGAGATCTTTTGTTTCTGGAAGGTCTATTGTTGCTGGTAGGGGATCAACTGTTGCTGGGAGGGGTATTTTTTTGGGTGAGGTCAATTGTTGCTGGGAGGGATCTGTTGTTGAGGGAGGGGTCTATTGTTGTTGGCTGCTACAGGATCCAGTGATGCTGGCTGCTAAGAGATCTTTTTTTTCTGGGGCATCTATTGTTGCTGGTAGGGGATCAACTGTTGCTGGAAGGGGTCTTTTGTTGGGGGTGGGTCAATTGTTGTTGAGGGAGGGGTCTATTGTTGGCTGCTACACGATCCAGTGATGCTGGCTGCTGGGAGATCATTTGTTTCTGGGGTGTCTATTGTTGCTGGTATAGGATCAACTGTTGCTGGGAGGGGTATTCTGTTTGGGGGGGTAAATTGTTGCTGAGAAGGATCTGTTGAGGGAGGGGGTCTGTTGTTCTTGGCTTCTACAGAATCCAGTGATGCTGGCTGCTGGGAGATCTTTTGTTTCTGGGGCGTATATTGTTGCTGGTAGGGGATCAACTGTTGCTGGGAGGGGTCTTTTGTTGGGGGGGTCAATTGTTGCTGGGAAGAATCTGTTGTTGAGGGAGGGGTCTATTGTTCTTGGCTGCTACAGAATTCAGTGATGCTGGCTGCTGGGAGATGTTTTGTTTCTGGGGCGTCTATTGTTGCTGCTAGGGGATCAACTGTTGCTGGGGTGGTACTTTTGTTGGGGGGATCACTTGTTGCTGGGACGGGTCTTTTGTTTGGGGGGGGTCAATTGTTGCTGGGAGGGATCTGTTGTTGTGGGAGGGGTCTATTGTTGTTGGCTGCTACAGGATCTAGTGATGCTGGCTGCTGGGAGATCTTTTGTTGCTGGCAGGGGTCTGTTGCTGCTACTGTGGATCTTTTGTTCCTGGGGGGTATTTTGTTGCAGGGGGGTCTATTTTACTGCTTTTTTTTTCTTATCATTAACAAATACCATACAAATGACTTAGCGTCACAAAATGGTACTTGGTTCTGTATTCTCTGAAAGGGGTAATCCTGGGAGGTGGAGGACGGTGCTCGGAGCAGGGGCGGACTGACCATTCGAGCCCTCGGGCACTGTCCGAGGGCCCGGGGTCAGTAGGGGGCCCCATGAAATGCCCCTGGTACCTTTTATAGGCTTTTTTTGGGTGTGGGCAAGGACACAGGGGCCCCATGATTCCCTATTGCCCGGGGGCCCCATGAGTTGTCAGTCCGCCCCTGGTTCGGAGGTGGGTAGGCAGAGACAAGGGGTGGTTTGGAAGCGGGGAGCACCTGCACTTATTCTCTGAGGAAAAAAAAAAAGCCCCGACAATAAGACATATAAAAGAAAATGAAAGGCGCTAATTAGAGTTCTCATGACTAGTCGGCTCCTTGATTCCGTCTCCTTACCTGTTTGACAAAATGACAGGTGAATCGCGCTCTGTTGCTACGGTAACACCTATCCATCCTCCAGTCCACGGATTTCACGGAGGTGAGAAGGATGAACGCACAAAGTCACCTAATGAAATTAACATTGTAAGCTGCAATTTTGCTGCTTCATAAATTCCAATTATCAAGCATCCGAGATAGGTTGTCGAGGCCGGCATGGCTCTCCCACACGCCGGGGAGGCGCTACATCAACCGAAAGCATCATAACTAACGACAATTAGTAATAACAACATCATCAAATCCAAAACGTACAAAACAATACGGAGCTGACGCCTCATTCCGCCCTACGTCTTATTTCTAGACCAGGCGCCGGACATTTCCCTTTCGTTTCGGATGCATTTGTTCATCGAAAAATTTCGCTCCACCGTATTCGTTACGTTGAACCGATTCGTTTTCGGGAATTTGTTTCGTATCTTCGGCATTCGTTGCGTCTATTCGTTGTTCCAAAGAACAAAGGTATACCGCTCAGGCCAAACAATCCAGATCAATCCACGACAGGTGCAGGCACAGTCCAGATCAATCCACAATCCAGATCAATCCACAACAGGGGCAGGCACAGTCCAGATCAATCCACAATCCAGATCAATCCACAATCCAGATCAATCTACAACAGGTGCAGGCACAGTCCAGATCAATCCACAATCCAGATCAATCCACAACAGGTGCAGGCACAGTCCAGATCAATCCACAATCCAGATCAATCCACAATCCAGATCAATCTACAACAGGGGCAGGCACAGTCCAGATCAATCCACAATCCAGATCAATCTACAACAGGTGCAGGCACAGTCCAGATCAATCCACAATCCAGATCAATCCACAACAGGTGCAGGCACAGTCCAGATCAATCCACAATCCAGATCAATCCACAATCCAGATCAATCTACAACAGGTGCAGGCACAGTCCAGATCAATCCACAATCCAGATCAATCCGCAACAGGGGCAGGCACAGTCCAGATCAATCCACAATCCAGATCAATCCACAATCCAGATCAATCTACAACAGGTGCAGGCACAGTCCAGATCAATCCACAATCCAGATCAATCCACAACAGGTGCAGGCACAGTCCAGATCAATCCACAATCCAGATCAAACCACAATCCAGATCAATCTACAACAGGTGCAGGCACAGTCCAGATCAATCCACAATCCAGATCAATCCACAACAGGTGCAGGCACAGTCCAGATCAATCCACAATCCAGATCAATCCACAACAGGTGCAGGCACAGTCCAGATCAATCCACAATCCAGATCAATCCACAATCCAGATCAATCCACAACAGGTGCAGGCACAGTCCAGATCAATCCACAACAGGTGCAGGCACAGTCCAGATCAATCCACGACAGGTGCAGGCTCGGGCTCGTCACCACACACGATGCAATAGGAAGAAGGATCAGCCGCACACCGGAGGATAGATGAATATAGTGTGTATTTATTGATCCATAGGACACACAACACCAGGACATGAATACAGGACTTGTTAACGCGTTTCACACGATCTCGTGCTTAATCATAACAAAGAAAACAACAAAAGTACCATCTTATGCAGGCCATGGACAAGTCGAAAATCAGCTGATTTTTCAGCCGAAAAAATAGTCGGCCGATTTTTGCACCGTTGATGGGTTAATTGGTCGGCTGTTTTTCGGGGTTTTGGCACTTTTTTTTTTATCGGTAAAACTATCATTGCCAGGAAAATCGGCCAATCGGCAAAATCGACCGATTTTCCTGGCAATGATGGGCAAATTGGACGATAGTTTTACAGATAAAAAAATCTACGCATGAGCCGTGACGAGAAAGAAGAGAAAGAAAAGAAAGAAAAGAAGAAAAAGAAGAAGAGGAAAAAGAAGAAAAAGAGTAAGAAGAGGAAAAAGAAGAAGAAAGATGGAAAAGAAGAAGAAGCAAAAGAAGAAGAGGAAGAAGAAGAGGAAGAAGTAGAAAGAAGAAAAAGAAGAAGAGGAAGAAGAAGAAAAAGAAGACGAGGAAGAAGAAAAAGAAGAAGAGGAAAAAGAAGAAGAGGAAGAACAAAGAAGGAAAAGAAGAATAAGCAAAAGAAGAAGAGGAAGAAGAAGAAGAGGAAAAAGAAGAAGAGGAAGAAGAAGAAGAAGAAGAAGAAAAAGAAGAGGGAGAAGAAGAAGCAGAAGAAGAAAAGAAGAAGCGGAAGAAGAAAAGAAGAAGAAGAAGAAGAAGAAGAAGGAGAAGAGAAGAAAAGTAGAAAAAGAAGAGGAAGAAGAGGAAGAAGAAGAGGAAGAAGTAGAAGAAAAAGAAGAAGATGAAGAAAAAGAAGAAGAGGAAGAAGAAGAAAAAGAAAAAGAAGATGAAGAAAAAGCAGAAGAAAAAGAAGTAGAAAAAGAAGAGGAAGAAGAAGAAGAGGAAGAAAAGAAGAAAAAGAAAAAGAAGAAAAGAAGAAGAAGAAGGAGAAGAGAAGAAAAGTAGAAAAAGAAGGAAAAGAAGTAGAAGAAGAGGAGGAGGAGGAGGAGGAATAATTCCAATCCGCTATTATATTTTATATGAAAAGTCTTGCGGTTGCAACAATGTATCCATTTGTATCCAAATAAAAACATCCGTATCTGCAATGGATACAAATGGATACATTGTTGCAACCGCAAGACTTTTTCCTGTCAAATATAATAGCGGAGCTCTCTGCAAGGGACAGAAGTAATTAAGTGCCGGAAAATCAGCCGATTTTTTTTTTTACCGTTGGTGGTAACGTTGGTGTATGGTCGGCTGTGGTGTCCCTGGACGGTGTTCAGAAGGGGAAGCGGTATCCTAACGGAAGTACCCAAGTGCAGACTGGGACCGTTCCGTTACACCCCGCCACCACCAAAAAATACAAATAGTACAAAAGTACAAATACTGCGGCTACTGACTTTTAATACTAGGGAACCTACCTGTCCAGGCATCCAGTGGTGTCCTCACCCTGAGCCTATTCTTCAATCAGCTGTCGGGTGCTGGCGAGCCATCTTGACTAAGGGAAACCGGCGGTGAAGCCTTGTGGCTCCACCGCTGGTTTCCTACCGCGTATGTGTGAAGCGCACTGTGCTTTGTAAATAGGCCGCAGTCCTCTGGGACCTTGGAAGTGTCCCAGAGGGCTATAGGGGGTGCCGAACTTCCAGCTCAGTTTGCCGCGCCTGCAGGGGTGGAACTCTTTTTTAACTACTGTCCATGACTTTATAGTTACATAGTTAGTCGGACTGAAAAAAGACAAAAGTCCATCCAGTTCAACCATTAAAAATAAAAAGTTATAATCCTACACCCACAGTTGATCCAGAGGAAGGCAAAAAACCCAGCAAAGCACGATCCAATTTGCTCCTGCAGGGGAAATATTCCTTCCTGATCCCCCGAGAGGCAATCGGATATTTCCTGGATCAACGTCACCTATAAATGTTATATCCAGTTATATTCTGTGTATCCAAGAAAGAATCCAGGACTTTCCTACAGAAATCCACTGAGCTGGCCACAACCAGCTCTTGAGGGAGTCTATTCCACATTCTCACCGCTCTCACTGTTTATGATGCAGATTAAAATTGCACTGGACTGCATGTGGTGTGAACAAAGTTGGAGGACCCATTTGCAAAGCCATTCTTTGTGTGGTGAATGAAACTCAAGTACACGGAAAAGATTGTGGACTTTGCAACGAAGGCCCCTGATGACGTCTCCATGACGAAATGCGCAGGGAGGAGCCACACACACATGCTACTATGCGCGATCGGCCGGGGACGTTTTGGATGCTGGAAAGACTTGCTCTAGCGCTTGTACATGCTGATTTGTGCCTCCTATCGTGCGAGTGCATTTTATTTGTATACATTTTGGACCTTTTGATGGTTTTTACATTATGTGGAGCAGGGACGGACTGACAACTCATGGGGCCCCCGGGCAATAAGAGATCATGGGGCCCCTGTGTCCTCGACCACACTCAAACCACACCCAAAAAATCCTATGAAAGATACCAGGGGCATCTCATAGGGCCCCCTACTGACCCCGGGCCCTTGGGCAGTGCCTGAATGGTCAGTCTGCCCCTGATGTGGAGTTATTTTTCATTACATGCATAATGCTACGAGCTCTGCAGTGGTTGGAGCCATTATATCTGGTGAGATCGATCTGGGAGGATTCTCTGACCTTGGGTGGCCAGAGGAGTATAATCGTCCATTTTCCTTGATGTCATCATCAATATTCTATAGAGCGCAGAATGACCACTCATAGAAGGGGCCACAAACCGTCTGGTAAGCCTTGCGTGGGAGTGGATGGTGTCACATTGGCTATCTTTGGAAGTCTTCTGATCTCATCGTGTGAGGACGGATCTAATCTGATCTCACCAAATCTCATTTATGAACACTTTGTGATTATTTACCATTTTTTCACACATTATCATTGTTATTATGATCTTTCTATGAACTGAATTTTGAGTTTTGAGTGCTGAACTTTATTTGAGCACTTTGTATGAGATGCCTGGTATCAAGGTTTGGGCTCCATGCACACTGGGGGGGGCGTTGTAATCACGCTGGTAACATTAGCTATGTACTTCCCCCATCCTCTGGAACTCCCTACCCCAACCCATCAGACTGTCACCTACTCTCCTCACCTTCAGGCGCTCCCTGAAAACCCAACTCTTCAGGGAAGCCTACCCCACCCTCACCTAACAACCTCCTCCACTCCTCCTACCACTCCATCCCCCACAGCCACTTCCTCCTGTACCACTATCCCCTCCCTCCTAGATTGTAAGCTCGAAAGAGCGGGGCCCTCGAACCCCTCGTGTATTGTATTGTTACCATCTTGTCTCATGTTCTGTCCTCCTTGCTATTGTAAAGCGCTGAGCAAACTGTTGGCGCTATATAAATACTGTATAATAATAATAATATAGTCACGTTAAAAACTGGAGTTTTTCAGGTTTTTTTTAGCGTTTTTGCATTAGCGTTTAGCTGCATTTTTGCGCGTTTGCATTTTTTAGCGTTTTTTTGGGGTCAAAAAAGGCAAAAAACACCAGTTTGCAGCAGTTTACCACATTTTTCCACGTTTTTCAGCATTAGAGCTTTTTTTAGTGAAAAGCTAAAAGATTGTACCGCGCTTCCGTGATGAATAGAAAATATATATATAAATACACCTAATCTATGATAGGTTATTATACGTGAATCAAAATATATAAATGTGACTGAAAGTAGATTGTGATATATCATCAAACCATGATAACTATATAATGACCAGTGTGAAATCAAATTAAAATGAAAAAATAACTTAAAAAAAAAGAGATTTTTAGTGTTTTTGCATTAGCGTTTAGCAGAGATTTTCCGCATTTGCATTTTTTAGCATTTTTTTTTCTACAAAAAAACTCATTTTCTTTTTGGTCAAAAAACATCAAAAAACACCGGTTTGCAGCGGTTTACCACGTTTTTCTGTGTTTTGCTGCATTTTTCAGCGTTAGAGCATTTTTTACAGCTAAAAAACTCCTCTAGAAACCCTCTAGTTCTGGGTTTTTTTCTAGCCAAAAAACGCTGATTCCAGTCTCTGTGTGTACGGACACATAGGATAACATGCCGGGGATGGACACATAGGATAACATGCCGGGGATGGACACATAGGATAACATGCCGGGGATGGACACATAGGATAACATGCCGGGGATGGACACAGGATAACATGCCGGGGATGGACACATAGGATAACATGCCGGGGATGGACACATAGGATAACATGGGGGGGATGGACACATAGGATAACATGCCGGGGATGGACACATAGGATAACATGCCGGGGATGGACACACAGGATAACATGCCGGGGATGGACACATAGGAGAACATGCCGGGGATGGACACATAGGAGAACATGCCGGGGATGGACACAGGATAACATGCCGGGGATGGACACATAGGATAACATGCTGGGGATGGACACATAGGATAACATGCCAGGGATGGACACGTAGGATAACATGCTGGGGATGGACACATAGGATAACATGCCGGGGATGGACACATAGGATAACATGCCGGGGATGGACACATAGGAGAACATGCCGGGGATGGACACATAGGAGAACATGCCAGGGATGGACACATAGGATAACATGACGGGGATGAACACACAGGATAACATGCCGGGGATGGACACATAGGAGAACATGCCGGGGATGGACAAATAGGATAACATGCTGGGGATGGACACATAGGATAACATGCTGGGGATGGACACATAGGAGAACATGCCGGGGATGGACACATAGGAGAACATGCCGGGGATGGACACATAGGATAACATGCCGGGGATGGACACATAGGATAACACGCCGGGGATGGACACATAGGAGAACATGCCGGGGATGGACACATGGGATAACATGCCAGGGATGGACACGTAGGATAACACGCCGGGGATGGACACATAGGAGAACATGCTGGGGATGGACACATAGGATAACATGCCAGGGATGGACACGTAGGATAACACGCCGGGGATGGACACATAGGAGAACATGCTGGGGATGGACACATAGGAGAACATGCTGGGGATGGACACATAGGATAACACGCCGGGGATGGACACATAGGAGAACATGCCGGGGATGGACACGTAGGAGAACATGCCGGGGATGGACACGTAGGAGAACATGCTGGGAGTTTACTGGCTGTAGAAAAAAAATGCCAATAGCCAAAAACAGCCGCTGTAAAAATGTCCCGTGTGCGTGAGGACTTAGCCCCTCATGCACATTGGGGGGGTCGTTTTGAGAACGCTAGTAATGTTAGCTGTGTAAAGTCACAATAAAAATGTGAATTTTTCAGCTTTTTTTTAGCATTTTTGCATTAGCTGCGTTTTTCTACATTTGCATTTTTTAGCTTTTTTTTTTTTACAGAAATTGTAGCTTTTCTAGTTTATTTAATATTATTTTTTTATTTTTTAGTTGTTTTATGTGAGCGCTATTATTGTGTGTGTATATATATATATACAGTTATGTTCAAAATAATAGCAGTGTGTTGAAAAAAGTGAATAAAGCTGAAAATCCTTCTAATAGCTTTTATTTCCATCCACACAAATGCATTGGGAACACGACACATTCTATTCCAAATCACAACATGAAGAAAAATAGATCAAATTTGTGTTGTTCCTCTAAAAAAATTGAAGAAAAGTGAATATTTTCAAAAAAATCGCAGTGTTTATATTCTTCTTTACAAACTCAAACATTCACTATATAAACTGAGAAATGTTTGAAGATTTTGCTTTCCTTTGAATGACTTCATGAATATTTGGTTGTAGTCGCACTGTTTCTGAGAACTGCTGTACATCTGTGTTGCATGGAGTCCCCCAACTTCTGGCCCCTGTGATCAGGTATTCCAGCCCAGGATGATTGGACCACATTCCACAGTTCTTCTCTATTTCTTGGTTTGGCCTCAGAAACGGCATTTTTGATGTCATCCCACAAGTTTTCTATTGGATGAAGATCCGGGGATTGGGCTGGCCACTCCATAACGTCCATCTTGTTGGTCTGGAACCAAGATGTTGTACGTTTACTGGTGTGTTTGGGGT
Source organism: Staurois parvus (assembly GCF_062004578.1). Classification (NCBI taxonomy): domain Eukaryota; kingdom Metazoa; phylum Chordata; class Amphibia; order Anura; family Ranidae; genus Staurois; species Staurois parvus. Next base: position 222,019 of record NW_028319111.1, read on the forward strand.
CGTTGTCTTGTTGGAACACCCATTTCAAGGGCATTTCCTCTTCAGCATAAGGCAGCATGACCTCTTCAAGTATTCTGATGTCTTCAAACTGATCCATGATCCCTGGTATGCGATAAATAGGCCCAACACCGTAGTATGAGAAACATCCCCATATCATGATGCTTGCACCACCATGCTTCACTGTCTTCACAGTGTACTGTGGCTTGAATTCAGTGTTTGGGGGTCGTCTGACAAACTGTCTCCGCCCACTAGACCCAAAAAGAACAATCTTACTTTCATCAGTCCACAAAATGTTGCGCCATTTCTCTTTAGGCCAGTCAATGTGCTCTTTGGCAGATTGTAACCTCTTCAGCACGTCTTTTTCCCAACAGTGGGACTTTGCGGGGACTTCTTGCAGATAGCTTGGCTTCACATAGGCGTCTTCTAATTGTAACAGTCCTCACAGGGAACGTCACACCTTCTTTCATCTTCCTGGAGCTGATTGTTGGCTGAGTCCGCCCCATTTTGGCTATTCTTCTATCCATTCCAATGGTAGTTTTTCGCTTTCTTCCACGTCTTTCAGGTTTTGGTTGCCATTTTAAAGCATTTATGATCATTTTAGCTGAGCAGCCGATCATTTTCTGCACTTCTTGATATGTTTTCCCCTCTCCAATCAACTTTTTAATCAAGGTATGCTGTTCTTCTGAACAATGTCTGGAACGACCCATTTTCCTCAGAATTTCAGAGAGAAATGCACTGTAACCAGCATGTCCAACATTTGCTGCCTTCCTTCCTTAAATAAGGGCAATAATTGCCACCTGTTTTTCAAAGAATGAATGACCTCACTAATAGAACTCCACACGGCTATTATTTTGAACACGCCCCTTTCCATGAGTGATTCAATGACACAGAATCAGCAGCATACATGTCATGACTGTTGGGTCTGTTGGATTTCTATTACTCTACTACACCTGATAGGAAATTATTTGCCATGTAGAAATGTCATTTCTACCAAAAACAGAGATTGATCCGGTTAGTGATGTCTGACGGCTATTATTTTGAACATAACTGTATATATATATATATATATATATATATATATATACACACACACACACACTCAGTATATATATATATATATATATATATATATTTTATTTTTTTTTCACAATTTTGATAACCTTGTAGATTACTTGTAGCACATGTTTGCATTTTATAGCTCGTTACAGGAATTGATTTTGGAATATCAAGTCATAAAGCACTTTTACTAAACTGCCACCATTAAAAAAAAGATAAAAGTTAAAAACTTATACAATGAAAAAAAAAAGTAAAAAGCCATTCATTGCACTCAATAGACATAATTGTATTTTTTAATCTGGCGATAAACGCTCCGTTAGCCACATGTGGGAGTTCCGTTCACGTCTCTCGGCTCCGGATTGATCGTGTCACATTTCCATACAACCTGCAATTTGTGGTCATTCTTCTAGGAAAGCTCCTGGCAGATAATGAAGTAATACAAAGCAAATTGTCCGTTTATTACTTCTATCTCCTCTGTTATGCTCGGTGTCACGTATTGCGTGTCGCTACAAACCTCAAAGTTTGCCAGAATAAATAATATGCTTTTGTTTAAGTCGCACGTTACGTTGTATGTCGCATGTTGCGATTAGCGGTGGTCCTCGCACGGTATGGCGGACGACTCGAATGCAAAGTGCGCCTTTTAAGCACAAACCTTTATCAAGCGCCTGCAGAGATGGCTCAACTAATATATGGGGCCTTAGGACAGTTTGGGGGGAAAAAATGCCTAAATTGGATGTTTATTGTGCAGCCAGCCTCTGATATCAAAAGGAAAATGCTAGCCTTTGATGTCATTATAAATATTTAACAGCAGACTGGTGTCTGTACATTTATAATAACCTCTGGGTTCAGATCTTAGAGAGAACCTCAAATGTGGAAGCTGCACCCAAAAAAAAAAAGTAAATGAGAGGGTAAAGGACTAGTGACAATATTTCCTATAGAGTTTCCCCGCAGATGATTTTCTTTCTATGACTGACGCTATGGAGGTCATCTTAGCAGAGGCAGTTCTTTGCTTCCTTATGTCAGAACTGTCCCCCCTGATCACTGAGTGAAATTTAAGAAGCAGCAGAAGAGATGCTGAAAGCACAGATTCACAGACACAATGAAGCAAAAGCAGGGAGATCCTTGCAGTCAGGTCCTCAGGTGTAGTTTCCCCTCCAGCAGGAAGAACAGTTATCCCAGATATCGGTTTCCTCGTAGTTCTACAGATTCACAGACACAATGAATCAAAAGCAGGGAGATCCTTGCAGTCACGTCCTCAGGTACAGTTTCCCCTCCAGCAGGAAGAACAGTTATCCCAGATATCGGTTTCCTCGTAGTTCTACAGATTCACAGACACAATGAAGCAAAAGCAGGGAGATCTTTGCAGTCAGGTCCTCAGGTACAGTTTCCCTTCCAGCAGGGAGAACAGTTGTCACAGATATCGGTTTCCTTGTAGTTCTACAGATTCACAGACACAATGAAGCAAAAGCAGGGAGATCCTTGCAGTCAGGTCCTCAGGTACAGTTTCCCCTCCAGCAGGGAGAACAGTTGTCCCAGATATCGGTTTCCTTGTAGTTCTACAGATTCACAGACACAATGAAGCAAAATCAGGGAGATCTTTGCAGTCAGGTCCTCAGGTACAGTTTCCCTTCCAGCAGGAAGAACAGTTATCCTAGATATCGGTTTCCTCATAGTTCTACAGATTCACAGACACAATGAATCAAAAGCAGGGAGATCCTTGCAGTTAGGTCCTTGGGTATAGTTTCCCCTCCAGCAGGGAGAACAGTTATCCCAGATATCGGTTTCCTCGTAGTTCTACAGATTCACAGACACAATGAATCAAAAGCAGGGAGATCCTTGCAGTCAGGTCCTCGGGTATAGTTTCCCCTCCAGCAGGGAGAACAGTTATCCCAGATATCGGTTTCCTCGTAGTTCTACAGATTCACAGACACAATGAATCAAAAGCAGGGAGATCCTTGCAGTCAGGTCCTCAGGTACAGTTTCCCCTCCAGCAGGGAGAACAGTTATCCCAGATATCGGTTTCCTTGTAGTTCTACAGATTCACAGACACAATGAAGCAAAAGCAGGGAGATCCTTGCAGTCAGGTCCTCGGGTACAGTTTCCCTTCCAGCAGGGAGAACAGCTGTCTCAGATATCGGTTTCCTTGTAGTTCTACAGATTCACAGACACAATGAAGCAAAAGCAGGGAGATCCTTGCAGTCAGGTCCTCGGGTACAATTTCCCTTCCAGCAGGGAGAACAGTTATCCCAGATATCGGTTTCCTTGTAGTTCTACAGATTCACAGACACAATGAAGCAAAAGCAGGGAGATCCTTGCAGTCAGGTCCTCAGGTATAGTTTCCCCTCCAGCAGGGAGAACAGTTGTCCCAGATATTGGTTTCTTTGTAGTTTTACAGATTCACAGACACAATGAAGCAAAAGCAGGGAGATCCTTGCAATCAGGTCCTCAGGTACAGTTTCCCCTCCAGCAGGGAGAACAATTGTCCCAGTTATTGGTTTCATTGTAGTTCTACAGATTCACAGACACAATGAAGCAAAAGCAGGGAGATCCTTGCAGTCAGGTCCTCAGGTACAGTTCCCCCTCCAGCAGGGAGAACAGTTGTCACAGATATCGGTTTCCTTGTAGTTCTACAGACAGGCTGAATGTTCCTACCTTGCTATGACTGAAAAGCTGAACTATTACCCCTGACCACATTGATTGATAGTCTGATCTTGGCTGACTCTTGTACTGATCTGACAGGGTTAGGCACCGACCAGTTCCACCCAGCTGCTGTCTGATATAGGAGCTCTCTTCACCCAGTATGGCAATCAGCCAATCTGTTTAGGCTGTGCTCAGATCAGCCATCCTTTCCTGAGAACAGGACAGGGTCAGGGGACTACAGGCGTTCTACAGAAGATGGTCAGAGACTGTATGCTTAGTACAAGAGAGGGTCAGAGACTGCAGGAGTAGCACAGAAGAGGGTCAGAGACTGCAGGAGTAATACAGAAGAGGGTCAGAGACTGCAGGAGTAATACAGGAGTGGGTCAGAGACTGCAGAAGTAGTACAGTTTGGAGGTCTTTAGCTATTGACTTTTCAGATAGTTGGTGACTTCTGCACACTGTGCGCTTCAGCATGCGCTGACCCCGCCCTGTCATGTGACGTGGCCTACCACTTGGTGGCTGAGTTGTTGTTGTTCCCAGTGGCTTCCACTTTGTTATAATCCCACTAACAGTTGAGCGTGGAATATTTAGTAGCCAGGAAATGTCACGGATGGACTTATTGCATAGGTGGCCACCTATCACGGGACCACGCTTGGAGTCACTGAGCTCCTGAGAGCGACCCATTCTTTCACCAATGTTTGTAGAAGCAGTCTGCATGCCTAGGGGCTTGATTGTATACACCTGTGTCCATGGAGGGGATTGGAACACCTGAATCACATGATTTGGAAGGTGGGGACAATACTTTTGGCAATATAATGTATATGTTTGTTAGGGCTGTGCTCCTTTTAGGGCCCGAGGCACCTGCACCTCATGACAGAGTCACGGCTTCTCTTCGATGTTACATTCCTAAGACTCTACGTTTTGCTTAGACAAAGTAATTTTATTCTAAAAATAAGAAATCTTTAATATTTAAAACAATGCTGAGTCTGCAAAAAGTCCAACCGTCACCTGGCTGCGAACATTTGATTGAATAAACAATATTGTTTTATTCCTATATTTGTTCTCAGATTCATATTGAAACAATAACTTCTGAGATTTTAATCTTATGAAGAAGTAAAACAGAAACTAGTATGAAAGCATTGAAAAGGTGATTTACAGACGCGTAAAGTTTGGAACATGCATGGCAGGGGTGACTAACTCAATTTCTTCGCTGGCCGCATCAGCATTATGGTTGCCCTCAAAGGGCCAGTTGTATCTGTAAGACTAGATGTCCAATGCACCCCCCCTCTTACATCAGATGTCAATAACCCCCCCAAACATCAGAAGCCGAGTCCCCCACTCTCCCTTAGTTTACAGAGCACCCCCCTTACCTTGTGCTTCTGCCGGGAAGAAGCTGGGGGCAGAGCTGGGATGCAGAAAGTGTAAGGTCTGGAGGAGGACCAAAGGAGGGCTGGAGTCAGCTGTTGGAGTCTCCTGAATGCTGAGACCGGGGAAGGTGGAGACAAGGGGGTGCTGTGGCTACATAGAGAGGTGCAGGATCTGGTGTAGGAGGGCTGTCCTCCTCTCTGCTGCTGACCGCTGACACAAGGTGGGGGCAGAGACAAGGGGGGGGGGTGCCACAGCTGCAGGAAAGGTGCGAGGGCCACTTGAAATGGCATGGTGGGCTGGGTTTGTTTGACACATGTAATGTTTGGCATGGCCTCTAGCATGTTACAATTCTTATATTTGGAAATGGTAGCGTTTGGGGGCCACAAACCATCCCCAGGCCTAATCCTCCTCTTCTCAGATACCCTGCTAGCGCTCCTGGCTGCTCCCCCCCCCCCCCACTGAGATCCCCCAAAGCACAGCTCAGCCCCACCCCCCTTCCCCCTCCTCAGTGACAGTAATTGACAGAAGTGAGAGGAAATCCCTGCAAATTAAGGGAATCCTTTGGCCCACCAGGTCACCAGAAATAGTGTCCTCATTGGAAGATTTCCCCGACAATACCTTTCTGGGAATAACCCACAATTTGGGATTAACAGGGGCACAGGCTGCAATAAAAACCTGACAGGGGTTCTAATCCCTCTCCACTCTACCCAAAACTAAAAAATAGTTTTACCTTTGGGTATACTTTAAAGTTGAAGTATGGCAATTTTTAAATTCGTCCAACTTGGACCAATGTAGGTACATATATACCATACCTGTGAGATCCCTCTAGATGCTGGAAATCACTACTACACCTCTACTACAGCAATCTCCACTAGCTTCCAGGCCCTGTGTCGAGTGGCTGTCCTCCTGCTTAGTGAAGGCAGTAGATTGCTCGCTCGGCATGGTCACCATTTATGAGATGGTCTGCGGGTCTCCAAACTATGGCCCTCCAGGTGTTGAGGAACTGCGGGTCTCCAAACTATGGCCCTCCAGATGTCGAGGAACTGCAATTCCTATGAGGCCTTGCAAGACTCTGACAGCCAGAGGCAAGAATCCCAGAGGCAGAGGCATGATGGGACTTGTAGTACTTCAACAGCTGGAGGGCCATAGTTTGGAGAGCCCTGGTTTAGATGAAAGCTCTTTACCAAGAAAACCACTTTCCTTTGTTTTAGGCCTATGTAAATGGACAATGCCCCGTTTTCATCCTCTACTTCAGAACCATCATGCTTAAGTCCCAAAAAAACACATAGTTACATAGTTAGTCTGGCTGAAAAAAAGACAAAAGTCTCTCCAGTTCAACCATTAAAAAAAAAAAAATTATAATCCTACACCCACAGTTGATCTAGAGGAAGGCAAAAAACCCAGTAAAGCACGATCCAGGGGAAAAAAATCCTTCCTGATCCACCGAGAGGCAATCAGATATTCCCTGGATCAACTTTACCTATAAATGTTATATCCAGTTATATTCTGTGTATCCAAGAAAGAATCCAGGACTTTCCTACAGCAATCCACTGAGCTGGCCACAACCAACTCTTGAGGGAGTCTATTCCACATTTTCACAGCTCTTACTGTGAAGAAACCTTTCTGTGTTTGGAGATTACATTTCTTTTCCTCCAGACATAAAGGGATATTCCCTGGCAGGGGCGGATTGACAACTCATGGGGCCCCCGGGCAATAGGGGATCATGGGGCCCCTGTGTCCTTGCCCAAGCTAAAAAAAGCCTATGAAAAAGGTACCACGGGCATCTCATGGGGCCCCCTATTGACCCCGGGCCCTTGGGCAGTGCCCGAGTTTCCAAATGGTCAGTCCGCCCCTGGCCTGATGTGTCTTCCTGGCACTTTAAACAACACGAGAGTATCAGGTAAAGATCCGGAAAGTCGTTCTCCTGATAAAAGTTCTTTATTAATCCCTTGGTGCTGGGAGGGTTCCAGAAGCCGGAAGGCGGGGCGGGGTTTTAGGGTCATGTGACCGCCGTGATTCGCTGTCACGCCGGTCACATGACCGGAAAAGGTCCCAATCGAAAGAGGAGATCAGGACCTTTCTGTGAGTACTGAACGTGTGTGCTGGGAGCGCGCAGGGCGGGGGTGGACTGACAACTCATGGGGACAACGGGGAAAAAACGGATCATGGGGCCCCTGTGTCCTTGCCCACACTCAAACCACACCCAAAAAAACCTGTGAAAGGTACCATCACATTGGGCCCCCTACTGACCTGGGCCCTCGGGCAGTGCCCGAGTGTCCGAATGGTCAGTCCGCCCCTGTTCCCTGGATCAACTTTACTTATAAATGATATACCTTAACCCCTTCCCGCCGATGCCTCCCGGCCCTTTAAGAGATTCAGACGCCGGGAGGCGGGGTGGTTGGGGCGTGGCTTAGGAATCATGTGACCGCCGTGATGACGCGTCACGGCGGTCACATGATCGGGAAAGGTCCCGTTCGAAAGAGCGGACCGGGACCTTTCCGTGAGTACCACACATGCGTGCTGGGAGCGCGCAGGGCGCGCTCTCTCAGCACATATGTATTTAGTTACATGGACGCAAATGTGCAGCTGCTCGGCGTCTAGTCCCAGACGCCGGGAGGCCGCACATTTGTGTGCGGCCGGCGCAAAGGGGTTAACCTATAAATGGCTCAAACCTTATCCTTTTTTTTTTTTTGAGGCAATCAAATGTAAACTGATGCATGTCCGTTTACATCCCCTCGTCCATAGACTAAAATTGCACTTCTGTGCAAATCGGCCTAAAAAAACTTGACCTGTGGATCTGATCAGAACAGGGGCGGACTGACAACTCATGGGGCCCCCGGGTATTGGGGATCATGGGGCCCCTGTGTCCTTGCCCGAGGAGGCAGTGCCAGAGTTTCCAAATGGTCAGTCCGCCCCTGGATCAGAATGCCCGCTTTCCACTCCACTGCAGTTGCAATCTTATATGAAACAAAGTATTTGATTTTTGGAAATGGTTTATTGAAATGTGTTTCCTGGGGCTTCTGCCTTGACCGTTGAGTGCCCAGCATGGTTTTCTTGGTAAAGAGCTTTCATCTAAGCTGAAAAAAAAAAAAATGAAGCAGACCTCATTCTGTACTGTTAATGCAATTCAACCAGCCAGATTCCCTTCAATTTCATATCTAAAGAAAAAAAAAAATACAAAAGCGCCTTTAAAATGTTTTGCGGTCAGGCGCCAAAATTGTGGTCAAGGAGCAAACTTGAGCCCAGCCTAAGGCTGCACGTGGCTCACGCTGTGACCCTCATTTCTTGACACAGAGGGGAATGCGGACGTCTCCATATAGAGTTGGTGGAGTCTAGTGATCACCGCTATCAGCGGGTCCACCGAAAACCCTCCCCGGCACTGGGAAGACTCATGGAGGCTCCTGTTGTGCTTTTGTGACGGCATCATCCTTCAGCAGCTGCTATAAATGGCTTACATACTAGATCCTATTCTTGCTCCACGGGTTAGGAAAGTTTGGCCATAAACACAAATAGCAGCGGCAGAACATTGGACTTATACTTAAACAATACAAACAGGGCAAAAAAAGTATTAATTAATGTCTTACACCCAGGGGCGGATTGACAACTCATGGGGCCCCGGGCAAAAGGGGATCATGGGGCCCCTGTGTCCTTGCCCAAACTCAAAAAAGCCTATGAAAAAGGTACCAGGGGCATGGGGCCCCCCTACTGACCCCGGGCCTGAGTTTCCAAATGGTCAGTCCGCCCCTGCTTACACCCCAAACAAATTCAGTCATGACATATATGAATAAGATATAAAGAATATTAATACAATTAACCCCTTCCATACCGGGCACTTTCACCCCCTTCCTGCCCAGGCCATTTTTCAGGTTTCAGAGCTCTCACACTTTGAATGACAATTGCACGGTCATGCAACACTGTACCCAAACTAAAATGTTATCATTTTCTTCACACAACTAGAGCTTTCTTTTGGTGGTATTTAATCACTGCTGGGGTTTTTATTTTTTGCTAAATACACAAAAAAAAACCCGACAATTTTGAAAAAAATACACGTTTTTCTTTGTTTCTGGTATAAAAGTTTGCAAATAAATAATTGTTCTTCATACATTTAGGCCGAGATGTATTCTGCTACATGTCTTTGGTGAAAGTAACCCAAATTAGGATGTATTTTTTAGTTTGTAATAAAGTTATAGAGTTCACAAACTATGGGATATATCTGAATATTGATCAATCCTAAAGTACTGACAGCCAATCTAATTTCTTGAGGTCCAAGAATGTCAGAACAGTACAGATATCCCCCCAAATGTCAGAACAGTACAGATATCCCCTAAATGTCAGAACAGTACAGATATCCCCCAAATGTCAGAACAGTACAGATATTCCCCAAATGTCAGAACGGTACAGATATCCCCCAAATGTCAGAACGGTACAGATATCCCCCAAATGTCAGAACGGTACAGAATTCCCCAAATGTCAGAACAGTACAGATATCCCCCAAATGTCAGAACAGTACAGATATCCCCCAAATGTCAGGACAGTACAGATATCCCCCAAATGTCAGAACAGTACAGATATCCCCCCAATGTCAGGACAGTACAGATATCCCCCAAATGTCAGGACAGTACAGATATCCCCAAATGTCAAAACAGTACAGATATCCCCCAAATGTCAGAACGGTACAGAATTCCCCAAATGTCAGAACAGTACAGATATCCCCCAAATGTCAGAACAGTACAGATATCCCCCAAATGTCAGAACAGTACAGATATCCCCCCAAATGTCAGAACAGTACAGATATCCCCCAAATGTCAGAACAGTACAGATATCCCCCAAATGTCAGAACGGTACAGATATCCCCCAAATGTCAGAACGGTACAGATATCCCCCAAATGTCAGAACGGTACAGAATTCCCCAAATGTCAGAACGGTACAGATATCCCCCAAATGTCAGAACAGTACAGATATCCCCCAAATGTCAGGACAGTACAGATATCCCCCAAATGTCAGAACAGTACAGATATCCCCCCAATGTCAGGACAGTACAGATATCCCCCAAATGTCAGGACAGTACAGATATCCCCAAATGTCAAAACAGTACAGATATCCCCCAAATGTCAGAACGGTACAGATATCCCCCAAATGTCAGGACGGTACAGATATCCCCCAAATGTCAGGACAGTACAGATATCCCCCAAACGTCAGGACAATACAGATATCCCTCCAAATGTCAGGACAGTACAGATATCCCCAAATCTCAGAACAGTACAGATATCCCCCAAATGTCAGAACAGTACAGATATCCCCCAAATGTCAGGACAGTACCAGAGGCGGACTGACCATTTGGAAACTCGGGGCACTGTCCGAGGGCTCGAGGTCAGTAGGGGGCCCCATGAGATGCCCCTGGTACCTTTTTCATAGGCTTTTTTTAGTTTGAGCAAGGACACAGGGGCCCCATGATCCCCTATAGCCCGGGGGCCCATGAGTTGTCAGTCCGCCCCTGGACAGTACAGATATCCCCCAAATGTCAGAACAGTACAGATATCCCCCAAATGTCAGGACAGTACAGATATCCCCCCAAATGTCAGGACAGTACAGATATCCCCCAAATGTCAGAACAGTACAGATATCCTCCAAAGGACCCCTTTTTGCAGAGTAGACAGTCCGACGTACTTCATAAGAGGCATGGCGAGTTTTTTGAAGTTGTGTTTTTTTTGTCATAATTTTTCGGAAAATGAAAAAATTAAAACAATTATTTTCACTATTGTTTTTTACATACTGTCACCAGTGCAGTGTCATAATATAACTGGCATGGTGGTGATCAGGGACACTGACTGGTGACAGTATGAAAAAAAAAATATATAATTTTTTTTAAGTTTTTTTTATTATTTTTAATTTTTTATTACATTGTTTTCTTTTTTTTAAGATTTTTTTTCATATTTCACTATGACCAAAGTAGTACAATGTTACCATAGTAACATTGTACTACTTTGGGGAAGTGATCAGTATTTGTTTTTATTTTTTTTTTTTACACAATTTGCTTATAGCAAAGAATTATTTTGCTATAAGCAAGCATTTACCCCTCACCTTCAATCAATGGCCCAGTGGACCGTCACGCTTTTAAGATCATACAAAGATCTTACTCCAAAAATGGATATCCTCAGCAGACCTTCTGTGGACCCCTCCGTCCACTGGGCCATTGATTTAAGGTGAGGGGGCATTCATATGAGTGAAGCACGGATTATGTTTTATGAACTGTACTAGCCTCTATTATTTGTCACTGTATTCACTGATTACGGCTTGGACTGTGAAGCATTGTTATTGGTATATGGTATTTTTTTCAATACAGTTATAGTAGTATAATTTATTTGATATCATTGAGTGGCACATCACCTGTTTATTTGCATGAATATTGAGCACGTGTGCCAATTTATTTTACAAAACCCGCTTTGTGACTCTATTGATGTATTTCTTATGCACTTTATAGTGCTGCACTAATTTTGACTTGTATATCGTGTGCTGTTTGTAGGTTCCAGGATTAAGTGCTAGCATCTTAAGAGTGGTAGAGACTCCATAGAAGCGCAGGAGGAACTTGTTAATATATCCATTTACCTGAATGACATCGATTCATTCAGGGTTTTTTTTTTTTTTTACTTTTTTTGTGCTTAGCTGTGATTTGGCCACGGCTAATCACATGACACAGCTGGGCTGTGATTGGCCCAGCTTGTGCATGTGATCGCTGTGACCATTCGCAGCTAGACACACTTGTATACAATGGATGGCATGAATGAAGCCATCCATTGTATACAACTGTCATGTGACCTGCTGTGATTGGCCACAGCAGGTCACATGGTCCCGGCAACAGGGCCGATACTCAGATCTGTCATCGGCCGTGTCCGAGGTACACGGCCGGTGACAGATCGCGCCGCTGCACGACTCTGAAAAAACAAAAACATATGGCGTCCACCCGGAAAGGTGAGGGTTTTTGCCATAGCCCTGGCGGGAAGTGGTTAATATTAGTAGAACAAAAGTCCCACTCCAAAATAAGTGAAAAAATATGTGAAAAAATCCTTAAAAAACTCAGAAAGTCCTCTTTCCAAAAAAATGTGCTTCCACCAAAAATAGTGCTCAAACAATATATACCGCACTCCAGATATTGGTGAAAAAAACGCCTTTTAGGTATTTTTGGGATCCTAGACCCAGTTAATATGCCTTCAGATCTCCACTACACCAAAGGAAAGCCAACCTCCAATCTCCAGGACCACCAGACTCCACTCTCCAGAAATACTCAGTATAATGTAGGAAAAACAATAACATAGCGTAATACTGCAACACTTGGTTATATCCAGGGGCGGACTGACCATTTGGAAACTCGGGCACTGCACGAGGGCCCGGGGTCAGTAGGGGGCCCCATGAGATGCCCCTGGTACCTTTTTCATAGGCTGTTTTGAGTTTGGGCAAGGACACAGGGGCCCCATGATCCCCTATTGCCCAGGGGCCCCATGAGTTGTCAGTCCGCCCCTGGTTATAGCAATAATCACGTACCAGGCCACTCACATTCTTAAGATTAAAATCAGCATTTTAATTGCATAAGATGAATCCACAATCGTCACAACTCCAGGGCAGTTTCCAGAGATCTCACAGTCAGCAGCAGATGACAGCATAGAGAATCTCCCATACAAAAGATGGCCCCCACCAAAATCCCATACAAAAGATTGGATTTATACGCCTGGGCTGATTATTAGCCGCCGGGCAGCAACAAAAGCTGCACAAGGGGCGGAGAGGTTGCGTCTAGAGACGTTCTGACCAACCAAAGGTCTTCTATTTGAATAAACAGCCCGGCGAATGATCGCTAAGCACTGGAATGTTTTCTCATGTCATCAAAAAACACATAATCAATAAAATGTGAATTAATAAAGGTAATAAAGGAAAATTGAAATACAAATGAGTTTTGCATAGAACAAGGCTGAACAAATCTCAGGAGACGGCCGTGTATAAAAAAACATATTGCAGGTGCCAAACTTTGAGTTATTTCTATTGATTTCTATGGAAGTGTGTGTTCCCTGACACCTTAAAAGACCTTTATGGTGGCTACTTTCCAGTTACTTGCTTCTAAGATCGGTGACAGTCTGCTCCACAGATGAGAAAGACCATGGAATGCTTTGTTGGGAGTCTGAAGGACACGAGTACTGTACTGACGATACCAGCGGATATTGTAACCTGCGTTCAACTTCCTCCCCTGAAGGACATATTCACTTTTCCTTTACTCAATCTCAGCTCCGTTCAGCTGGAAGAAGCAAAGAAACTACCAAGTTCTCCTGGAGAAGCACATAGGCATGGCTACTCAGTGGTTGGGCAACTTGTGCATTCCCACCCCATAGCCCCGTGCAAACCAGTACTGTCTGCCTTCTTGTGTGTATGGATGGTTGGTTCAAAACCCCACTACCCGTCCCCTTGGTCTACCACACACTGCCCCTCAGTTCAGCCAGGAGCTACTCACTAGAAAGGCCTTGCATTTCCTCATGGTTACAGGCTATAACTCAGACAATCTCACCATCATGATCTTGAGTCAAGCTTGGAGGCCAGTGGCTATAGCAGTAGTGAGGCACCCACCGACCAACAGGAAAAGCAGCAGGTCACCCTTGTGGATGATGCTGGTTCACTTGAGGTGCAGAGTCCAACTGGTGTTCTCCAGAGTTTCTGATGTGTTTTGCTGTATGTTAGTTCCAGTTTGCAGTCCTCAGGATCACCCACCAGGAAGTGAGCAACCTGGGCTCTAGTAGCAGATATAGCAGGTAGGGGTCAAGCAGAAGAGTAGTCAGTAAACAAGCCAAAGGTTGATAATGGGTGGCTGCAGGTTGGGATCAAGCGGAGGCGTAGTCAGGGAACAAGTCGAAGGTTGGTAACGAGTGGTAGCGAAGGTACGGACGGCAATAGAAGTGACAAGAGTGAGATATTGGCTGGAAGGAGTACAATAATCTAGCAAACAGGAAGTGCAAAGGTATGGCTTTAAAAGGAAGCTCATGGGAGGAGAAAGGGGTTCAAGGTTCAAGAGAAACAAGATTCAAGGCAGAAGTTTACAAGGAATTGTCCAGCGCTCCAGGTGGCTCAGCAAGAAGAGAAATCGCCAGACACAACAGAGTTCACAGATTCAGATCCGGGCCCTGAGACTCACAATGCACCTGGGGCCCGTGCAACACAGGGGCTCAGGTCACCTGATTGCTGTTGCATTTTAGGGGTCCTTTACTCACCACCATGAGGACAGACCTCTTCACACTAGCCAGTTCCCAACCTGACCAGGTTACAACATGTACCTGCACTGTTACCTGTAGGGTATTATGAGTAAGCACATATCCAGCTGCCTTTGCCCTACCTGTGTACAAACCCACTTAACCCACTTCCCACGGGCATTTGGGCAAAACCTCAAGCCAACTTCTTCCTCTCTTATCCAGTAATAAATTGGTAAAACTTCCAAACATTTTAGAACAAGAATAATTCATATCATGTTATAGTCCATAGAACCCACATCTTCTGGCATAATGTCAAGGGCTTATTCCTTTTAGGTCAGTGCTGGGTGGAGGTCAGCTTAGGCCAGAGAGTTGGGTGCTTTAAGGCCCATGAAAGGGAAAACCCATATGTGGGAACTGGATACATTTCCACTTGTCCACTTCTACATATCCCTTCTCTAAGGTACACAATATTCTCCCTATACTAGAATCCACCCACCCTATATATTATGGGAACTGCCAAAAAGGCACGTTCTACAAGGAGGGGTTCAACCTCAGAAGAAAATGTTAATCGCTTTCTAAATGCATGTGACTCACTCCACAATGGGCCAATCAACCAACACCAGCACCATCACATGGATAAAGCCCTCTGTAAATGTTGATTTGAACAACTCACATCTTACACAGGGTTGCTCCTGGCAGGCAAATGGAGCGGCGAATAAGAGAAAGAGGTTTTGGTTCTCTACACCATCCAAATCTAAAAACAAAAAGAGCTTCGGTCGGGAGATTCCTGACATACAAAAAGGGGTGAGGATGCTCATGACGTCATTGACCTAATATGGCCATATGACCATATTAGGACAATGTCATTGAACGACTATGGCTATATGACTGTATTAGTACAATGTCATTGAACGACTATGGCTATATGACCGTATTAGTACAATGTCATTGAACGACTATGGCTATATGACCGTATTAGGTCAATGTCATTGAACGACTATGGCTATATGACCGTATTAGTACAATGTCATTGAGCGACTATGGTCATATGGCCGTATTAGGTCAATGTCATTGAACGACTATGGCCATATGACCGTATTAGGTCAATGTCATTGAACGACTATGGCTATATGACCGTATCAGGACAATGTCATTGAACGACTATGGCTATATGACCGTATCAGGTCAATGTCATTGAACGACTATGGCTATATGACCGTATTAGGTCAATGTCATTGAAAGACTATGGCTATATGACCGTATTAGGTCAATGTCATTGAACGACTATGGCTATATGACCGTATTAGGACAATGTCATTGAACGACTATGGCTATATGACCGTATTAGGACAATGTCATTGAACGACTATGGCTATATGACCGTATTAGTACAATTTCATTGAACGACTATGGCCATATGACCGTATTAGGTCAATGTCATTGAACGACTATGGCCATATGACCGTATTAGGTCAATGTCATTGAACGACTATGGCTATATGACCGTATTAGGTCAATGTCATTGAACGACTATGGCTATATGACCGTATTAGGACAATGTCATTGAACGACTATGGCTATATGACCGTATTAGGACAATGTCATTGAACGACTATGGCTATATGACCGTATTAGTACAATTTCATTGAACGACTATGGCTATATGACCGTATTAGGACTATGTCATTGAACGACTATGGCTATATGACCGTATTAGGACAATGTCATTGAACGACTATGGCTATATGACCGTATTAGGTCACTGATGTCACAAGCATTCCGCCCTCTGTATACATGAAGCTGTGAGGTGGGGAATCTTCTACCTACAGCTAATTGGCCACGCAATGAAAACTAACACACCGGCTCATCCCTAATGGGGAATTATGAGCTGAATTATTCCCTGACTTCTTACATGTCTCAGCTACTCCAACAGTAAACTCACCATGAGTTAAATCCAAACCAAGGAACTCAGAGGCAAAAACCTTACCAAAAGCATTCCAGAAAGATATAACAGCTTAACTCTCCACCATCTTCTAATAATATACATATCAGTTTTTAAAGGATAGACCCTTCAAGGTTGATTGAGTTAACTGGTATCCATTAATGAACTTATAAACCAGGCAGCATTAAGTGACGGACCATAGACTGGACCCAATTAGTAGCCTGGGTGGACATCCTCTCCAGGGTGTCATCTTCTAATAATGTACATATCAGTTTGTAAAGGATGGACCCTTCAGGGTTGATTGAGTTAACTGGTATCCATTAATGAACTTATAAACCAGGCATCATTATATGATGGACCATATACTGGACCCAATTAGCATCCTGGGTGGACATCCTCTCCAGGGTGTCATCTTCTAATAATGTACATATCAGTTTGTAAAGGATGGACCCTTCAGGGTTGATTGAGTTAACTGGTATCCATTAATGAACTTATAAACCAGGCATCATTAAATGATGGACCATATACTGGACCCAATTAGCAGCCTGGGTGGACATCCTCTCCAGGGTGTCATCTTCTAATAATGTACATATCAGTTTGTAAAGGATGGACCCTTCAGGGTTGATTGAGTTAACTGGTATCCATTAATGAACTTATAAACCAGGCATCATTAAATGACGAACCGTAGACTGGACCCAATTAGCAGCCTGGGTGGACATCCTCTCCAGAGTGTACTCACCCGCCGCTACAATAAAAGACAAAACGGAGCACCAGCCTATTGCGTTATCCAGAGCAATATTTATTTGAAAAGGAAGATTAAGCAGTTATATTCACAAACATAAATGCATATATCAGGAGAAATCTCAACCAGAATCACTGCACTTCCAAGGTCAGGTGATACGTTTCGAGGCAATCCGCTCTTCCTCAGAACCTGCCTGCCTGAATGCTGCTGCTGTCAGCTTGACAGCAGGGCAGAGGGCGGAGGGTGCAGCAAGTCTAGACTGAGGGCGAGTGATGCAAGCAGGTGATTGGTTGTTAGAACAGTCCTTGCAACTAATCACTCACTTGTTAACATGAACATTTGGCCAGCTTCCGCCCTTGGTCCAGGGGCGGACTGACAACTCATGGAGCCCCTGGGCAATTGGGGATCATGGGGCCCCTGTGTCCTTGCCCAAACTCAAAAAAGCCTATGAAAAAAATACCAGGGGCATCTCATGGGGCCCCCTACTGACCCGAGCCCTCGGGTAGTGCCCGAGTTTCCAAATGGTCAGTCTGCCCCTGCCTTGGTACATACCTGCCATGCCCTCTGCCCTGCTGTGTTAATGTTGTGATTGCAAGGAGAGCTGTGATGTAAGGTAGGGGGTTGTGATGTAAGGTAGGGGGCTGTGATGTAAGAAGAGGGAGACATGGATTGCAAGGAAGACTGTGTTGTAAGGAGGGGAATGCAATGGGAAGGGGGGATTGAGGACACTGATGTAAAGGGGGCCTGTGATAAGAAGGCAGGACTAAGGACACTGATGTAGAGGGGGGCTGTGATGTGAAGTGGGGACTGTGCAGGGGCGGACTGACCATTTGGGCACTCTGGCACTGCCCGAGGTCCCAGGGTCAGTAGGGGGCCCCATGAGATGCCCCTAGTACCTTTCATAGGCTTTTTTGGGTGTGGTTTGAGTGTGGATGAGGAGACAGGGGCCCCATGATCCCCTATTGCCCGGGGGCCCCATGAGTTGTCAGTCTGCCCCTGGGACTGTGGACACTGGTGTAAAGGGGGTCTGTGATGTAATGGGGGGAGTAAGGACACTGATGTAAAGGGGGAACTGTGATGTAAAGGGGGGGGCTGTGATGTGAAGGGGGACTGAGGACACTGTTGTAAAGGGGGGGCTGTGATGTAAAGGGGGGGGCTGTGATGTGAAGGGGGACTGAGGACACTGTTGTAAAGGGGGGGCTGTGATGTGAAGGGGGACTGAGGACACTGATGTAAAGGGGGGGCTGTGATGTGAAGGGGGACTGAGGACACTGTTGTAAAGGGGGGGGGGTCTGTGATGTAAAAGGAAGTTGGGGGTCTGTGATGTGAAGGGGAGACTGAACACATTGGTGTAAAGGGGGCCTGTGATGTGAAGGGGGTAACTAAGGACACTGATGTAAAGGGGGGACTATGATGTAAAGAGGGGAGATGTGATGTGAAGGGGGGACTAAGAACACTGATGTAAAGGGGGGCTGTGATGGTAAAGGAGGGGCTGTGATGTGAAGAGGGACTGAGGACACTGATGTAAAGGGGGGGCTGTGATGTGAAGAGGGACTGAGGACACTGATGTAAAAGGGGGGCTGTGATGTGAAGAGGGACTGAGGACACTGATGTAAAGGGGGGACTGTGATGTGAAGAGGGACTGAGGACACTGATGTAAAGGAGGGCTGTGATGAGAAGGGGGGCAAGGACACTGATGTAAAGGGGGAACTGTGATGTAAAGAGGGGGGCTGTGATGTGAAGGGGGGACTAAGGACACTGATGTAAAGGGGGGGCTGTGATGGTAAAGGCGGGGCTGTGATGAGAAGAGGGACTGAGGACACTGATGTAAAGGGGGGACTGTGATGTGAAGAGGGACTGAGGACACTGATGTAAAGGGGGGACTGTGATGTGAAGAGGGACTGAGGACACTGATGTAAAGGGGGGACTGTGATGAGAAGAGGGACTGAGGACACTGATGTAAAGGGGGGACTGTGATGTGAAGAGGGACTGAGGACACTGATGTAAAGGAGGGCTGTGATGTAAGGGGAGGATCTATAACACTGCCCCTAGCTAAATCATCCACCTCATCCACAGAAATCACCCACATCGCTCCTCCCAAGACATCTTGCTCTCTAGGTCCCCCATCACCTCCTCCCACGCTCACCTTACGCTCACTTCCAGGACTTCTCTAGAGCCCCTCCCATCCTCTGGAACTCCCTACCACAGTATTTCCGGTGATCTTTGAAAACTCACTTATTCAGGGAAACCTACCCCACCTCCACCTAAGAACTGTACTTGAGTCACCTCTATCAGATCATCCCCCGCAGCTATCACCTTTTGTATCACCTCCCCCTTCCTTTAGATTGTAAGCTCCACGAGCCGGGCCCTTGTATTCCTCCTGTACTGAAATGTATTGTAATTGTACCGCCCCCCTTATATTGTACAGCGCTGTGCAAACTGTTGGCGCCATAAATCCTGTATAATAATAATAATTATCTCTGTGATGTAACCGTGGACTGACACTAGTGTAAAGGGGGCCTGTGATATAAATGGGTGAACTGTGATGTGAAGGGGGGGGACCAAGGACGCTGATATAAAGGGGGGGACTGTGATGTGAAAGGGGGAAGTCATGTAAAGGGGGGGCATGAAGTGAATGGTGGACTGAGGTCACTGATGTAAAAGGGGGTTGTGATGTGAAGGGGGACTGAGGACACTGAAGTACAGGGGGACTGTGATATACAGGGGGAAGCTGTGATGTGAAGGAAGGGACTATGGATACCGACGTAAAGTGGAACTGGTGATGATGTAAAGGGAGGATATGTGAGGGGGGGGGGGGATTGTGATGTGAAGAGGGGACTGATGTAGGGGGAAGCTGCAATGTTAGGGGGGGATTGTGATGTGAAGAGGGGACTCATGTAGGGGGAAGCTGCAATGTAAGAGAGCGGGGGGGGGGGATTGTGATGTGAAGAGGGGACTCATGTAGGGGGAAGCTGCAATGTAAGAGAGCGGGGGGGGGGGGGGGGGGGATTGTGATGTGAAGAGGGGACTGATGTAGGGGGAAGCCGCAATGTTAGGGGGGGGGATTGTGATGTTGTGAAGAGGGGACTCATGTAGTGGGAAGCTGCAATGTAAGGGGGGGGGGGGTGATTGTGATGTGATGAGGGGACTGATGTACGGGGGAGCTGCAATGTAAGAGGGGGGGGGATTGTGATGTGAAGAGGGGACTCATGTAGGGGGGGAGCTGCAATGTAAGGGGGGGGGGGATTGTGATGTGAAGAGGGGACTCATGTAGGGGGGGAGCTGCAATGTAAGGGGGGGGGGGATTGTGATGTGAAGAGGGGACTCATGTAGGGGGAAGCTGCAATGTTGGGGGGGGGGATTGTGATGTGAAGAGGGGACTGATGTAGGGGGAACCTCCATGGATTTTCATTCAATGCCCCATTATAGACCGTTCCATTGCAGTACGGGTGTGCTACTCTGAAGATGATTCCCCCCCATTGCCCCATGACGATGTACGAGTGGAATAGTCCCTTTTCAGTCGAGTATCATTGCTAACGAATAAAACGCATTATCACAAAGTATATCAGCGAGTTGTTTCTAAGCGTGGCGGCAGAATAACGTGACAAAGCTTTATTGTTCCCATGAAAAATGATGCCGCTTGAAAATAACAGACAGTGCTTAGAAAAATGCAACCAATCACCAATCATCCCCAAACCCTCTTCTGAGTATCAGAGTTCAGCGATGACATTCGAGGGTCTTCTGTGCCTCTTATCACATATTCAAAAAAATATATAAAAAAGTATAATATATGTAAAAGTGCTATATGGAATGTTCTGCCTCTAAACGCCCCCCTATGTTAGCCTGCGTGTCCGTGCACACAGAGGCGTTTACAGGCAGTCCAAAAAAAAAAAATCACTTGTGCGTTCAGAAGAAAAATAAAAACAAAAAACGCCAAATGCCCATAAACGTCCATTAACTATATACAGGTGAAACTCGAAAAATGAGAATCTGGTGCATTCATTTATTTATTTCAGTGCAGCAACTTAAAAGGTGAAACTAATATATGAGACTCATTCCATGCAAAGCAAGATAGTTCAAGCCGTGATTTGTCATCATTGTGATGATTATGGCTTACAGCTCATGAAAACCCCAAATCTACAATCTCAGAAAATGAGAATATTCCATGCAATCAATAAAACACGGATTGTACAGAGAACAATATCGGACCTCTGAAAAGTAGAAGCTGCATATGTACTCAGTACTTGGTTTGGGCCCCTTTTGCAGCAATTACTGCCTCAATGCGGCGTGGCATGGAAGCTATCAGCCTGTGGCACTGCCGAGGTGTTATGGAAGATCAGGATGCTTCAATAGCGGCCTTCAGCTCTTCTGCATTGTTCGGTCTCATGTCTCTCATCTCTTGGCAATGCCCCATAGATTCTCTATGGGGTTCAGGTCAGGCGAGTTTTCTGGCCAATCAAGCACAGTAATCCCACGGTCATTGAACCAGGTTTTGGTGCTTTTGGCAGTGTGGGCGGTGCCAAGTCCTGCTGGAAAATGAAGTCAGCATCCCCATAAAGCTCGCCTGTGGAAGGAAGCATGAAGTGCTCCAAAATCTCCTGGTAGACGGCTGCGCTGACCCTGGACTTAATGAAGCACAGTGGACCAACACCAGCAGATGACATGGCTCCCCAAATCAACACATACTGTGGAAACTTCACACTGGACTTCAAGCATCTTGCAGTGTGTGCCTCTCCATTCTTCCTCCATACTCGGGGTCCTTGGGCCTCTCCATTCTTCTTCCATACTCGGGGTCCTTGGGCCTCTCCATTCTTCCTCCATACTCGGGGTCCTTGGGCCTCTCCATTCTTCCTCCATACTCGGGGTCCTTGGGCCTCTCCATTCTTCCTCCATACTCGGGGTCCTTGGGCCTCTCCATTCTTCCTCCAAACTCGGGGTCCTTGTGCCTCTCCATTCTTCCTCCATACTCGAGGTCCTTGGGCCTCTCCATTCTTCCTCCATACTCTGGGTCCTTGTGCCTCTCCATTCTTCCTCCATACTCGGGGTCCTTGGGCCTCCCCATTCTTCCTCCATACTCGGGGTCCTTGGGCCTCTCCATTCTTCCTCCATACTCTGGGTCCTTGTGCCTCTCCATTCTTCCTCCATACTCAGGGTCCTTGTGCCTCTCCATTCTTCCTCCATACTCTGGGTCCTTGTGCCTCTCCATTTTTCCTCCATACTCAGGGTCCTTGGGCCTCTCCATTCTTCCTCCATACTCAGGGTCCTTGGGCCTCTCCATTCTTCCTCCATACTCGGGGTCCTTGTGCCTCTCCATTCTTCCTCCATACTTGGGGTCCTTGTGCCTCTCCATTCTTCCTCCATACTCGGGGTCCTTGGGCCTCTCCATTCTTCCTCCATACTCGGGGTCCTTGGTTTCCAAATGAGATGCAAAAGTTGCTCTAATCAGAAATGAGGACTTTGGACCACTGAGCAACAGACCAGGTCTGTTTTTCTTTAGCCCAGGTAAGACGCTTCTGACGTTGTTTGTTGTTCAGGATCGGCTTGACAAGAGGAATACGACATTTGAAGCCCATGTCCAGGATCCGTCTGTGTGTGGTGGCTCTTGATGCACTGACTCCAGCCTCAGTCCACTCCTTGTGAAAGTCCCCAACACTTTTGAATGGCCTTTTCCTGACAATCCTCTCCAGGCTGCGGTCATCCCTGCTGCTTGTGCACCTTTTTCTTCCACACTTTTCCCTTCCACATACCTTTCTATTAATGTGCTTTGATACAGCACTTTGGGAACATCCAACTTCTTTTGCAATTACTTTTTGAGGCTTTCCCACCTTATGGAGGGTGTCAATGATGGTGTCAGGTCAGCAGTCTTTCCCATGATTGTGATTCCTACTGAACCAGACTGAGAGACCATTTAAAGGCTCAGGACCCCTTTGCAGGTGTTATGGCTTAATTAGCTGATTAGAGTGGGACACTTTGAGCCGAGAATATTCCACCTTTTCACAATATTCTCATTTTCTGAGATTGTGGATTTGGGGTTTTCATGAGCTGTAAGCCATAATCATCACAATGATGACAAATCACGGCTTGAACTATCTTGCTTTGCATGGAATGAGTCTCATATATTAGTTTCACCTTTTAAGTTGCTGCACTGAAATAAATGAACTTTTGCACCATATTCTAATTTTTTGAGTTTCACCTGTAGATACGCTGAGGTGTGTTCCTGCGCTGGCACGTTAATGCATCCTAAGGTCCTGAATAACTTAGAATGCATTAACGCCAAACCTGCGAAAGCGCGTACACACACGCATGTAGAACACGGCTTCAGGCGCATTTTTTTTAAGCTGCAATTTCCTCCACCAGAGCAAAGGTGTCCGAAGGAGAAAAGGAAACATCCTTGTGAGGCCTGAGGGCTCCTTTATACTGGATTGGACTTTCACACGCATTAAAGCGCCCACTGCCGCACCATGCTTTGTTCACGTGTTTTTGATGCTTTATTGAAGCTTTAATGAAGCTTGGCAAATGCCCTGTGTGTGTTGGTTTTTATTTGTTTTAAAGGGGCCCAGCAGATCTCCAGCTCATTAGTACCCTCATTCAGCAGGGCTCAGTATTAACCCCCAGCTATGATGATGTCCCACTCAGTACTACCACCAGCTCATTAGTACCCTCATTCAGCAGATCCCTTGCTCAGTAGCAGGGGCGGACTGACCATTTGGAAACTCGGGCCCGGGGTCAGTAGGGGGCCCCATGAGATGCCCCTGCTACCTTTTTCATAGGCTTTTTTGAGTTTGGGCAAGGACACAGGGGCCCCATGATCCCCTATTGCCCAGGGGCCCCATGAGTTGTCAGTCCGCCCCTGCTCAGTAGTAACCCCCAGCTCTGCTGATGCCCCTCTCAGTGGTAACACCAGCTCATTAGTACCCCTGTTCAGCAGATCTCCAGCTCATTAGTACCTCATTCAGCAGGGCTCATTATTAACCCCCAGCACTGCTGATGTCCCACTCAGTGGTACCGCCAGCTCATTAGCACCCTCATTCAGTAGATATGCAGCTCATTAGTACCCTTGTTCAGCAGATCCCTTGCTCAGTAGTAACCCCCAGCTCTGCTGATGCCCCACTCAGTGGTACCACCAGCTCATTAGTACCCTCATTCAACAAATCTCCAGCTCATTAGTACCTCATTCAGCAGGGCTCAGTAGTAACCCCCAGCTCTGCTGATGTCCCACTCAGTAGTACCACCAGTTCATTAGTACCCTCATTCAGTAGATCTTCAGCTCATTAGTACCCTTGTTCAGCAGATCCCTTGCCCGGGGGCCCCCTGAATTGTCAGTCCACCCCTGCAGGGGCCATTAAATGTGGGACAGACAATGGGGGCAGTAAAAAAAAAAAAAAATCTAGCGCAAATTACTTTTGCTGGACATATTGCACTTTCTAATAACATTCAGGGACAGAGATAACAGTCCCCAATGACTTTCCGTGATATTGGACTTCCTATTGATATTCAATGACAATCACACTGTATGACAATAGCGTATTCCAGAACGACATCCAGTAAACAGGAGAACGGCGTTTGTCGGTCATACTGCGCCGGAACAACACAGCCATGTCATGCAGATGCTCAGTCCTCCCAGCAAAACCTATTTAGAATGGAAAGTCGTACAACCTGGATGAATTTTACTGGCACCGCTCCTTAGACGAGGATATTAGAAACCGCTGAGGCATTATATAGCCGTATGCTTCTACACAGGTCGCAGAACTCCGAGGTGCCATTATGTTTTATAGTACGGGGTGTATAATAATATCTTCTTTACATCTCACTAATATTCATAGTAAAGCAGAGCCAAACTGATACTGCAATGATGGCTGAACACAACATCAGAGGAAAAACTGCAGTTAGTTGAAGTTAGTCATTCAAGTACATAGTTAGTCTGGCTGAAAAAAGACAAAAGTCCATCCAGTTGAACCATTAAAAAAAAAAGCTTGTTTCTTTTCGATTACATTTCTCGCATGATTCTCCTACCATTGATTAGAAATTAATTTGTTTTTCGAAAAATTTCCAACATGCTCGGTCATTAAAATTTGATGGCTGCACGAAAATTGGCCGTTTCTGTGGCCCACTAATGGTGCAAAATTTGACCGAAAATTCTTAACACTCTAAACCAGCCTTTCTCAACCTTTTTAACACAGAGAAATTCCTGGTCTTAGGGAACCCCTGAAAAAAATGACTATGTCTAAAACTCATGATACAATAGTGTGATGGTCAGTGGGAAGAATTCTCCTAGCACTTGTGACATTGGGAAGAATTAACCCCTTACAGATAGCTAACAAGATCATTGGTATCAGTAGAAATGTATCTGAGAATCAGAAATTTCTCATTGCTCAAGGGACCCCTAGCAACCTCTTGAGGAACCCTGGGGTTCCATGGAACCCTGGTTGAGAAACCCTGCTCTAAACCCTAAATCTATTCTTGCATTGAAGGTTGTGCATCCACAGCCCTAACCCTAACATTCTAAATCCTAACCCTAGATCTAACCCTGTGCCCAGGGTTGTACATCCAAAACTCTAACTCCCTAAAACTGAAAACCTTAAAACTAACTGTGCGTGCCTCTATAACCCCAACATCCTTACCCTAACACTCTGAATCCTAAACCTAACTCTGCGTCTAGGGTCATCCATCCATAACCGCAACCTCCTAACCCTAACACTCTAAACCCTAAACCTAAATCTTCGTCTCGGGTTGTCCATCCATAACCCCAACCTCCTAGCACTAACACTCTAAACCTTAAACCTAACTCTGCGTCTAGGGTTGTCCATCCATAACCCCAACCTCCTGACTCTAACACTCTAAACCCTAAACCTAACTCTGCGTCTAGGGTCATACATCCATAACCCTAACCTCCTAAACCTAACACTCTAAACCCTAAACCTAAATCTTCGTCTTGGGTTGTCCATCCATAACCGCAACTTCCTAGCCCTAACACTCTAAACCCTAAACCTAACTGTGCATCTAGGGTCGTCCATCCATAACCCCAACCTCCTAGCACTAACACTCTAAACCTTAAACCTAACTCTGTGTCTAGGGTCGTCCATCCATAACCCCAACCTCCTGACTCTAACACTCTAAACCCTAAACCTAACTCTGCGTCTAGGGTCGTACATCCATAACCCTAACCTCCTAACCATAACACTGTAAACCCTAAACCTAACCATGCATTCAGGGTTGTACTTCCATAACCCTAACATTCTAAACCCTAAATCTAACCCTGCACCCAGGGTCATACATCCATAATCCTGACTCCCTAACCCTGGATCCTGGGTTATACTTCTATCACCGTATCCTCCTAGCCCTAACACTCTAAACCTAACTCTTTGTCCAGGGTTGCACATCCATAACCCTAACCTCCTAATCGTAACACTCTACACCTCAAACCTAACCCTGGGTCCAGAGTAATACATACAATACCCTAACCTCCTAACCCTAACATTCTAAATATTATCTTTAACCCAGGTTCCAGGGTCATCACGCTAGCCTCCTAACCCTAACCTTCTAAACCCTAACCTAACCTTGCATTCAAGGTTGTACTTCCATATCCCTAACCCTATTATTGTAAACCCTAAATCTAGCCCTGCACCCAGGGTCTTATATCCATTATCCTGACTCCCCAACACTCCAAATCCTAACAACAGATCCTGAGTCATACATCCATCACTCTACTCTCCAAGCCCTAACACTCCAAATCATAAACCTAACTCTGTGTCTATGGTTGCACATCCATCACCCTAACCTCCTAACCCTAACATTCTAAATTTTAACCCTAACCTGGGCTTCAGGACCATAAATTCATCACCCTAGCCTCTAACCCTAACACTGTAAACCCTAAACCTAACCTTGATTTCAGGGTTGTGCTTCCATATCCCTAACCCTATTATTCCAAACCCTAACCTAAACTTAACCCTGGCCCAGGGTCATACATCCATAACCCTAACCTGCTAACTCTAGCACTCTAAACTCTAACCCTAGTTCCAGGGTCATGCATCCATCATCCTAACCTTAACACTCTAAACTCTAACCCTAGTTCCAGGGTCATGCATCCATCACCCCAACTACTAACCTTAACACTCTAAACTCTAACCCTAGGTCCAGGGTCATACATCCAGCACCCTAACCTGCTAACTCTAGCACTCTAAACTCTAACCCTAGGTCCAGGGTCATACATCCATCACCCTAACCTCCTAACCTTAACACTCCAAACTCTAACCCTAGGTCCAGGGTCATACATCCAGCACCCTAACCTGCTAACCTTAACACTCTAAACTCTAACCCTTGGTCCAGGATCATGCATCCATCACCCTAACCTCAACACTCTAAACTCTAACCCTAGGTCCAGGGTCATACATCTATCACCCTAACCTCCTACCCTTAGCATGCTAAACTCTAACCCTAGGTCCAAGGTCATACATCCATCACCCTAACCTGCTAACCTTAACACTCTAAACTCTAACCCAGGGGCGGACTGACAACTCATGGGGCCCCCAGGCAATAGGGGATCGTGGGGCCCCTGTGTCCTTGCCAAAACTCAAAAAAGCCTATGAAAAAGGTACCAGGGGCATCTCATGGAGCCCCCTACTGACCCCGGGCCCGGACCCCGAGTTTCCAAATGGTCAGTCCGCCCCTGCTCTAACCCTAGGTCCAGGATCATGCATCCATCACCCTAATCTCAACACTCTAAACTCTAACCCTAGGTCCAGGGTCATACATCCATCACTCTAACCTCCTAACCTCAACACTCTAAACTCTACCCTAGGTCCAGGGTCATACATCCATCACCCTAACCTCAACACTCTAAACTCTAACCCCAGGTCCAGGGTCATACATCCATCACTCTAACCTCCTAACCTCAACACTCTAAACTCTACCCTAGGTCCAGGATCATGCATCCATCACCCTAACCTCAACACTCTAAACTCTAACCCTAGGTCCAGGGTCATACATCCATCACCCTAACCTCCTAACCTTAACACTCTAAACCTAAACCTCACCCTACATCAAAGGTCACCCATAACTGAACACTTTACACCTTAACACTCTATACCTAACCCAGCATTCAGGACCAAATACCTATATTCATGAGTGTATTTATGCATAGTTGTAAAATTACTGAATGGTCCACTTTAAGTATAAAGAGAATCTATATGTGTGTGGGCTGACCTGAGATCAGATGTATTTATTTATTTCAGGTACTTATACAGCGCTGTCAATTTGCGCAGCGCTTTACACATATATTACATTCACATCAGTCCCTAACCCTCAAGGGACGTACAATCTAAGGTCCCTAACTCACATTCATACATACACATACTAGGGACAATTTAGACAGGATCCAATTCACCTACCAGCATGTCTTTGGAGTATGGGAGGAAACTGGAGTACCCAGAGGAAACCCACGCAGGCACAGGGAGAACATGCAAACTCCAGGCAGGTGCTGCCATGGTTAGGATTCGAACCAACAACCCCAGCACTGCCAGGCAGAAGTGCTAACCATTTAGCCACTGTGCTGCCCATGTATTCATTAAGATTAACAATGTTGTATGAAACAATGATTAGATGGGTTGGAACATTTTTTCACTAGACATAGGCAGATGGTAAAGCTGACCAGACATACTACAAACTCTTCCTATAATCAATTTTTCTTCATTTTTTTTTATCTCTGTGGAAAAAGATGCATCTTTATGTCAGTGCCCTTCCTGGCCTAACCTTAGTAGACATTACGACCTGATTGTTAATCTTTAGGACGCTCATACAATTTACAATCTGAACAAACTGGACAAGACTGCAATAGGCTCTACTGATCTTCCACGGAGTACGCGGTTTATTCGCTGTACGAGAGAAGCCATTGATTTTATTTACCTTAGTATACAGTTGTGTTACCTTGGAAAAGAATGATTTATCTTTAGTAGTACAACAAGGCGATATTGATTTTATGGAATAACAGATCAGCGCTGAAGTATAGGGACCATGGTGTACAATACTGCACTCTGCTATGGAGATGTTGTGAAGACAGCTGGGGAATACTTTACAGAGTTGTAGACAGGACCCCATCACAGAAAAAATGTGAACACATCTCACCGGACTTGAACCTCAGCAGGGCTTTTTTCCCATTGGGAACTTGGGGGAACATAGTTCGGGCACCTCTAGCATATCCAGTGCTAAATGTATGTAATGGCAAAAGGATTATGGAATGTGCTGGGGATCTATCGTCACTGAAGGGGATCTATTTTTGTGTGGTGGTCTATTATTGCTGGGGAGGTCTGTTGTTGCTGATGGGGGATATATTGTTAATGGGGGTCAATAGTTGCTGGAAGGGCTCTACTGTTGAGGGAGAGGTCTGTTGTTGCTGGCCGTAGGAGAGTCTATTGATGCTGGCTGCTGGGAAATTTGTTGTAGCTGCTGGGGGTCTATTGTTGCTGGGGTGGTATTTTGTTTTGGGGGTCTGTTTTTGCTGGAGGAATCTATTGTTGCTGGGGGGAGGGGGGGCAATTGCTGCTAGAACCAAATTATATTTGGCTCTGTATTCTCTAAAAGGAGCAGAACTGGGAGGTGGTTAGGGGGTGGTACCAAGTGATGGTGCTAAGAGGTGGGTAGGAGGAGGAGGCGGAGACAAGAAGTGACTCAGAAGGGGGGAGTTCCTACACCTATTTTTTGAGAAAAAGAGCCCTGAACCTCAGAAATGAAAAATGAACAAAGCATATTCTTCTATAGTGTGCACTCGCCTCCATCTAAAGCACTCAGTGTGATTTCTGTGTGCTCTCACATTCCTCTGCTATTTGCATGAGTCAATGCTGACATCAGTCAATCCTGGAAGACGTATCCTCCAACCCCGCCCCTCCTTTTTTTGCATACAGAAGATGATTGACAGGCTCAGTTGTGCATGTTTCCCTATGAGACTGTGTAGAGCATGGGTGCCCAACCTGTGGCCCTCCAGTTGTTGTGTAACTACAAGTTCCCGTTTTAGAAGTGTTTCTACTAGTCATTGTAAAGTATAACTTAAGGGATAACTTTTTTCAGCTTTGTACAGAGTGTTCCCCCCCCCCCCCGGTCCTTTGGACCTCGCTCACCTCTGAAGCATATAACTGTTTTAAAAGTTCTGCCATTGACCATCTGACTCTTTTTGTTGGGCTTGTTACCCCCCCCTCCCCATGGGCACTTTTTACCCCTGAAGCCTATACATTTTTTAAAGGTTCTTCCACTGCCCATCTGACTCCTTTTGTTGGGCTTGTTATCCCCCACCCACCTTCAATGAGCACCTTTCACCCCTGAAGCCTATAAATCTTTTAAAAGTTCTGCCACTGGCCATCTAACTCCGTTTGTTGGGCTTGTTACTCCCCAATGGTCACTTTTTCACCCCTGATGCCTAAAAAATCTTTTAAAAGTTCTGCCACTGGCCATCTAACTCCGTTTGTTGGGCTTGTTACTCCCCAATGGTCACTTTTTCACCCCTGAAGACTATACATCTTTTAAAAGTTCTGCCACTGGCCATCTAACTCCGTTTGTTGGGTTTGTTACTCCCCAATGGTCACTTTTTCACCCCTGAAGACTATACATCTTTTAAAAGTTCTGCCACTGGCCATCCAACTCCGTTTGTTGGGCTTGTTACTCCCCAATGGTCACTTTTTCACTCCTGAAGCCTATAAATCTTTTAAAAGTTCTTCCACTGGCCATCCAACTCCGTTTGTTGGGCTTGTTACTCCCCAATGGTCACTTTTTCACCCCTGAAGCCTATAAATCTTTTAAAAGTTCTGCCATTGGCCATCTAACTCCGTTTGTTGGGCTTGTTACTCCCTAATGGTCACTTTTTCACCCCTAAAGACTATAAATCTTTTAAAAGTTCTTCCACCAACCATTTGATAGCTAGGTACAACCAGCTAGATACCTTTAACCCCTGAAGCCGATAACTGTTTTAAAAGTTCTACCACCAACCATCTGACACCTTTTTTTGGATTGGTGACCCCAATGGTCACCTCTCACCCTTGAAGCATATAATTGTTTTTAAAGTTCTGCCACTGGCCATCTGGCTCCTTTTTTTGGGCTTGGTACCCCCCCAATGGGCACCTTTCACCCCCGAAGCCTATAATTGATTTAAAAGTTCTGCCACCGACCATCTACCTGCTTTTGCCCAGCTGGGTATTCCCTAATGGGCACGTCACCCCTGAAGCCTATAACTTTTTTAAAAATTCTGCCATTGACCATCTGACTCCTTTTGTTGGGCTTGTTACCCCCCCCCCTCCCCCATGGGCACTTTTCACCCCTGAAGCCTATACATTTTTTAAAGGTTCTTCCACTGCCCATCTGACTCCTTTTGTTGGGCTTGTTATCCCCCCCACCCTCAATGAGCACCTTTCACCCCTGAAGCCTATAAATCTTTTAAAAGTTCTGCCACTGGCCATCTAACTCCATTTGTTGGGCTTGTTACTCCCCAATGGTCACTTTTTCACCCCTAAAGACTATAAATCTTTTAAGAGTTCTTCCACCAACCATTTGATAGCTAGGTACAACCAGCTAGATACCTTTAACCCCTGAAGCCGATAACTGTTTTAAAAGTTCTACCACCAACCATCTGACACCTTTTTTTGGATTGGTGACCCCAATGGTCACCTCTCACCCTTGAAGCATATAATTGTTTTTAAAGTTCTGCCACTGGCCATCTGGCTCCTTTTTTTGGGCTTGGTACCCCCCCAATGGGCACCTTTCACCCCCGAAGCCTTTAATTGTTTTACAAGTTCTGCCACCGACCATCTACCTGCTTTTGCCCAGCTGGGTACTCCCTAATGGGCACATGTCACCCCTGAAGCCTATAACTGTTTAAAAAATTCTGCCACTGATCATCTGTCTCCTTTCGTTGGTCATGGAGCCGCCCAATGGGCAACTCCCACCCCAAAAGCCTATAACTGTCTTAGCAATTCTTCCACCAGCCATCTGAATCCATCTAATGGGCTGGGCAGCTCCAATGGGCCCCTCTCACCCCTGAAGCCTATAATTAAGAATTTCTGCCACCGGCCATCTCTCTCCTTGTGTTGTCTTCTACAGCATCTGGAATTTACCATATATTTTCAGCACCTGGTTATTTCAGACAGGTTTGCACATGTGTAAAGCCAAATCTGTTGAAGTTCCCGATTAAGAGGCTGGATCTTATTATATATAGACATTTCTACACTTTAATCGTTTCCCACATTAAGCTGATCAAAGCTGTTCTTCCGACTCGTTCCTAGTGATCCCGCCTTGATAAAACACACAGCACAGATTTAAAAAGGGACAATCACACCCTCTCATTATCTCATTTAGTGATACTGGCCTCATTATGATATAACTGTTTCAATACAGCACCAGGCTAAAAATACATTAATGCACCTATGAATATGGATTGAGCCGGTTAAACATTAATGCTTATTAGTTCATACAATGGGAGATGGAGCCTTTGCAATACGGTGAGCAGAGCACGGGGCTGCACAATCCTACCTTTCAGATATGGATATGAAAGGTTTTATAAAGAAACTCTTGGACACAGACATGAAAAGTACAAAGAAAAAAAGCAGATTTTCTAAATCAATGGATCTCAAGCACTGGGCTGTGATCCACTCCTAGGCTGCAGCCTCCCTTCCTCTGGGACTCCAGCCAACTGTAGATCCCTTAACCTCCTACAGCGCCTCCCAGCTCCCCATACCTCCCATAGTGGTACACAGAGTCCCAGGCCACCCGAGAGCCCTCAGGTTCCCACGGTGTCTTTCAGCCTTCCACAGTGCCCCCCCAGCTTGCTATGGAGCCTCCAGTCCTCAATATAGCCCTGTCCTCCAACAGTGTCCCACAGTGCCCCCCAGCTTGCTATGGAGCCTCCAGCCCTCAATATAACCCCATCAGTCGATCCTGAATACGGCTGCCAGACTCATTCACCTTTCCAACCGCTCCATCTCTGCCACCCCAGAAACCACTAAACGGCTCATCCACTCCCTCATCATATCACGACTCGACTACTGCAACTCCCTCCTCACTGGCCTGCCTCGCCGCTGGCTATCCCCGCTTCAGTCCATCCTGAATACGGCTGCCAGACTCATTCACCTTTCCAACTGCTCTGTCTCTGCCACCCCCCTCTGCCAATCCCTCCACTGGCTTCCGATTGCGCAACGGATCAAATTCAAAATCCTAACACTGACGTACAAAGCTGTCCACCATACTGCTCCGAACTACATCACCGACCTAATATCCAAGTACCACCCAACACGCACACTCCGCTCCTCACAAGACCTCCTTCTCTCTAGTTCCCTGGTCTCCTCCTCCCATGCCCGCCTCCAGGACTTCTCCAGGGTGTCACCCATCCTCTGGAACTCCCTGCCCCAACCCATCAGATTATCACCTACTCTCCTCTCCTTTAGGCGCACCCTGAAAACCCACCTCTTCAGGGAAGCCTACCCCACCCCCTACTAACTTGCCGACCTCCTCCACTCTTCCTACCACCCCATCCCCCACAGCTATCTCCTCCTGTGCCACCATCCCCTCCCTCCTAGATTGTAAGCTCGAAAGAGCAGGGCCCTCGATCCCCTCATGTTTTGCATTGTATTGGTATTGTTCTGTCACATGTTCTGTCCCCCTTTGTAATGTACAGCGCTGAGCGAACTATTGGCGCTTTATAAATACTGTATAATAATAATAATCCTCCAACAGTGTCCCACAGTGACCTCCAGCTTTCTCCAGAAACCTCATCCCCTACAGGGCCACCATATCTGTTGTAGAGTCTCCTAACCCACTCCACCACCTCCATCCTGCCCCAATTGACACCCAACCCCTTACAATGCCTTCCAGTATTCCATCACATATTTTGTATTCCCATCATTTTTATGTGTGAGTAGATACTTTATTTTTTACTGTTGGGGGCATGGAGGGTTTTGAAATAATTTAATGGGCCATGGCCTCTCATGGTTGAGAGCCAATGGTCTAACTCACAGTGAATAAGAACAAATTTCGTCACTCAAGTTGGAAAATTTTTACAGTGTAAAAGTATCCACACATAATAGGATCCAAATGTTAAAAAACTTTATTTTGGGTAGTGGGAGTTTGCTGTTGGAGGACATTTATGCAAGTCCTAGGTGCTACCATCCCAAAAATCATCATTTGCATTGAAGGGACTTTCAAAGGTAGCTTCCAGGATACAG
Organism: Staurois parvus; assembly: GCF_062004578.1. Lineage (NCBI taxonomy): Eukaryota > Metazoa > Chordata > Amphibia > Anura > Ranidae > Staurois > Staurois parvus. The sequence goes on from NW_028319111.1 coordinate 256,186, forward strand.
TACATATCAACCATATATATATAAAAAGATTAAATTCTAATGATACATCTCATGTATGGACACTGAGGACATTTTAAACACAATAGTAATTCAGTGAGTCAGTTATATATCCTCGTAGTTTTATTGGCCACTCATATGGATTACACATAGCAGAGCAGACTTTCTCAACCAATTGTACCCTAGAGCAGTGGTCTTCAAGGGCTGGTTGTGGCCCTTTGCTTGCCTTTATCTGACCCTTTTCCTTCAATTGAAACCAATCAGGGACACCATTTCTCCCACTGACACCAATGATTGGGCACTATTCCTCCTATTGATAACAACAATGGGGCACTATTCCTCCCACTGACACCACTGATGCGGCACTATTCCTTCCATCGATACCAACAATGGGGTACTATTCCTCCCACTGACACCAATGATGGGGCACTATTCCTCCCACTGATACCAATGATGGGGCACTATTCCTCCCACTGATACCAATGATGGGGCACTATTCCTCCCACTGACACCAACAATTGGACACTATTCCTCTCACTGACACCAATGATGGGGCACTATTCCTCCCATTGATACCAACAATGGGGCACTATTCCTCCTACTGACACCAATAATGGGGCACTATTCCTCTCACTGACACCAATCATGGGGCACTATTCCTGCTATTGATACCAACAAAGGGGCACTATTCCTCCCACTGACACCAACGATGGGGCACTATTCCTCCCACTGACACCAACGATGGGGCACTATTCCTCTCAATGACACCACTGATATGGCACTATTCCTTCCATCGATACCAACAATGGGGTACTATTCCTCTCACTGACACCAACAATTGGACACTATTCCTCTCACTGACACCAATGATGGGGCACTATTTCTCCCATTGATACCAACAATGGGGCACTATTCCTCCCACTGACACCAATAATGGGGCACCATGCCTCCCATTAAAACCAATGATGGGACATTGTTTACTCCCACTGATGCCAGAGCATTTTCTACTCCTAGTGCCAACATTCCGGCCCCCCTAAAGTCTAAAGGACTGAAAACAGGCCCTTTGCTTAGGAGGTTTGGAGACCCCTGCCCTAGAGGATTCCTTGGAATCAATTTTAGGTCTCAGGGAACCCCTACTAAAACCAATTCATTAGGGCAAAGGGAAAAAAACCTCCAATACACTGGTGGCAAGATTGCCACCCTCACAGACAGCTAAAAAGATAATTGGTGTCCTGCTGCTGCCTTTGATTCCGGAACTATCCAGACACCATCATATAGGGGGTCAATCAGCCTTAGCTCAAGGAACCCCTAGTTACCTTCAATGGCGCCATGTTTGAGATTGACTGCAGTAGAGTATCCCACTTCACCAGCAACAAAAATGTGGTCAACGCGTTTTGTAGATTATATCTACTTTATCAGGACCAGTGGTGTAAAAAGTTACACAGCATCTTTAAATTTCCATATAGTGGTTTCACTTATTATACAGAATGAAATGCTAAGTGCTGGGCTAATTTCTATATGGAGGAGGAGGGAAGGAAGATCTCGTGGCAGGACAATCACTAGCCTGGGATTCCTCCATTCTTTGGGCTTTGTATCAGAGAAATTTCCATCTATCACCTGTTGGGTATGGATTAGTTTAGGATGAGATTTTAGTATTTGATGCTTTATATTAAGTGAAATCATAACTATGATTGCTGTGTAACCTATTTCATCAATGCTCCTCAATGGATTCATGTACGAAACGCGTTGGTCACATTTCCCTGCCATTGAACTAGGTTATTTACTATGTTTCATCCATACAAGTGGTCACTTGACCTCTAAGACTAAGCACCATGGGGCTGCACAAAACACACTGGGGGGGCGTGGTTTGTGGAGTAGAGCTGTCTGAGGTCATCCTACCAAATTATATATTTTAAAAATATGAATGAGGCTCCAAAAAATAAAATAAAATGTAAACGAACAAACATGTTCCAAGAAACAGCTTTACATCAGAAGCCCCTCATCACGTCAGAAGTCCTCCCTTTCACACCAGTGTCACCCCTTTCATGTCAAATGTGTCAGATTTGGCTTTTTGTTTCTCCATTTTTTTGTGTCATACCGATACAAACAAAAGAAATAAACATGAGAATGCCGAAACATTTGTGAGAGCAACAATTTTCTGGGCGAAGTGGTGCGTTATCTGACAGAAGTACAGAGGGGATAAGATTTTTGGCCAATATTATTACAGATACGTATATAGCGCCATCAATGTATGCAGCAATTTACATACAGTCAGGTCCATAAATATTGGGACATGGACACAATTCTAACATTTTTGGCTCTATACACCACCACAATGGATTTGAAATGAAACGAACAAGATGTGCTTTAACTGCAGACTGTCAGCTTTAATTTGAGGGTTTTTACATCCAAATCAGGTGAACGGTGTAGGAATTACAACAGTTTGCATATGTGCCTCCCACTTGTTAAGGGACCAAAAGTAATGGGACAATTGGCTTCTTAGCTGTTTCATGGCCAGGTGTGTGGTATTCTCTCATTATCCCAATTACAATGAGCAGATAAAAAGTCCAGAGTTCATTTCAAGTGTGCTATTTGCATTTGGAATCTGTTGCTGTCAACTCTCAAGATGAGATCCAAAGAGCTGTCACTATCAGTGAAGCCATCATTAGGCTGAAAAAACAAAACAAACCCATCAGAGAGATAGCAAAAACATTAGGCGTGGCCAAAACAACTGTTTGGAACATTCTTAAAAAGAAGGAACGCACCGGTGAGCTCAGCAACACCAAAAGACCCGGAAGACCACGGAAAACAACTGTGGTGGATGAGCGAAGAATTCTTTCCCTGGGGAAGAAAACACCCTTCACAACAGTTGGCCAGATCAAGAACACTCTCCAGGAGGTAGGTGTATGTGTGTCAAAGTCACCAATCAAGAGAAGACTTCACCAGAGTGAATACAGAGGGTTCACCACAAGATGGAAACCATTGGTGAGCCTCAAAAACAGGAAGGCCAGATTAGAGTTTGCCAAACGACATGTAAAAAAGCCTTCACAGTTCTGGAACAACATCCTATGGACAGATGAGACCGACATCAACTTGTACCAGAGTGATGGGAAGAGAAGAGTATGGAGAAGGAACTGCTCATGATCCTAAGCATACCACCTCATCAGTGAAGCATGGTGGTGGTAGTGTCATGGCGTGGGCATGTATGGCTGCCAATGGAACTGCTTCTCTTGTATTTATTGATGATGTGACTGCTGACAGAAGCAGCCGGATGAATTGTGAAGTGTTTCGGGAATATTATCGGCTCATATTCAGCCAAATGCTTCACAACTCATTGGACGCTTCACAGTGCAGATGGACAATGACCCAAAGCAGACTGCAAAAGCAACCAAAGAGTTGTTTAAGGGAAAGAAGTGGAATGTTCTGCAATGGCCAAGTCCATCACCTGACCTGAATCCGATTGAGCATTTCACTTGCTGAAGACAAAACTGAAGGGAAAATGCCTCAAGAACAAGCAGGAACTGAAGACAGTTGCAGTAAAGGCCTGGCAGAGCATCACCAGGGATGAAACCCAGCGTCTGGTGATGTCTATGCGTTCCACACTTCAGGCTGTAATTGACTGAAAAGGATTTGCAACCAAGTATTAAAAAGTGAAAGTTTGATTTATGATTATTATTCTGTCCCATTACTTTTGGTCCCTTAACAAGTGGGAAGCACATATGCAAACTGTTGTAATTCCTACACCGTTCACCTGATTTGGATGTAAATACCCTCAAATTAAAGCTGACAGTCTGCGGTTAAAGCACATCTTGTTCATTTCATTTCAATTCCATTGTGGTGGTGTATAGAGCCAAAAATGTTAGAATTGTGTCCATGTCCCAATATTTATGGACCTGACTGTATATATTGTACATTCACATCAGTCCCTAACCCTCAAGGGGTGTACAATCTAAGGTCCCTAACTCACATCCATACATACACATACTGGGGCCAATATAGACAGGAGCCAATTCACCTACCAGCATGTCTTTGGAGTGTGTGTACCCACAGGAAACCCATGCAGGCACAGGGAGAACATGCAAACTCCAGGCAGGTGGTGCCTTGGTTGGGATTTGAACCAACAACCGTAATACTGCCAGGTGGAAGTGCTAACCACTTCGCCACTGTGCTGCCCAACTGTATGTGGTTGTATTATTATTATTATTATCAAGTATTTATATAGCGCCAAAGGGTTTGCTCAGCGCTGTAAAGTAGCAAGGGGGACGGAACATGAGACAGGACAGTAACAATACAATACACGAGGGGTTCGAGGGCCCTGCTCTTTCCAGCTTACAATCTAGGAGGGAGGGGAAGGTGGTACAGGAGGAGATGGCTGTGGAGGATGGAGAGGCGGGAGGAGTGGAGGAGGTTAGTTGTTAGGTGAGGTCGGTTGTTAGGTGAGGGTGGGGTAGGCTTCCCTGAAGAGGAGGGTTTTCAGGGTGCACCTGAAGGTGAGGAGGGTAGGCGACAGTCTGATGGATTGGGGTAGGGAGTTCCAGAGGCTGGGGGAAGTCCTGGAGAAGTCCTACAATCGGGCGTGGGAGGAGGAGACCAGGGAGCTAGAGAGCAGGAGGTCCTGTGAGGAGCGGAGGGCACGGGTAGGGTAGTACCTGGGTATCAGGTCAGTTATGTAGTTTGGGGCGGCGTTGAGAATGGCTTTTTTGTGTTTTACACCCTGCTCTTTTGAAAGTCCCTTCATTAGAAGGATTTAGCAAGCAAATGTTAATGTCTGACTTGTATATGTTGCAGCCAGATCTGAAACTTCCGCTGAGAGCCTTGTCCAAACTTTAGGACGATGTTGGGAACAACAGAACGAGCCTTGCAGACAGTGGGGGAACTTTTACCGTAGCGGTCCATGCCGGGTGAGGGAGGCCTAGGTGTGGAACTGCCCACCTCCCGCTAACAAAGGCATCAACTGAAGTCCATCAAAGCCAGTTTTCAGTGTATTGTTTCAGCCGCCCGCTGCTCGTTCTCCGAACGTCTTACGTCTGCACAGACTCCAATACTCGGCTATTTCATGGGCACCTTTGCTTCACCTTTCTTACAAAGTTGGTTTTGGAAGTTCAAGTCAGAGAAATAGATTTTTTCCCATGTAAGCCTTTGAAGTATCCAGACTCCGTGGAGAATTGTTTAAATTTTGCTGCTTAGCAGAGGGTGTACAAATGTTTACAGTTTCCTGCACCCCGTCTACAGAAAGTGAACTAAAATATAGAATGTGGAGCCGTGTCCTCCAACTTCATCAGATGTTCTACCTCGCCTTAAAGTCAGATACCTGCTGGTGTGCGTCAATGTATCTCATGCATCCCTGCGGTGTACAATTTGCTATCAATGCCTCCTCGACGCGTAGAGATCTATTTGAAGGATTTCCGACATATACATCAAGCTTGCAACTTTGTTTCTAAAATGTTAGTGATTGTAAAGCTTAGAGAATATGTAAGGCCAACATTTCATATTTCTGATATCTGCCCGCTGTACCATGTACTTGTATGGAAATGTCTCCTGTCCTCTTTGTATCGCCTTCTTTGTGTGGAATCCCTGGTGTTCCTGCCAGTCCCTCTGCTTCCTGTTATAAACTGACCACAGTAGGCAGAAGAGCATAGCGTGGTCAGTTCTCTGACTAGGGAACTCACGCTGCTCTCCTCCAATAATCACACGTGTGCTGAGACGCCAACTCCCTGCACAGCCATTCACTGGGAAGACCATGTACTTGTATGGAAAGGTCTCCCGTCCTCTTTGTATCGCCTTCTTTGTGTGGAATCCCTGGTGTTCCTGCCAGTCCCTCTGCTTCCTGTTATAAACTGACCACACTAGGCAGAAGAGAATAGCGTGGTCAGTTCTCTGTCTAGGGAACTCACGCTGCTCTCCTCCAATAATCACACGTGTGCTGAGACGCCAACTCCCTGCACAGCCATTCACTGGGAAGACCATGTACTTGTATGGAAAGGTCTCCCGTCCTCTTTGTATCGCCTTCTTTGTGTGGAATCCCTGGTGTTCCTGCCAGTCCCTCTGCTTCCTGTTATAAACTGACCACACTAGGCAGAAGAGCATAGCGTGGTCAGTTCTCTGTCTAGGGAACTCACGCTGCTCTCCTCCAATAATCACACGTGTGCTGAGACGCCAACTCCCTGCACAGCCATTCACTGGGAAGACCATGTACTTGTATGGAAAGGTCTCCCGTCCTCTTTGTATCACCTTCTTTGTGTGGAATCCCTGGTGTTCCTGCCAGTCCCTCTGCTTCCTGTTATAAACTGACCACACTAGGCAGAAGAGCATAGCGTGGTCAGTTCTCTGTCTAGGGAACTCACACTGCTCTCCTCCAATAATCACACGTGTGCTGACACGCCAACTCCCTGCACAGCCATTCACTGGGAAGACCATGTACTTGTATGGAAAGGTCTCCTGTCCTCTTTGTATCGCCTTCTTTGTGTGGAATCCCTGGTGTTCCTGCCAGTCCCTCTGCTTCCTATTATAAACTGACCACACTAGGCAGAAGAGCATAGCGTGGTCAGTTCTCTGTCTATGGAACTCACGCTGCTCTCCTCAAATAATCACACGTGTGCTGACACGCCAACTCCCTGCACAGCCATTCACTGGGAAGACCTGTGTACTGCGGTTTCTCCACCCTCACATCTCTATGAAACTAAAAAAAACAGAGGGTATGTGATCACTTAAAGTGGAGCTCCACCCAAAAGGGGAAGTTCCGCTTTAAGGACTGCTCCCCTGCAAGGATTGGCATCTTTGGGGAGTTGGCAATTTGATAGGTACCCGCTCCCACTTCCGGTCCGATCGCCTAGGCGAACGGAAGTGGAAGGTGTCCTCCCTTCCTCCCTCCTTGTAGTCTTTTGGGACACGTGACAGGTCCCAGAAGACTACAGGACCATTCATGAAGCGCAGCGCTACTCGTACATGCTGTAACAGACCGGACCCCGACTGCACTAGGGTATTTCCGTTAGACTCCCACTTTACCTGTCCGAACACAGATCCACAGACACCACCGCTGGCCATACAAGACGAAACAGCACCAGACTCGTATTAAAACAGGAAATAGACTGCTTTATTTTAACACAGTCACAAGATATAAACATTCAAGGGAACAACCCCCCTCCCTGCATAAGGACACAGGGCGGGGCTAACCAAATTTAGCAACCAAGGACACATCCCAACAGACAGTCTCATCAGGAGGGAGGCTGCTGGAAACACCCCCCACCAAGCCAATACACAAACACATAATAAAACAATGGGACCACATGGCAGCAAACAATCAACAACCCCCTCCCCACCTATACATGTCTACACAATATTAGGACATTTCACCCTGTACCCCTAACAGGCACAGGGTGACTTACACATAAGAGGGATATGGGGAGCTGAGACAGGGGTCTCCCCACCTCTCCAAAGTGAGCTGTGTTCCATGGGCCCCCCCACCCAAAGTCACTCCCATCACACATGCACAGTGGGTACCCGGCTGTGAAGCCGCAAGCTATAACAGCCGGGTGCCCTCACTGAAGATGTCGGCCTCCTAGAATACAGGACGGCCGGTGAAACGGGCTGCGAGGGACACATCACAGGACAAAGGGACAGGTAAGTGGCTGTTTTTTTAAAAGTCAGCAGCTACAGTTTTTGTAGCTGCTGACTTTTATTTTTTGATAGGTTGACCGTAGGTAGGGGAGAGCGCATATAGTGAATGCAGGGTCCAGGGAGAGCGGATATAGTGAATGCAGGGTCCGAGGAGAGCGGATATAGTGAATGCAGGGTCCGGGGAGAGCGGATATAGTGAATGCTGGGTCCGGGGAGAGCGGATATAGTGAATGCGGGGTCCAGGAGAGCAGATATAGTAAATGCAGGGTCCGGGGAGAGCAGATATAGTGAATGCAGGGTCCGAGGAGAGCGGATATAGTGAATGCGGGGTCCGAGGAGAGCAGATATAGTGAATGCGGGGTCCAGGAGAGCAGATATAGTGAATGCGGGGTCCAGGGAGAGCGGATATAGTGAATGCAGGGTCCGGGGAGACCGGATATAGTGAATGCAGGGTCCGAGGAGAGCGGATATAGTGAATGCGGGGTCCAGGAGAGCAGATATAGTGAATGCAGGGTCCGGGGAGGGCGGATATAGTGAATGCAGGGTCCGGGGAGGGCGGATATAGTGAATGCAGGGTCCGGGGAGAGAGGATATAGTAAATGCGGGGTCCGGGGAGACTGGATATAGTGAATGCAGGGTCCGGGGAGACCGGATATAGTGAATGCAGGGTCCGGGGAGACCGGATATAGTGAATGCAGGGTCCGGGGAGAGCGGATATAGTGAATGCAGGGTCCAGGAAGAGCGGATATAGTGAATGCAGGGTCCAGGTAAAGCAGATATAGTGAATGCAGGGTCCGGGGAGAGCAGATATAGTGAATGCAGGGTCTCGGGAGACCATATATAGTGAATGCAGGGTCTGGGGAGAGCGGATATAGTGAGTGCAGGGTCCAGGAGAGCAGATATAGTGAATGCGGGGTCCGGGGAGACCGGATATAGTGAATGCAGGGTCCGGGGAGACCGGATACAGTGAATGCAGGGTCCGGGGAGACCGGATACAGTGAATGCAGGGTGCAAGGAGAGCGGATATAGTGAATGCAGGGTCCTGGGTTTAGTAACACTTAGGCTAGGTTCACAGGTTGCGTTTGAGCCATTTCTGCATTACATTTTGTGTTGCATTTTGCGTTCTTGCACTTGCGTTTTTTACGCATTTTTTATGCCTTTTTCTTTTTTTTTTTTCAATTTTTAAAAACTTTTCTTGTTGCTAGGCAGATTTAAAACGCAAAACGCATCAAAACCGCAACACATGCTTTTCTGCAGCGTTTCCATTGAAGCCTATACAACCAAACACGCAAGTTTTTGTGTTCAAAAAAAGTCCCTGACCCTTTCCAAAAAACGCACCGGGTGAAAACGCGAAGAATGTGAACCTGTCCCATAGGAAATCATGTTAAATGGACTGTTCCGCCTTTCTGCAGAAAACGCTTAGGTGTGAACTTGGGGTAAAGGAGGCACCTGTACGTGCGCGCTCCTAAGCCGGGTCGTGTGTGAGTGCACATAGCTGGTAAGCCACCCCTCCCGTTCCCAAGAGAAAACAGAGAAACCTAAACAAAAAAAACTAATGCAGCCGCCACATCTAACAATCGGTAAGCTGCGATATAATATATTTTTGGCTGCGGGTTAAATGCCGCTTTAAAGGTCCGGCCTCTTCTACATCAATCTGCTGGTCTAGCCTGGAACTATCATTTAATGTCAGGTAGGCTGTATGGGGCCCCATAATTTCTAATGATCCGTATAATCAATATGCGCAGTCGTGTACGCTACAATCAGTGTAATAAATGGCTCCACTCCTGTATAGGACAATAGGCATAATGCAGCGCTGTGCCACCATAACACTTCAATCAGTATAATTCACAGCGCCATTTCTATACGCTTTTATTAATGTATTCTAAAGATGGACGGCTATACGCTGAAATCAGTATAATCAATGGCTGAACCGCTCTGCACCACAATTAGTGAGATCCCAGGCTGCTCTGGTAAATGGGTATCAGCATGATCCATGGGTGCACTCCACGACGGCACTGCAGCTCCCAAATGTTCCTTTTATGGAAGAAAACCCCAACATTGGTCAGCACACCAAACAAAAAATCCTTAACCACTTGCCCTCCTGAGGATTTACCCCCTTTAATGACCACGCCTCTTTTTGCTACTCGGCGCTGCACTAATTCAACTGATAATTGCGCGGTCATGCAACGCTGCACCCAAACAAAATTTACGTCCTTTTTTTCACACAAATAGAGCTTTCTTTTGGTGGTATTGGATCATCTGTGCGCTTTTTATTTTTCACGCTATAAACAAAAAAATGCCAAACATTTTGAAGAAAAACAATATTTTTTACTTTCAGCTATAAAAAATATATAGTAAACTCAAAGTTAGTTATAAATTTAGGCCAAAATGTATTCTGCTCCATGTTTTTGGTAAAAAAAAATCCCAATAAGTGTATATTGATTGCTTTGTGTGAAGTTATAGCGTCTACAAACTATGGTATAGATACTGCAATTTACGCCATTTTTTTGCTATACAGCGCTGCTGTGTAGTTTAATGGACAATTGCGCGGTCATGCAATACGGTACATAAATGAAATTGACATCCTTTTTTTTCCCACAAATTGAGCTTTCTTTCGATGGTATTTGATCGCTTGTGCGGTTTTTATTTTTTGTGCTATAAAAAAAAAGCTGACAATTTTGAGGAAAAAAAACAATATTTTGGACTTTTTGCTATAAAACATGTCCAGTAAAAAAAAAATTTAAAAATCAAATTTAGTCATAAATTTCTGCCAAAATGCATTCTGCGACGTGTCTTTGCTAAAAAAAAAAAAAAACAATACGTGTAAATTAATTGGTTTACGTGAAAGTTATAGCGTTTACAAATGGCGGGAAAGATACTGGGATTTTTAGGTTTTTTTTATACTAATAATGGCGGCGATCAGTGACTTACGGCGGGACTGCGGCGGACATTCTGACATTGGGGGGTACTGACTTGGGGTCACTGACATCCCCAGTGAAACCAATACAGTGATCAGTGCAAAAAAAAAAACACTGACACTGTACTAATGGCACTGGGGAGGAAGGGGTTAAGTGTATTTTTTAGGGAAGGGTTATCTGTGTGAGGGGGAGTGTTTTACTAGGGGACGGGGGGTGTACTGTAGGGAACACCGCTGATCGGGAGAGAGAAACTCTTCTGTCCCGATCAGCGTGTCCTGGAGCTGTCAGGGAACTGACAGAAAGCACAGCTACTGCAGCTGTGCTCTCTGTCAGGGATTGCCGCCGATCGCCGGCACATAGCCGGTAAGGACCGGCTGTGACCCGGCGACTGACATCCGCGGCTGTGATCGGCGGGACAGGTAGGGCGGAGGCGCGCCTCGCCCGCGCCCCCTACCTGTTTACAAAACACATGTTTTAAAAAGTGCTTTTGCCCAGCCGTGCCGCTCTGCCGCTCTGCCGCCGTATTTCTACAGTGGCTGGGCAGCATGTGGTTAATATTTACTTACAGCTCGGTAAGTATTCAAGATTTTTTTTTTTGGGTGTGCTGGTCATATTTATGCTTATGGGTTGTGTAGCGCTACCCCCTTAAGGGCCAATGGATTTTTTCTGGGTCCCCCTAAGCTCTGCACAGCCAGGCAACACGCATTTTCCACACTTTATACTCACAGAGTCAGTAAAACAGTCCTTGAGCTTGGTTTTGTTGTTTTATTGAGGGGTTAACAACTTGGATGGGGTCTAGGGGTATATGGGATGCCCAAGGAACTGTAAAAGTTGAGGACAGCTTCTCAGCAAACACTGTACCCTGTACAAAATGCAGATCAATAAGTAGCAACTAGGGGCGGACTGACAACTCATGGGGCCCCCGGGCAATAGGGGATCATGGGGCCCATGTGTCCTTGCCCAAACTCCAAAAAGCCTATGAAAAAGGTACCAGGGGCACTTTAATGGGGCCCCCTACTGACCCCGGGCCCTCGGGCAGTGCCCGAGTTTCCAAATGGTCAGTCCGCCCCTGGTAGCAACTCTCTTTTTAACCTCTTCCCTAGCGCGCTATAGCGGAAAGATGGCTATAATGCGGTTGTCTAATTCCGGTACAACATCCATGGACGTCATTCCAGAGCACGCCCCCTGCGCGCACCCAGTGGCGCACACTCGGCGCCACCAGTGATATGGTAAGTGGCCAATCACAGCGGCCTTTTACCACGTGATCAGCTGTGTCCAATGACACGCTGATCACCAGGTAAATACAGTAAATACACTCCGCTCCTCACAAGACCTCCTTCTCTCTAGTTCCCTGGTCTCCTCCTCCCATGCCCGCCTCCAGGACTTCTCCAGAGTGTCACCCATCCTCTGGAACTCCCTGCCCCAACCCATCAGATTATTACCTACTCTCCTCTCCTTTAGGTGCACCCTGAAAACCCATCTCTTCAGGGAAGCCTACCCCACCCCCTGCTAACCTGCCGACCTCCTCCACTCTTCCTACCACTCCATCCCCCACAGCCATCTCCTCCTGTACCACTATCCCATCCCTTCTAGATTGTAAGCTCCAAGGAGCAGGGCCCTCGATCCCCTCATGTTTTGCATTGTATTGTTGTTGTTCTGTCACATGTTCTGTCCCCCTTTGTAATGTACAGCGCTGAGCGAACTATTGGCGCTTTATAAATACTGTATAATAATAATAATAATAAGCGGCTGTCACAGCGCGAGGAAAATACTACCGATAACCGGCAATTGTCAGAGAAGTGATTGGCACCAATCATTAGGGCGATCTGCTGAGAGCCTGAGCCAGCTACTCCCTCCCCCTCCACAGCCCAGCGCTCCAGTGAGCCCTGGAGGGGCAGAGCAGAGAGCAGTGATTGACAGTCACCAATCTCTGCTCAGAGCGGAGAGGAGAACTCAACGATCAGCGGAGTTCTCACCCATAGAGCTGGCAGGAGACAGATGCAGCATCAGACCGAATAAAAAAATAAATAAATCCCATACTTCTCTTTTAAAGGTTTTTTTTTTTTTTTTTTATTAAAGAAAAGTTTATTAAGTTTTAACAAGTTACAACCACTGATAAATGATGCTGCAGTTATGACACCCTTTTTTTTTTACCCGTATACTACTGTTGTTCTATGGTAGTTGTTCATTGTATTTACTGACCCCAAGAATTCCCAATGGCTCTGTTTTGTATTTTCTCTACAGAATATACTGAATACAAAAAGAATTCACAAAATGCATTTTCGACGTGTTTTTGATGCATTTCCGGTGCGTTTTTTGGGCACTTATTACCTAGCATGCACTTGTGAACCTTGGACTTGTGGGTAAAAAAACGCACCAAAAACGCAACCGCGTTTACCACACCAAACGTGCACCAAAAATGCAGCAAGCAGGACTTTTCAAAATGCAACTGAAACCCAACGGCCCAGTGCGAAGAGTTCCGTAGCATTTTTCATTCTTCCACTTTTGTAGCCTCCCTAGCGGTCTGATGATGTCAGTATTTCTGTGCTCAAAGCGGTACATTTTTTTGCATGGAAATATTTTTTTGCAATACGGCGCTGTGTTACTTTAACTGACAATTGCGCAGTCATGCAACACTGTACATAAATTTAATTTATGTCATTTTTTTCCTCCCACAAATGGAGCTTTCTTTTGGTGGTGTTTAACCTTCCTGGTGGTCTGATTATTTCAGATTTTTGGTGTTGAAAGCGGTACATTTCTTTGCATGGAAATATGTATTTTTTTTATTGTAGGCTGTAATTTTTAGGAATAACTCCCTGAAATCTGTCCGAACAAGAGTCTAGTAAACATCCCGGGGATGATAAAATTTGAAACACGAAATCATAAATTATAATATAATAAATAATCATAAAAAATAATAATATAATAATAATAAATTTAATTCAATAATATAATCAAACCAAAAACACTGAAATGTGAAATATAGCGCCAAGTTCGCACATCGCTGAGCAAAGTCGCAGAATCGTTTTCAGTGTCTGATGAGGAATTTCCCCCACGAATCATTATCACTCAATTCTGCAAGTGGTTCTGATTTACTATCGCTGTTCTCTAGCCGGTCTAAAACCGCGTCTGACCTAAAGGGACGCTTTTTGGACGCCATGGACGTTTCTCAGTTTCCAGGCAGAAAGAACAGTAAAAATGCAGGCAGGGTGCCGGACAAAGCACTCGGGACAAAATGTATGTGAAATGGTTTGATACAGGAATGTTATACTATGTGATTTTAGTGGATTTAGTGAATGTCACTTTTACAACTTTCAAATTTCCCACCAGTTCCGTCCCCCGTACGTCCCGACGTCGCAGGGAACGGAACCTGGAAGACAGATGCCGGCATCGGCCGGAGGACATTACAGGGGACACTGCAGGGGGGGCATCGCGGGAGCGCAGGACAAGGTAAGTGCTGGAGGGATCCCGGAGCAACGCTGCAGTGTATTCCTGAGTGTAGCTCGGGGGGTTACCGCTTGTGGTGCTGAAACTTTACCCCGAGCTACACTCAGGAATACCGCCAGGGGGGTTAAACAATTTTAGTCCTTTGGGTTTCTCCATAATTGGGGATGTGTATGTCACCTACACTAGGTGGTGAAGGATCGTCCCTTTGTTTGGTCACTGAATTGTACACTTTTTTTGTGCGGAAGATTCGCACACTGTGTCTTGGGACTGTATTTTTTGGACCTTTGTTGGGTTTTTTGGGGCTTATTTTGTGTCCAGTTTTCCGCCATTCATTGCTTTGTTTTTTATAAATTTTTCGCATTCAGCTATTGGTCAAGTTTATTTTTGGTGTCACAATTTATATGTCACTTTTATATTGCTATTTGATTATATATATATATATAATTTTTTTTTCCACTTTACTTGAGGCTATCAGTCCCTAGTAACTATTTGGTCACATTTGTTCTGTGCCATTTCTTCATGCCACATTTTGTTGATTTTGACAATGGTTTTTGTGTCACTTATTCACTGACATTTGCTTCTCCTTTTTGTGATGACGCCATTCCTACTTGTTACACCGTTGTGGATTCACTCCTGTAGATATTATTGTGCACATTTGGCACTTGTTCTATGTGGAGTATTCACTTTACTTTGTCTTTTATGTGATTGTTCACTCATTTATCGGCAGTTAATGTGTCATTGTGGATTTAAGTAGCACAGCACCATTTTTTCTCAATTAATACCAGTAACTCAGAGTAACTCCCTCCTCATTGACCGACCTCATCGCAGGCTATCCCCTCTTCAGTCCATCATGAATGCTGCTGCCAGACTCTTCCACCTTCCACCAACCGTTCCATATCTGCCACCCCTCTCTGCCAATCCCTCCACTGGCCTCCATTCAGTGTCCTCCTCTCCTCTCTACCAATCCTTCCACTGCCCTCCACTCAGTGTCCTCCAACCCTCTCTGCCAATCCCTTCACTGGCCTCCACTCAATGTCCTCCACCCCTCTCTGCCAATCCCTCCACTGGCCTCCACTCAATGTCCTCCACCCCTCTCTGCCAATCCCTCCACTGGCCTCCACTCAATGTCCTCCACCCCTCTCTGCCACTCCCTCCACTGACCTCCACTCAGTGTCCTCCACCCCTCTCTGCCAATCCCTCCACTGGCCTCCATTCAGTGTCCTCCATCCCTCTCTGCCAATCCCTCCACTGGCCTCCACTCAGTGTCCTTCACCCCTCTCCGCCAATCCCTCCACTGACCTCCATTCAGTGTCCACCACCCCTCTCTGCCAATCCCTCCACTGGCCCCCATTCAATGTCCTTCACCCCTCTCTGCCAATCCCTCCACTGGCCTCCACTCAGTGTCCTCCACCCCTCTCTGCCAATCCCTCCACTGGCCCCCATTCAATGTCCTTCACTCCTCTCTGCCAATCCCTCCACTGGCCTCCACTCAGTGTCCTCCATCCCTCTCTGCCAATCCCTCCACTGGCCTCCACTCCTTGTCCTCCACCCCTCTCTTCCAATCCCTCCACTGGCCTCCACTCAGTGTCCTTCACCCCTCTCTGCCAATCCCTCCACTGACCTCTACTCAGTGTCCTCCACCCCTCTCTGCCAATCCCTCCACTGATCTCCACTAAGTGTCCTTCACCCCTCTCTGCCAATCCCTCCACTGATCTCCACTCAGTGTCCTCCACCCCTCTTTGCCAATCCCTCCACTGACCTCCACTCAGTGTCCTCCACCCCTCTCTGCCAATCCCTCCACTGGCCTCCACTCAGTGTCCTCCACCCCTCTCTGCCAATCCCTCCACTTGCTTCCCATTGCCCAACGGATAAAATTCAAAACATTAACAATAACATATAAAGCCATTTATAACTCCGCCCCAAATTAAATCACCAATCTTGTCTCCAAATATAACCCAAACCATACTCTTCGCTCCTCGCACGACCTCCTGCTCTCTAGCTCCCTTGTCTCCTCCTCCCATGCTCATCTCCAGGACATCTCCAGAGCCTCCCCCATCCTCTGGAACTCTCTACCCCAAATTATCAGACTGTCACCTACTCTGCTCACCTTTAGGCGATCTCTGAAAACCTATATCTTCAGGGAAGCCTATCCTGCCCTCAGCTAATAATGGAATCTTCTATTCCTCCTACCAGTCCATCCCCCACAGTTGTTACCTTTTGTACCACTAGCCCCTCCCTCCTAGATTGTAAGCGCTCAGGATCAGGGCCCTCCTAACCCTCTTGTATTGAACTGTATTGTCTCCCTTTATATTGTAAAGTGCTGAGCAAACTGTTGGCGTGATATAAATCCTGTATAAAAATAATATATAAATCCTGTATAATAATAATAATAATAATATATAAATCCTGTATTATAATAATAATAATAATAATAATAATAATAATATATAAATCCTGTATAATAATAATAATAATATATAAATCCTGTATTATAATAATATATAAATCCTTTATAATAATAATAATAATATAAATCCTGTATTATAATAATAATAATATATAAATCCTGTATAATAATAATAATATATAAATCCTGTATAATAATAATAATAATAATAATATAAATCCTGTATTATAATAATAATAATATATAAATCCTGTATAATAATAATAATAATAACGATAATAATAATATTTATATTATACTCATAGAATAGAAGGTGTCCTCCTTTCTCATCTGGGAAGGTTGGGAGGTATGATATGGTTGGCACTACTATGCCGTACAAATAATAGATCACAACACGATGCAACCTATATAATCTAGGGCTGAAATATTATCCAGTGTAATCCATAGGACTCAGGGCTGCCACATGTGTCTAGGCATGTTACTTCAACACACAATGTACAGATACAGAACTGTATGATCCTTCTCTATGATACAAGCCAATCACCATAATCCTGGGCAGCCCACCATACCACAGCCGGCCGTTCACAATGGCAACCACCCCAACCTATGACTTGCCTTTGCAGCAAGGAGCACATGGAAGCATCTCAAAAAACAACAAAACAGAAATTCCCAGCTCACTTACCAGCCAGCCTGCAACAAACCACACCGTCCTGTCCAACAGTCCACGTTAAAACCAAGGGGTATAGTTTGCACACTATAGCAAAATATATGCGTAGGCTGCAGAGGCCACGTCACGGCACCCCAGTGTACTGCGGTCCTAACTTTTTAGAGTCTCCAAACGTGGAGCACATATACTGTATACTAAAGGATAGATTGGGGGCAGGTATGTCTGGAGGGAGCCCTCCCCTCCTTCCCTCCCTAAAGGTATTGGGACACACTGGACACCCAGCAATAGCACAATGGCAGCGAAGGTATCCAGTGTGCCCCCCCCCCTCACCAATTCACCAACAATAAAAAAAAAAATGGCAACCACCCCAACCTACTCTGGATATCGATCTTCTACCAATAGAAATTAAGTTCTTAGCGTAGCCAAACAGTTTGGGTTCAGCCGGACTTCACAAAGTGGATACCCCATAAACATAGGGGTTACCCAACTTCAGTAGCCTATACACTCACCATCCACTTTATTAGGTCCATCTGTTCAATGGCTTGGTAACACAAACTGCTACTCAGCCAATCACACGGCAGCAACTCAATGCTTTTAGACATCTAGACGTGGTGAAGATGACTTGCTGACGTTCAAACCGAGCATCAGAATGGGGAAGAAAGGGGATTTAAGTGACTTTAAACGTGGCATGGTTGTTGGTGCCAGACGGGCTGGTCTGAGGATTTCAAAAACTGCTGATCTATTGGGATTTTCACACACAACCATCTCTGGGGTTTACAGAGAATGGTTCGAAAAAGATAAAATATCCAGTGAGCGGCAGTTGTGTGGAGAAAAATGCCCTGATGTCAGAGGAGAATGGGGAGACTGGTTCTAGATGATAGAAAGGCAACAGTAACTCAAAAACCACTCGCTACAACCAAGGTATGCAGAATACCAGCTCTGAATGCACAATACATCAAACCTTGAAGCAGATGGGCTACAGCAGCAGAAGACCACACCGGGTGCCACTCCTGTCAGCTAAAAACAGGAAACGGAGGCTACAATTCGCACCGGCTCACCAACATTGGACAACAGAAGATTGGAAAAACGTTGCCTGATGTGATGAGTCTGGATTTCAGCTGAAACTTTCAGATGGTAGGTTCACAATTTGGTGTAAACAACATGAAAGCATGGATCCATCCTGCCTTGTATCAACGGTTCAGGCTGGTTGTGGTGTCATGGTGTGGTGGATCCATCCTGCCCTGTATCAACGGTTCAGGCTGGTGGTGGTGTCATGGTGTGGTGGATCCATCCTGCCTTGTATCAATGGTTCAGGCTGGTGGTGGTGGTGTCATGGTGTGATGGATCCATCCTGCCTTGTATCAATGGTTCAGGCTGGTGGTGGTAGTGTCATGGTGAGGTGGATCCATCCTGCCTTGTATCAATGGTTCAGGCTGGTGGTGTCATGGCGTGGGGGAGATTTTCGTGGCACTAGCAAGGTGGACCTAAAAGTGGCCAGTGAGTGTATAACTTGCCTTTGCAACAATGAGCACACGGAAGGGCCGTTCACAATGATTGATGGGACATGGCGAAGTATGACATACCATACAGGACACGTATGTTCGATCTTCACTCTGGAGTTTGGTGGAGTAACGGTCCTGCATGGCATAGTTCCATGAACTGTACACCAATCAGCCATAACATTATGACCCGTGACAGGTAAAGTGAATGATATTGATTAGTGATGGGATGAACACCCCGCTGTTCAGTTCGCGGTCGAACATTCGAACCTACCCAAAATTTGACCGCAGTATTTTAGTAGTGACATTCTTTCATGTTTCAGCTATCAGTGGGGTTCCCCCTGAATGTCAAAAAAATTGTCAGCATTGCCCGACAATTAACATTTAAAAAAAACAAAAACAGCATCAGATCCCCCCTCCCATCCATACCTAGCCCTTCAGGTCTTGAGGGGAACCCCCCCACACCAAAATTTTGTAAAAAATGGCGTGGGGGTCCCCCCCAAAGCACCTTCTCAGCGTTGAAGCAGTTTTTAAAAAAAAGTTTGGGGTCCCTCCTCAATCCATACCAAGCCCTTCGGGTCTTGTATGGATTTTGAGGGGAACCCCCCACACCAATTTTTTTTTGAAATGACCGTGGGGTCCCCTCTAAAATCCATATCCATACTTATCCGAGCATGCAGCCCCGGCAGGTCAGGAAAGGGGGGGATGAGTGAGCGAACCCCCCCATTCCTGAACCATACCAGGCCAAGCCCTTTGGGTCTTGTATGGATTTTGAGGGGAACCCCCCACACCAATTTTTTTTTAAAATTGCGTGGGGTTTCCCCCTAAAGTCCATACCAGACCCTTATCCTAGCATGCAGCCCGGCAGGTCAGGAAAGGGGGGGGGGGGGAATGAGTGAGCAAACCCCCCCCCATTCCTGAACCATACCAGGTCACATGCCCTCAATATGGGGGGATTTATTTATTTATTTATTTATCGAGTTTATATAGCGCCAAAGGGTTTGCTCAGCGCTGTACAATAGAGGGGGGGACAATACATGAAACAGAACAGTATCATCAAACAGCACACGAGGGGTAAGAGGGCCCTACTCTTTCGAGCTTACAATCTAGGAGGGAGGGGGTAGAGGCACAGGAGGAAACGGCTGTGGGTGATGGAGTGGTAGGAGGAGGGAAGGGCAGCGGCAGTTAGGTGAGGGTGGGGTAGGCATCCCTGAAGAGGTGGGTTTTCAGGGAGCGCCTGAAGGTGAGGAGGGAAGGTGACAGTCTGATGGATTGGGGTAGTGAGTTCCAGAGGATGGGGGAGGACCTGGAGAAGTCTTGCAGTCGTGCGTGGGAGGAGGAGACCAGGGAGCAAGATAGAAGGAGGTCCTGTGAAGAGCGAAGGGTACGGGTAGGGTGGTACCTGGGAATCAGGTCGGTGAGGTAGTTAGGGGCAGTGTTGTGAATGGCCTTATAGGTCAGGGTGAGCAATTTAAATTTAATGCGTTGGGCAATGGGGAGCCAGTGGAGGGAGAGGCAGAGGGGGGTGGCAGAGGTGGAGCGGCTGGTGAGGTGGATGAGTCTGGCCGCTGAGTTCAGGATGGTCTGAAGCGGGGAGAGCCTGCACTGGGGTAGGCCGGTGAGGAGGGAGTTGCAGTAGTCCAGGCGTGAGATAATCAGGGAGTGTACTAGTAGTTTAGTGGTGTCTGGGGTAAGGAAGGAGCGTATCTTGGCGATATTGCGGAGGTGGAGTCTGCATGTGTTTGTGAGAGATTTGACATGAGGTTGAAAGGAAAGGTTTGAGTCCAGAATGACGCCAAGGACTTTGGCTTGCTGGGCAGGATTGATGGTGGTGTTGTTGGTAGTGATGGAAAGGATGGGGGGGGGGCGCGGGCTGGGGGGAAGATGAGAAGCTCGGTTTTGGAGAGGTTGAGTTTGAGGAAATGGAGCGACATCCAGTCAGAGATGTCGTTTAGGAGGTGAGTGATGCGGGCGGAGAATGTGGGGGTGAGGTGAGGGGTGGATAGGTAGATTTGAGTATCATCGGCATAGAGGTGGTAATTGAAGCCGTGGGAGTGTATGAGTTTGCCAAGGGAGGAGGTGTAGATGGAGAAGAGAAGGGGTCCAAGGACAGAGCCCTGGGGGACCCCAACAGAGAGGGGGAGTGAGGAGGAGGTGGCACCGTTGTAGGAAACGCTGAAGGAGCGTTGGGATAGATAGGACGAGAACCAGGAGAGAGCGGTGTCTCTGATGCCAAGGGAGAGTAGTTTGTTAAGGAGGAGGGGGTGGTCGACTGTGTCAAAGGCCGCGGAGAGGTCTAGGAGGAGGAGGACAGAGTAGTCGCCTTTGGCTTTGGCGGTTAGTAGATCGTTGGTGATTTTGAGGAGGGCAGTTTCGGTGGAGTGTAGGGGACGGAAGCCGGACTGTAGTGGGTCAAGGAGGTTGCTGTCAGTCAGGTGGGCGCTTAGGCGATCGAAGACCAAGCGCTCAAGGAGCTTGGAAGGGAGTGGCAGCAGGGAAATTGGTCTGAGGTTGTTGAGGTCAGTGGGGTCCAGGGAGGGCTTTTTGAGTATGGGGGTGATGTGCGCATGTTTTAGGGGGGAGGGGAAGACGCCAGTAGAGAGGGAGAGATTAAAGATGTGGGTAAGGGAGCGGATGAGGGAAGAGGGGGGTGACCGGAGGAGTTGAGAGGGGATAGGGTCCAGGGGGCAGGTAGTGAGGCGGGCTTCTTAGAAGACTCTGCTGACTTCCTCAGTGGTAGTAGGGCTGAAGGAGTGCAGTGATGGGGGGGTTACGGTAGGCAGGGCCTTGGGTGTGGTGGGGGGCAGTGCCGTTGCGAGGTCAGAGGAGGGGAGAGATGAGGGGGTGATGTGAGAGAAGGGGGGAGGCTAGATGGGGAGGTAGATTGCAAGTTGACTATGTCCTTGCGGATTGCGTCAATCTTGTTGTGGAGATGAATGGCAATTTCGTGGGCGGTGAGTGAGGTACTAAGTGGAGGAGGGGGGGGGGAGAGCAGGGAGTTGAAGGTGGAGAAGAGTCGGCGGGGGCAGGAGGAGGTGTAGGTGAGGAAGGCAGATTTGTAGAGGGAGAATGCATGAGGGGACCTGGTTTTGCGCCATAGTCTCTCCAGCGCACGGCTGCGACGTTTGAGGCATTTAGTATGGTCGTTCTGCCATGGTTGGAGCGGTCTGGGTTTGATGTTGCGTGTGGTTAGGGGTGCCAGAGAGTCTAGGGTAGCTGATAGTGAGTCATTGTACGTGGAGGTGGCTAGGTCAGGACATGACAGTGGAAGGATGCTGTCGTGTAAGCGGTCGGCAGCCGAGTGGAGGGGGGCCGGGTGCAGGTTGCGGAGGTTGCGGCTGGTGATGGTTTGGAGCACTGGGGGGGGGAAGTTAGGGGAAGGGGAGGTGGAGAACGTGAGGAGGTGGTGGTCGGAGAGAGGGAAGGGGGTGTTAGTGAAGTGGTTAAGGGTACAGAGGTGGGAGAAGACGAGGTCCAGGGTGTTCCCATTGATGTGGGTGGAGGATTGAGTGTATTGTGTGAGTGTGAAGGAGCAGGTTAGGTGGAGGAGTTGGGAAGTAGTAGAGGAGTAGTAGTAGTAGTAGTGGGGGGATGCTTTGGGGCAGGGGGGGCTCCCCCCCAAAGCAACTTCTCAGCGGGGAAGCAGTTTAAAAAAAAAAAGTGTGGGGTCCCCCTTCAATCCATACCAATCCCTTCGGGTTTTGTATGGATTTTGACGGGAACTCCCCACACCAAACTCTTTTTTTAAATGGCATGAGGATCCCCCTAAAAACCATACCAGACCCTTATCTGAGCATGCAGCCCGGCAGGTCAGGAAAGGGGGGGGGGGGTGAGTGAGTGAAACCCCCATTCCTGAACCATGCCAGGCTTCATGCCCTCAACATGGGGGGATGCTTTGGGGCAGGGGGGATTCCCCCCCAAAGCACCTTGTCCCCATGTTATGGGGATAAGGGCCTCTTCCCCACAACCCTGGCTGGGGGTTGTGGGGATCAGTGGGCAGGGGGCTTATCGGAATCTGGAAGCCTCCTTTAACAAGGGGGTCCCCTGCCCCCCCCCCCCATATGAATCAGTATACAGAACATGGTACTGCTACTCATTCACAAAAAGAAGTGTAGTGTAAAACATGACAGGAGACAGACTTTGACAAGTCCTTTATTAAAGATAAAATAAATGTCCCCCGAAGTAGATCCAACGACAATCACGATGCCCGCCGCCACCCAAAAAAAGAAAAAAAATCCACTCCGCCCTCAACGCTGGCTTCTGCCATCTGACAGCTGCACCGGGATGACAGTTCTTAAATAGGGTGATGACATCTCAAGGGGGATGCCCTGTGATTGGTCAGGTGCATTGCTTTGGCCAATCACGATGCACTGTCAGGGCGCAGTGCATTGTGGGACGCGGCGGGCTGTTCGCCCGTACCGTTTGTGTGTTCGACTCGAACATGCAGCCCATCATTAACATTGATTATCTGGTTACAATGACACCTGAAAGTGGGTGGCATATTTTAGGCAGAAAGTGAACATGTTGTCCCTGAAGTTGTTGTTTAGAACACAGAAAAAATGTGCAAGTGTCAGGATTTGAGTGACTTTGCAAAGGCCTAATTTTAATGTCTAGACGACTGGGTCAGAACAACTCCAAAACTGCAGCTCTTGTGGGATGTTCCCGGTCTGCAGTGGTCAGGACTGACCAAAAGAAGTCCAAGGAAGGAAACCGGAGAACTGGTGACAGGGTGATGGGTGGCCAAGGCTCATTGATGGAGGCGGGGAGTGAAGGCTCATTGATGGAGGTGAAGAGTGAAGGCTCACTGACGGAGGTGGGGAGTGAAGGCTCACTGATGGAGGTGGGGAGTGAAGGCTCATTGATGGAGTTGGGGAGTGAAGGCTCATTGATGGAGGTGGGGAGTGAAGGTTCACTAATGGAGGTGGGGAGTGAAGGCTCATTGATGGAAGTGGGGAGTGAAGGCTCACTGATGGAGGTGAGGAGTGAAGGCTCACTGATGGAGGTGGGGAGTGAAGGCTCATTGACGGAGGTGGGGAGTGAAGGTTTATTGATGGAGGTGGGGAGGGAAGGCTCATTGACGGAGGTCGGGAGTGAAGGCTCATTGGTGGGGAGTGAAGGCTCACTGATGGAGGTGGGGAGTGAAGGCTCACTGATGGAGGTGGGGAGTGAAGGCTCACTGATGGAGGTGGGGAGTGAAGGCTCATTGACGGAGGTGGGGAGTGAAGGCTCATTGACAGAGGTCGGGAGTGAAGGCTCATTGATGGAGGTGGGGAGTGAAGGCTCATTGATGGAGGTGGGGAGTGAAGGCTCATTGATGGAGGTGGGGAGTGAAGGCTCATTGATGGAGGCGGGGAGTGAAGGCTCACTGACGGAGGTGAGGAGTGAAAGCTCACTGACAGAGGTGGGGAGTGAAGGCTCACTGATGGAGGTGGGGAGTGAAGGCTCATTGATGGAGGTGGGGAGTGAAGGAACAATGATGGAGGTGGGGAGTGAAGGCTCATTGATGGAGGTGGGGAGTGAAGGAACAATGATGGAGGTGGGGAGGTTAGGCTCATTGATGGAGGTGGGGAGTGAAGGTTGGCCCGTGTAGTCCGATCCAACAGAAGAGCTACTGAAGCTAAAACTGCTAGAAAAGTGAATTCTGATTCCTATAAAATGGTGTCAGAACACACAGAGCATCGCAGATTGTTGTGTATAGGACTGTGTAGCCGCAGACCGGTCAGGGTGCCCATGCTGACCCGTGTCCACAGCCAAAAGCACCTAAAATGGGCATGCGAGCATCAGAACTGGACCACGCAGAAATGGAAGAAGGTGGCCTGGTCTCATAAATTCAAGAATATGTTTGAGGAACATAACAATGAGTCTGAGGTGTTGACTTGGCCTCCAGATTTTTCAGATGTCAATCCAATCAAGCATCTGTGGGATGTGCTGGAAAAACAAGTACAATCCATTGAGGCCCCACCTTGCAACTCACAGGAATTAAATGATCTGCTACCAACAGCTTGGTGCCAGATACCACAGCGAACCTTCAGAGGTCTCGTGGAGGCCATGCCTCGGTGGGTGGTTATAATGTTATGGCTGATCGGTGTATAGTGCGCACAGTATAGTATCATATAGTAGACAATCAGACATTCTACATGTTAAATCTGCATGGAGGGAAGTCGATACATTCTACATGTTAAATCTGCATGGAGGGAAGTCGATACATTCTACATGTTAAATCTGCATGGAGGGAAGTCGATACATTCTACATGTTAAATCTGCATGGAGGGAAGTCGATACATTCTACATGTTAAATCTGCATGGAGGGAAGTCGATACATTCTACATGTTAAATCTGCATGGAGGGAAGTCGATACATTCTACATGTTAAATCTGCATGGAGGGAAGTCGATACATTCTACATGTTAAATCTGCATGGAGGGAAGTCGATACATTCTACATGTTAAATCTGCATGGAGGGAAGTCGATACATTCTACATGTTAAATCTGTATGGAGGGAAGTCGATACATTCTACATGTTAAATCTGTATGGAGGGAAGTCGATACATACGAACACAAAAGTCTCCACTTTCATAGTATCCAGGGCAGCACTGTGACCTCCGCCGGTACATGGTTCTCAGGCCTCGCCGGTATGCCGTCTTATAACTTATTCTGTGCAAGAAAAAAAAAGAAAGAACTTCATCAGGACGGGACACTCCCCAAAATTCCACGTTACATTGTTATTATAATTATTATACAGGATTTATTTATTATTATTAATAAAAAGAGAGGGATAGGTGCAGCGCTTAAATCAGAATACAAAGGAGTACTCTATATATGCATGTAAATCTCAATGATCAAAACAATTTAAAAGTAAATGCAGATGTGATACAATGGTGAACAGTGCGCTGATCCATGGAATATGTCAAAGCACACATAAAGTCCTCATCCCAGATCAGTGGTAAGAAGAAAGGTGGAGAATCCTATAGGCAGATAGAGTGCGCACTCACCAGAAGTGCGTATAAACAACGCATGTAGAGAGGTAAAATCAGCAGAATATCTCCGGCATCAAAATTCTGGTCAGATTGCACTCCGTACCATCCTCTGTCTCACCGCGAAGAGCAGTAACCAGGATTCATCAGACAATGTGGGCGTCAAAGGTACTCCTTAGTCCAGATAGGCACTGTGGGAGGTGGTGCTCTCAAAGAGAGCCCAATAAAGGACGCCACATAGTGTGATGTTGTTTTGACTTAGGTTTATTGGTCAAAAAATAGTAATAAACAAAAAGTTACTGACCATGACTTGATGGCCACATATAGTGGCTAGATGTCCATGTGCTGTAGCCCCGCTGACGCGTTTCGTGCGATGCACGTTCTCAAAGGGTCAGGGCTTCTGGGCTTCTGACCAGAGTTTTGATGCCGGAGATATTCTGCTGATTTTACCTCTCTACATGCGTTGTTTATACGCACTTCTGGTGAGTGCGCACTCTATCTGCCTATAGGATTCTTCACCTTTCTTCTTACCACTGATCTGGGATGAGGACTTTATGTGTGCTTTGACATATTCCATGGATCAGCGCACTGTTCACCATTGTATCACATCTGCATTTACTTTTAAATTGTTTTGATCATTGAGATTTACATGCATATATAGAGTACTCCTTTGTATTCTGATTTAAGCGCTGCACCTATCCCTCTCTTTTTATTGATCATTATAAGGTTGGTTGGTTGCCTTTTTTGGTGTTCTAGCTGCTTACATATTCCTGTTTGTAGCGCTCGCTATATCAATTTTTACACTATTTATTATTATTGTTATTATTATTATTATTATTATTATACAGGATTTATATATTATTATTATTATTATAATACAGGATTTATTTTTTATTATTATTATTATTATTATACAGGATTTATATATTATTATTATTATAATACAGGATTTATTTTTTATTATTATTATTATTATACAGGATTTATATATTATTATTAATATTATTATACAGGATTTATTTATTATTATTATACAGGATTTATATATTATTATTATTATAAAGGATTTATATATTATTATTATTATTATTATTATTATTATAATACAGGATTTATTTATTATTAGTATTATTATTATACAGGATTTATATATTATTATTATACAGGATTTATTTTTTATTATTATTATTATACAGGATTTATATATTATTATTATTATTATACAGGATTTATTTATTATTATTATTATTATTATTATTATACAGGATTTATATATTATTATTATTATACAGGATTTATATATTATTATTATTATAATACAGGATTTATATATTATTATTATTATTATTATACAGGATTTATATCACGCCAACAGTTTGCTCAGCGCTTTACAATATAAAGGGAGACAATACAGCAACAATACAGTTCAATACAAGAGGGATAGGAGGGCCCTGATCCTGGGAGCTTACAATCTAAGAGATGTTGCTTGATTGCTTTTCAGAGGCTAGTGACAGGCAGTGAGGAGGTGATACAAGATCGCACGCAGTACCTAGCCCAAGTCAAAGTATTCAGAGTTCCAACCATACCACATTCATCAGACACGCGCAGTTCGTGTCGTTCCCAATTGAAATTTGGCAGAAATGATTGTTATTCGGATGTATCCGAATTTTTGAATTACAATGGTAACAAATTTAAACAAATCTGAAATAAGGAATCCGAGATAGCAAGATTAAATCTGAATCGAATCAAATTAGAAAACAAAATTAAATTGGAAAACAGAAAAGAACAAAAAAGAAAAGAGTAAAACAGAATAGAATAAAATAGAATAGAATAGAAAAAAAGGAGTAGAATAGACTATAAACTAAAGGAATAGAATAGACTAGAAAATAATAGAATAGAAAAGAATAGCATAGAAAACAGTAGAATAGGAAAAAAATAGAATAGATGTGAATAGAATAGCATAGAACAGGAAAGAACAGAGTAAAACAGAATAATGTAGAATATAATAGAAAAAAGGAGTAGAATAGACTAGAAAAGAATAGAGTAAAACGGGACAGAATAGAAAAAAGGGATAGAATAGAAAAGAATAAAATAGAATAGAAAAGAGTAAAACAGGAAAAAATAGAATAGATTTGAATAGAATAGCATAGAACAGAAACAAACAGAGTAAAACAGAACAGAAGAGAATAGAATAGAACAGAAAAGAATAAAGTAGAATAGAAAAGAAAAGAAGGAGTAGAATAGACTATAAACTAAAGGAAAAGAATAGACTAGAATAGAATAGCATAGAAAAGAATAAAATAGAATGGACAATAAAAGAATAGAATATATAAGAATAGAGTAAAACAGAACAGAATAGAAAAAACGGGATAGAATAGAAAAGAATAGAATAGAACAAAATAGAAAAGACTACTGTATTTTTCGCCGTATAAGACGCACCTGACCATAAGACGCACCTAGGTTTTAGAGGCAGAAAACAGGAAAAAAAATTCTGAACTAATGGACTGCAGACACAGCACAGGAGATGACCAGAGACTGCGGACAGCACAGGGATGACCAGAGACTGCGGACAGCACAGGGATGACCAGAGACTGCGGACAGCACAGGGATGACCAGAGACTGCGGACAGCACAGGGATGACCAGAGACTGCGGACAGTACAGATGACCAGAGACTGCGGACAGCACAGGGATGACCAGAGACTGCGGACAGCACAGGGATGACCAGAGACTGCGGACAGCACAGATATGACCAGAGACTGCGGACACAGTACAGGGATGACCAGAGACTGCAGACACAGTACAGGGATGACCAGAGACTGCGGACAGCACAGGGATGACCAGAGACTGCGGGCAGTACAGGGATGACCAGAGACTGCGGACAGCACAGGGATGACCAGAGACTGTAGACAGTACAGGAGATGACCAGAGACTGCGGACAGCACAGGGATGACCAGAGACTGCGGACAGCACAGGGATGACCAGAGACTGCGGACAGTACAGATGACTGCTGACCTTTGGGGAGGTGGGGAGCGGGTACCTGAATTTGACAGGTACCCGCTCTTACTTCCGCAGAGTTTTTGTTTGATCTTACCTGTTCCTCTATCCAGCGGCGCGCTGTCTTCCCGACTTCTGTAATGGCGCTCGGCATGACAGCCGGGTGCCCAGTGCACATGAGCGAGAAGCGCTTGCGCTTTGTGATTGGTCCGGCGGCTTCTGGGATCTGTCATGTGTCCCAGGTACCGCCTTACCATTCACAAAGAGCACTGCTTCTTGCGCATGCGCACTTGGCACCCGGCTGTCATGCCCAGTGCCCACACTACAGAAGCCGGGTGACAGCGCGCCGCTGGATAGAGGAACAGGTAAGATCCCGCTGCAGAGCTGAGCGGCCGGCCCGGTATTCTGACACGGCCGCGGTGGAAATACCGGACCGGCCGCTCCATATTCACCGTATAAGACGCACTAACATTTCCCCCCCAGTTTTGGGGAAGAAAAAGTGCGTCTTATACGGCGAAAAATATGGTAGCTGCTGTCGCCATTGTATACATTATGACTACCTAGACCGGGAGTCAAAGGCAGCTGCAGGACACCAATGATCTTTTTAGCTGTCTGTGAGGGTGTCATTGGTAGAAAATGTGCCCCATCGTTGGTGTCATTGGGAGGAACTGTACCACTTTATTGCTATCAGTGGATGAAATAGCGCCCCAAGGGCCGGATAAAAGCAAGCAAAGGACCACATGTGGCCACCCGGGGCCACAGTCTGGAGACCACTGATGTAGACCTTTCACTTGGTACATGATTTTGTCATTCTGTACCGCCTTATTACTATTTGAAACATTCATGAAAAGATTGAAATAGAAAAAGGGGACTAATCTAGAGATCCACCTAAATCAGGCGGGCAACTGTGGCCCTCCAGCTGTTGGTGAACTACAAGTCCCATCATGCCTCTGCCTTTGGGAGTCATGCTTGTAACTGTCAGTTTTGCAATGCCTCATGGGACTTGTAGTTCTACAACAGCTGGAGGGCCGCAGTTTCCCACCCCTGACCTAAAAGCATAGTCAGTAACTATTTCCCTTTATCAGTTCTACATCCAGCTAAACACAAGTTATCCACAATTTAACCTCTTCACGCTGACCGAACGCAAATGTGCGACCTCCCGGGGTCCAGGCCTAGACGCTGAGCGACCGCACAGTTGTGTTCTATTAAAAAAAGACATATGTGCCGAGAGCGCATGCCCAGCACACATGTCCGGTACTCACGGAAAGGTCCCGATCTCTTCTTTCGATCGGGACCTTTCCGGCTCATGTGACCCTAAACCCCGCCTCCCGGCTTCTGAAACTCTTAAAGGGCCAGGAGGCACCGGCATGAAGGGGTTAACTGTGGCCTTGTCTATGCGCCATCACCGATCTTGTCTCTAAATATCACCCAAACTGTACTCCCCGCTCCTTACACGACCTTCTGCTCTCTAGCTCCCTTGTCTCCTCCTCCCATGCTCGTCTCCAGGACTTCACCAGAGCCTCCCCCATCCTCTGGAACTCTCTACCCCAATCTATCAGACTATCGCCTACTCTGCTCACTTTGTGAAAACGTATCTCTTCAGGGAAGCCTATCCTGCCCTCAGCTAATAATGGAATCTTCTACTCCTCCTACCAGTCCATCCCCCGCAGTTATTACCTTTTTAGTTACTATCTTTTATATTAGTTATTACTAGAGATGAGCGAATTATTCAAAAATTCGATTCGGCTGATTCGGCGAATTCGCGGAATTAATTTGATTCGAGTCGAATATATTCGCTGCGAATTTAACTTATAAAAAGGGTGTTTCTAGGCTTCAGAGAGCCTTTATATTAGTGCAGAACACTGTACCTTTAATTTAAATGCCCTTGGAGTCTGCTGGGGAAGAGAAATAATACTGTCAGTCAGTATGACATGCAGATGAGTGCCGTCGATCTTAGAATCACCGCACACTTCACTCATTTGGGCAGTCACGGGGCCAAAACCAGAGTGTGGAGCCACAGTGTGGCGGTGGAGGCAGCAGCAATGGGAGGCCATACAGCACCCTATGACAAAATGGAACCCACCAGCAGTGTGAGGAGACCTGAAAGTGGCACATGGCAGAGTGTGGCGATGGAGACAGCAGCAATGGGAGGCCGTACAGGGACCCATGACACACTCTGGACCTGGCAGCAGCATGAGGAGGCGGTACAGGGGCCCATGGCAGAGTGGCGAAGCGTAAGCAGCTTAAATTGAAGGCCATACAGAGGCCTATGTTAAAAATAATAACATGTTTGGGGCATGATTCATGGCGGATTTAGTCAGTTGTGTCAGGAACTGGTGGTTTGAAATCCAGACTAATCCACGCCTGATTCATTTTCACAAACGTGAGTCTCTCCACACTTTGGGTGGACAGTCGTGTCCTCCGCGGAGTTACAATACCTCCTGCTGCACTAAACACGCGCTGCGATGCCACGCTACTGGCCGGGCATGACAGCCTTTCAAGGGCAAATTCAGCTAGTTGGGGCCAAAGGTCAAGTTTCGTTGCCCAGT
Source organism: Staurois parvus (assembly GCF_062004578.1). Taxonomy (NCBI): domain Eukaryota; kingdom Metazoa; phylum Chordata; class Amphibia; order Anura; family Ranidae; genus Staurois; species Staurois parvus. The sequence goes on from NW_028319111.1 coordinate 287,255, forward strand.
AGTCAAGGGGATTGTCTACCTCGGTTGGCAGGGTGCTGTCCAAGTAGGCCCAAGCCTGTTGTTTGAGGTCCTGCTCCAGGTCCACCTGATGCTGCTGCTGCTGCGGCTGGTTAGTAGTTTCCTCACTGCGCTGGTGAAGAAAGCTACTCATCATCGACTGCAGACTGAGGCAGCCGCTGCTGGTGGAGCTGCCACTGCTCCTACCACCCCACCCCTCCCCTGCTGCCATGGCAGCGGAACGCGAGCGCACAGGGCCCACAGTGTCTGAGGATGGACGTTGGCGCAGAAAGGCAGAGACCAACTGACTACATAGGTGGTTTTTATAGTACGTTATTTTGGCCTCCCTCTCAGCAGGTGTGAAAAAGGCCACCATTTTTGAACGGTAGCGAGGGTCCAACAAGGTGGACAGCCAAAAGTCATCCCTCTGTCTGATGGTTATTATTCGGCTGTCGCTACGCAAGCAACCGAGCATGCTATGGGCCATTTGTGCCAAGGAATGCGAGGGACTCCCTGCCTCCATCTCCACAGCATACTGCCACGGTGCGTCTGGGTCCTCTGTCTCCTCCTCCTCCTCTACCAGATGCTCCTGCTCCTCCACTCCTGTCCGCTGAGTGGAAAAACCACCCATTTCACTCAATAATTCCTGAGCACCAATGTCCTCCTCTACCTCCTCCTCTTCTTCCTGTCCTGCCCCCACAGGGGTCATGTGGTGTTGAGATCTGTGCGCCACGTCTACCGCACCCTGACCAGCCATTGTTAACAGCATTTGTTCCAGGACGTGCAACAGAGGAATGACGTCGTTCATCCCATAGTCCTGCCGACTCACGAATAGCGTGGCCTCCTCAAAGGGTCTGAGCAAGCGGCAGGTGTCACGCATGAGCTGCCAATGGCTGACATCAAAGTTACACAGGGGAGTACCTTTATCCGCTTGTAACATCAGAAAATCGGTGATGGCCTTTCGCTGTTCGTAAAGGCGGTCTAACATATGTAGGGTTGAATTCCACCTTGTTGCAACGTCGCAGATCAGGCGATGCTGTGCAATTCCGTTCTGCCGCTGCAGCTCAAGGAGGGTGTGCTTTGCGGTGTAGGAATGGCTGAAATGCATGCAAAGTTTACGTGACATTTTAAGGATGTCTTGCAGTGGGATGGTGGATTTTAGGAACCGCTTGACAACCAGATTGAACACGTTAGCCATGCATGGCGCATGGCACAACCTTCCTTGACGCAGAGCAGACACCATGTTCTTTCCGATGTCGGTTCAACATGGTTCTGATTTTCAGTTTGCGCGGAGACAGCCATCTGTCGATTTCTCTGTTCATTACACTCAGAAGTTCCTCCCCTGTGTGACTACGTTCGCCAAGGCATACCAGGTGCAGCACAGCGTGACACCGTTGCGCCCTGCACATGTGATATGCCGGTCGGGTAATGGGACTTGGCACGGGGGTGGCAGCTGAGGACACGGCGGAAGAAGAGGTGGTAGAGGCGGACATCTTTGCTGGACCAAGGACGTGCAAACGTGGAGGCAAAAGCGGCGTGACCTGTCCAAGTTGCTGGTGCGGCTGTGCCGGCACCACGTTCACCCAGTGGGCCGTAAATGACATGTACTGTCCCTGACCGTAGTTACAGCTCCACACGTCGGCGCAGCCGTGCACTTTGGCAGAGACCGACATGCTCAAAGACTGGCCCACCATCTCTTCTACATGTGAATGCAGGGCTGCCACTGCCTTTTTGGCGAAGAAATGCCGGCTTGGCACTCTCCAACGCAGCTCGGCACAAGCCATCATTTCTCGGAAAGGTGCTGAGTCCACCACTTGGAAAGAGAGGGACTGCAGCACCAGCAACTTGGACAGGAGGACGTTCAGCTTCTGCACCGTCGGGTGCGTGATCGCAAACTGTTGTCTCTTGGAAACGGATTCCAAGAAAGACTGCTGACGGAATCCGTGAAGAGGAGTAGCAGGAGAAGGAGCATCTGAACGAGCGGAAGATGCCAACGAGCGACAACTCCCCTCAGCAGAGGTGTTGGAGTCTTGACTGGCTGATAGAGGGCGATTGACGTCGGGTGACGGAGCAAGTAACGGAGCGGGTGATGGAGCGGGGGCTGGGGCAGGCAGAACCGAATGGCGACGCTGCATATGCTGACGCAACGCTGTAGTCCCAACATGGGCCCCCTGGCCACGCTTGACTTTCTGGCCACATAGTCGACATACGGCTACGTTTACTTCCTCGGGCGGCTTGACGAAAAATTGCCACACCGCCGAGTAGGAAACTTTGCCCCCGCTACTCCTCACTGGCTGACTGCTACTTCCTCCGTGCACACCGGCACCACTACTGGCCGTGGTGGTAGGCTGCAGTGGAGCTGGTGCTCTACTCCGTGGCCGTTTGCCTCCACTGACACTGCTGCGACCCTGCTGCCTCCTGGGCAACCCACCGACTGTTTTGCTCGCTGCCAAGCTGGCACCCTCTTCTCCTGATGATGCGGAAGCAATAGCCTGATGACGACGAGGCTGCCAAGTGCGATCAGCCTCATCATCATCAATTAGGGTCTCCGCGTCACTACTAGCCCCCTCGGCTGCGTGTGGGTCAGGAGACAGACCTGTCTCTAGACCGGCTACCGAGCCACTCTCCTCGCCAGTACTTCTTCGCCTGGCTGCTGAAGAGGCGGATGTCTCCCCCCGTTCCTGACTGCCCTCTGTTAGCTCTTCCTCACTGTACAGTGGGGCTGAGCCCACAGCATGCGATACTTCGCTTGGTGAGGGAACACCAAAGGACAGGGGCAGGTAGAGGACACGTGATTTCAGTGGGCTTGCTCCCGGGCCATGCCAACTAACGGTTGTGTCTGACGTACCCACCGACCGTTGGCTGTAGGTGTCAGAGGTGACCTGGGAAGAGGAAGACGACCGAGCCAACCAATCGATGACGGCAGGGTTGTCGGTGGAGACACGACCGCTGGATGACACCGGGAGCACTGGCCTCTGGCTGCGACTAGTGCTGCCTCGACCCCTTCCTCTGCTGCCACGTCTGCTCGCTCCTGAAACATTGCCTCCTCTGCCACTCCTCTGCGTGTTGTCTGACATACTCTTTAATTCAACGATTCTGTGTCCCTGAGTAACGATTCTGTGTCCCTCAGTAACGATTCTGTGTCCCTGAGTAACAATTCTGTGTCCCTGAGTAACAATTCTGTGTCTGTCCCTGAGTAACGATTCTGTGTCCCTGAGTAACGATTCTGTGTCCCTGAGTAACGATTCTGTGTCCCTGAGTAACGATTCTGTGTCCCTCAGTAACAATTCTGTGTCCCTGAGTAACAATTCTGTGTCCCTCAGTAACAATTCTGTGTCCCTCAGTAACGATTCTGTGTCCCTCAGTAACGATTCTGTGTCCCTGAGTAACAATTCTGTGTCCCTGAGTAACGATTCTGTGTCCCTGAGTAACAATTCTGTGTCTGTCCCTGAGTAACAATTCTGTGTCCCTGAGTAACAATTCTGTGTCTGTCCCTGAGTAACAATTCTGTGTCCCTGAGTAACAATTCTGTGTCCCTGAGTAACAATTCTGTGTCCCTCAGTAACGATTCTGTGTCCCTCAGTAACAATTCTGTGTCCCTGAGTAACAATTCTGTGTCCCTGAGTAACAATTCTGTGTCCCTGAGTAACAATTCTGTGTCTGTCCCTGAGTATCAATTCTGTGTCCCTGAGTAACAATTCTGTGTCCCTGAGTAACAATTCTGTGTCCCTCAGTAACGATTCTGTGTCCCTGAGTAACGATTCTGTGTCCCTGAGTAACAATTCTGTGTCCCTGAGTAACAATTCTGTGTCTGTCCCTGAGTAACAATTCTGTGTCCCTGAGTAACAATTCTGTGTCCCTGAGTAACGATTCTGTGTCCCTCAGTAACAATTCTGTGTCCCTGAGTAACAATTCTGTGTCCCTGAGTAACAATTCTGTGTCCCTGAGTAACAATTCTGTGTCCCTCAGTAACGATTCTGTGTCCCTCAGTAACGATTCTGTGTCCCTGAGTAACGATTCTGTGTCCCTCAGTAACAATTCTGTGTCCCTGAGTAACGATTCTGTGTCCCTGAGTAACGATTCTGTGTCCCTGAGTAACAATTCTGTATCCCTGAGTAACGATTCTGTGTCCCTGAGTAACGATTCTGTGTCCCTGAGTAACGATTCTGTGTCCCTGAGTAACGATTCTGTGTCCCTCAGTAACAATTCTGTGTCCCTGAGTAACAATTCTGTGTCCCTGAGTAACAATTCTGTGTCCCTCAGTAACGATTCTGTGTCCCTCAGTAACGATTCTGTGTCCCTGAGTAACGATTCTGTGTCCCTGAGTAACGATTCTGTGTCCCTGAGTAACAATTCTGTGTCCCTGAGTAACAATTCTGTGTCCCTGAGTAACAATTCTGTGTCCCTGAGTAACAATTCTGTGTCCCTCAGTAACGATTCTGTGTCCCTCAGTAACAATTCTGTGTCCCTGAGTAACAATTCTGTGTCCCTGAGTAACAATTCTGTGTCTGTCCCTGAGTATCAATTCTGTGTCCCTGAGTAACAATTCTGTGTCCCTGAGTAACGATTCTGTGTCCCTCAGGAACGATTCTGTGTCCCTCAGTAACGATTCTGTGTCCCTGAGTAACGATTCTGTGTCCCTGAGTAACAATTCTGTGTCCCTGAGTAACAATTCTGTGTCCCTGAGTAACAATTCTGTGTCCCTCAGTAACGATTCTGTGTCCCTCAGTAACGATTCTGTGTCCCTGAGTAACAATTCTGTGTCCCTGAGTAACAATTCTGTGTCTGTCCCTGAGTAACAATTCTGTGTCCCTGAGTAACAATTCTGTGTCCCTGAGTAACGATTCTGTGTCCCTCAGTAACAATTCTGTGTCCCTGAGTAACGATTCTGTGTCCCTGAGTAACGATTCTGTGTCCCTGAGTAACAATTCTGTGTCCCTGAGTAACAATTCTGTGTCCCTGAGTAATGATTCTGTGTCCCTCAGTAACGATTCTGTGGCCCTGAGTAACAATTCTGTGTCCCTGAGTAACAATTCTGTGTCTGTCCCTGAGTAACAATTCTGTGTCCCTGAGTAACAATTCTGTGTCCCTCAGTAACAATTCTGTGTCCCTGAGTAACAATTCTGTGTCCCTGAGTAACAATTCTGTGTCCCTGAGTAACAATTCTGTGTCTGTCCCTGAGTAACAATTCTGTGTCCCTGAGTAACAATTATGTGTCCTTGAGTAACAATTCTGTGTCCCTGAGTAACAATTCTGTGTCCCTCAGTAACGATTCTGTGTCCCTCAGTAACAATTCTGTGTCCCCGAGTAACAATTCTGTGTCCCTGAGTAACAATTCTGTGTCTGTCCCTGAGTAACAATCCTGTGTCCCTGAGTAACGATTCTGTGTCCCTAAGTAACGATTCTGTGTCCCTGAGTAACGATTCTGTGGCCCTAAAGTCTCTCTGGCCCTAACTCTGTCCCTAATACAGACAGGTCTGTCTCTCTTGAATGACCGGAGGCAAATGGAGAATTGTAAGATGGCCGCAATTTATAGCTCCACCATTACACAGTGCTGGCTGGCTGGCTGCTGATTGGCTAATGCAATCACATGTCATGAATGAATGCATTATGGGTCAGCGCGCCTTGTCTGCGCGCCTTCCCAGAGATCCCCGCTCCGTCGCCACACATGTCGCCGCCATTTTTGGGAAAATTCGATTCGTGCATCCGAAGTTTGCTAATTTTCGGATTCGGCGCGAATCGAATTTTTCCTGAACTTCGAAACGAATTCCACTTCGCCATGTTCGATTCGCTCATCTCTAGTTATTACCTTTTGTACCACCAGCCCCTCCCTCTTAGATTGTAAGCTCCCAGGATCAGGGCCCTCCTATCCCTCTTGGATTGAATTGTATTGTCTCCCGTTATATTGTAAAGCACTGAGTTGACGCTATATAAATCCTGTATAATAATAATATAAATCCTGTATAATAATAATAGTAATAATAATAATAATATATAAATCCTATATAATAATAATAATAATAATAATATATAATTCCTGTATAATAATAATAATAATATAAATCCTGTATAATAATAATAATATATAAATCCTGTATAATAATAATAATATATAAATCCTGTATTATAATAATAATAATAATATATAAATCCTATATAATAATAATAATATATAAATCCTATATAATAATAATAATATATAAATCCTGTATTATAATAATAATAATAATAATATATAAATCCTGTATAATAATAATAATAATATATAGAGCCTGTATAATAATAATAATATATAAATCCTGTATAATAATAATAATATAAATCCTATATAATAATAATAATATATAAATCCTGTATTATAATAATAATAATAATAATATAAATCCTGTATAATAATAATAATATATAAATCCTGTATAATAATAATAATAATAATAATAAATCCTGTATAATAATAATAATATATAAATCCTATATAATAGTAATAATAATAATATATAAATCCTGTATAATAATATAAATCCTGTATAATAATAATAATATATAAATCCTGTATAATAATAATAATATATAAATCCTGTATAATTATAATGCCCCACATAGTACATACTACAGGCCAAGACCGGCCCCCTAAAGTCCATACCTGTGCCGGGTGCATTTGAACCAGTTGAGGATGTCCGTGCAGCGCGTGTAATAAATCTGATCGAATGGGTGAGCGTACGATTCCTGCACAGTCACAGCGTAGCTGAAAGAGAGGAGAGAAGAAAGGTTAATGGCTTATAGAAACTTGGAACGATTTCTGTACAGATCAGCAACAGAGACAGCTATAACCTCATCGAAAAATGAGCATGGGGAAAAAAAAATTAAAAAAATAACATGGCCTTAACCACTTCCCGTCCGTCCTATGTACATAAACGGCCGGACGGTGGCAGTGCAGGAGCGGGGGGCCGTTTATAAATGTCCTCCCGCATTCCCTGCCCGTGCACGCTCCCTGAGAACGTGCGGCACCACGATCCGGTGCTTGCTGTGTCCTCCAAACACCGATGGCTGTACAGGACCTCTGTGTGAGGTCCCGATCATGTGATCACTGATTGGCCAATCAGTGATCACATGAATAGTAGTAAGCAAGATGTGACATCATTGCTTACTACGTGTGAAATCTGTGAATGATCACAGAGGTCACATGGTACAGGGCTATTCACAACAGCCTTGTACCATGTGACAAGCTGTGACCAATCACAGCTCACTCAGGAATGCAGCCAGAGAGAAGGAGAAATGATTGCTTTTACAGCCTTTACGGGTTTAAAAGCAATCAGTGTAAAAAAAAAAATCTTCATCACCCCCCACAAGTAGTGGTGACACTGTACTGCTAGGGTGACAGTATGTTAAAAAAAAAAGCATAAATAATAATATTTTAAAAAAAATAAAAATGTAAAGAACATTTTTGAAAAATTATAATTTTTGGCTATAAACTAATTTGGGTTATTTTTTTGCTAAAAAAATAGATGAATACATTTTGGCCAAGATTTATGAAGAAATATTATTTGCAAAATTTTATAAGAAAAACACTTTTTTTTCAAAATGTTTGTACTTTTTCATTTATATAGTAAAAAAATAAAAATCCCAGCGGTGAATAAATACCACCAAAATAAAGTTTTATCTGTCTCAAAAAAATGCTAAAAAATTCATATGGGTACAGTGTTGCATGACCGCGCAATTGTCATTCAAAGTGTGATCGCGCTGAAAGCTGAAATTTGGCCTGGACAGGAAGGGGGTGAAAGTGTCTGGACTGGAAGGGGGGGGGGGGGGAGTGTCCTGACTGGAAGGGGGGGAAAGTGTCCGGACAGGAAGGGGTGGAAAGTGTCTGGACTGGAAGGGGGTGAAAGTGTCCGGACTGGAAGGGGGTGAAAGTGTCCGGACTGGAAGGGGGGGGGGGAAAAGTGTCCGGACTGGAAGGGGGGGGAAGTGTCCGGACCGGAAGGGGGGGGAAAGTGTCCGGACCGGAAGGGGGGAAAGTGTCCGGACCGGAAGGGGGGAAAGTGTCCGGACCGGAAGGGGGGAAAGTGTCCGGACCGGAAGGGGTGAAAGTGTCCGGACCGGAAGGGGGTGAAGGTGTCCGGACCGGAAGGGGGTGAAAGTGTCCGGACCGGAAGGGGGTGAAAGTGTCCGGACCGGAAGGGGGAGAAAGTGTCCGAACCGGAAGGAGATGAAAGTGTCCGGACTGGAAGGGGGGGAAAGTGTCCGGACTGGAAGGGGGGGAAAGTGTCTGGACTGGAAGGGGGGAAAGTGTCCGGACTGGAAGGGGGTGAAAGTGTCCGGACTGGAAAGGGGGGAAAGTGTCCGGATGGAAGGGGGGGAAAGTGTCCGGACCGGAAGGGGGGAAAGTGTCCGGACCGGAAGGGGGGGAAAGTGTCCAGACTGGAAGGGGGGAAAGTGTCCGGACCGGAAGGGGGTGAAAGTGTCTGGACCGGAAGGGGGTGAAAGTGTCCGAACCGGAAGGAGATGAAAGTGTCCGGACTGGAAAGGGGGGAAAGTGTCCGGACTGGAAAGGGGGGAAAGTGTCCGGACTGGAAAGGGGGGAAAGTGTCCGGACTGGAAGGAGATGAAAGTGTCCGGACTGGAAGGGGGGGAAAGTGTCCGGACTGGAAGGGGGGAAAGTGTCCGGACTGGAAGGGGGGGAAAGTGTCCGGACTGGAAGGGGGTGAAAGTGTCCGGACTGGAAGGGGGTGAAAGTGTCCGAACTGGAAGGAGATGAAAGTGTCCGGACTGGAAGGGGGGGAAAGTGTCCAGACTGGAAAGGGGGGAAAGTGTCCGGACTGGAAAGGAGGGAAAGTGTCCAGATTGGAAGGGGGGGAAAGTGTCCGGACCGGAAGGGGGGAAAGTGTCCGGACCGGAAGGGGGGAAAGTGTCCGGACCGGAAGGGGGGGAAAGTGTCCGGACTGGAAGGAGGTGAAAATGTCCGGACCGGAAGGGGGGAAAGTGTCCGGACTGGAAGGGGGGGAAAGTGTCCGGACTGGAAGGGGGGGAAAGTGTCCGGACTGGAAGGGGGGGAAAGTGTCCGGACTGGAAGGGGGGGAAAGTGTCCGGACTGGAAGGGGGGGAAAGTGTCCGGACTGGAAGGGTGTGAAAGTGTCCGGACTGGAAGGGGGGGAAAGTGTCCGGACTGGAAGGGTGTGAAAGTGTCCGGACTAGAATTGGTTAAGGAATTTTTTGTGTATTGAAGTTGAAATGTAATAAAAGGCTGTGTTGGCCATTTTCCTCCAATTGGTGTTCTGTTTTTCTTTAATGGTGTGTTAAGGGGGTATGTGGGAGTGAGAGATGGTGGTGTAGGGGGTCTTAACTAGCCTATCTCTTGTGCACTAGTCATGCCGGTGATCTTGATGGAAAAGTCAAGGTGGATCTCCCTTGACTTGAGGATCAGAATAAATTAATGTTGGTATTAGGGCAGCACAGTGGCTAAATGGTTAGCACTTCCGCCTGGCAGTACTCGGGTCGTTGGTTTGAAACCCACCACCTGCCTGGAGTTTGCATGTTCTCCCTGTGCCTGCGTGGGTTTCCTCTGGGTACTCCAGTTTCCTCCCACACTCCAAAGACATGCTGGGAGGTGAATTGGCTCCTGTCTACATTGTCCCTAGAATGTGTATGTATGAATGTGAGTTAGGGACCTTAGATTGTACGCTCCTCAGGGGCAAGGACTGATGTGAATGTACAATATATATGTAAAGCACGGCATATATTGAAGGCGCTATATAAGTACCTGAAATAAATAAAAATCACTGCATGATGTCATTACATTTTGTGGCAGGGACAGAGTTCACAGAGTCCAAACCAATAATAGAAAAAAAACAAAAACAACAAAAAACACCATAGCTGGGATTTTTATTTTTTTTGCTATATAAATGAAAAAGTCCCAAAATTTTGAAAAAAAGTGTTTATAAAATTTTGTAAATAAATAATCTTTCTTCATAAATCTTGGCCAAAATGTATTCAGTTATCTTTTTAGTAAAAAAAAAAAAAAAAAAAAAATTAGTTTATAACCAAAAATTATAATTTTTAAAATGTTGTTTTACATTTTTATTTTATTTTTTTATATTATTATTTATGCTTTTTTTTTACATACTGTCACCCTAGCAGTACAGTATCACCATGGTGACACTGTACTACTTGTGGGGGGGATGAAGATTTTTTTTTTTACACTGATTGCTTTTACACCCATAAAGGCTGTAAAAGCAATCATTTTTCCAATACTATGAGAGCTGTGATTGGTCACAGCTTGTCACATGGTACAAGGCTGTTGTGAATAGCCCTGTACCATGTGACCTCTGTGATCATTCACAGATTTCACACGTAGTAAGCAATGATGTCAGAAGTGACATCTTGCTTACTACTATTCATGTGATCACTGATTGGCCAATCAGTGATCACATTAATCGGGACCTCACACAGAGGTCCTGTACAGCGATCGGTGTTTGTAGGACACAGCAAGCACCGGATCGCGGTGCCGCACGCTCTCAGGGAGCGCGCACAGCCAGGGAATGCTGGAGGACATTTATAAACGGCCACCCGCTCCTGCACTGCCACCGTCCGGCCATTTATGTACATAGGACGGACGGGAAGGCAATAATTTTTCCTTTTCTCTGGCTGCATTCTTCCAGCCATCGAGAAATTCTGTGTGAACTGTGATTGGTCACAGCTTGTCACATGGTACAAGGCTGTTGTGAATAGCCCTGTACCATGTGACCTTGGTGATCATTCACAGATTTCACACGTAGTAAGCAGAGGTGGACTGACAACTCATGGGGCCCCCCGAGCAATAGTGGATCATGGGGCCCCTGTGTCCTTGCCCAAACTCAAAAAAGCCTATGAAAAAGGTACCAGGGGCATCTCATGGGGCCCCCTACTGACTCCGGGCCCTCGGGCAGTGCCCGAGTTTCCAAATGGTCAGTAAGGAATGATGTCAGAAGTGAGTCCTGGATTCTTTCTTGGATACACAGAATATAACTGGATATAACATTTATAGGTGGCGTTGATCCAGGGAATATCCGATTGCCTCTCGGGGGATCAGGAAGGAATTTTTTCCCTGCAGGAGGAGATTGGATCGTGCTTTGCTGGGTTTTTTTGCCTTCCTCTGGATCAACTGTGGGTGTAGGATTATATCTTTTGTTTTTTTTGTTGAACTAGATGGACTTTTGTCTTTTTTTCAGCCAGACTAACTATGTAACTCCTTTTTTAATACAATCGAGTAAGTCTGCTACAACTAGTTCCTGTAGAAGTTCCTGTAGAAGGCCGTTCTGCATTTTCAATGCTCTTACACATATGGAAGTTAAACCGTTTTTTCTCCCGAATGCAAATCATGCACTTAAGTCTTTTGTGATGACCTTAAAGTCAACATTTTTCTACTGAATTTTCTTTATGGATCATTTATGTATCTCTAAAAAGGTATCCTTGCTTAGCTCCCTCTTCTCAAGGATGAACTCATTCAGTTCAATGAATCTTCCCTCTTGGATTAAGTGCTCCATGTTTCTTATTAATGGAGTTGACTTTCTCTGCATTCTTTCCAGTTCCAGGACAACCTTTTTTTTTCTGATCTGGTGCCCAAAACCAAAAAACATTTATTTCATTTGGGAATCGACTTATACATTCTATGGGGGCAAAAATATTTCTGTCCTGAGCAGGGGCGGATTGACAACTCATGGGGCCCCCGGGCAACAGGGGATCGTGGGGCCCCTGTGTCCTTGCCCAAAATCAAAAAGCCTATGAAAAAGGTACCAGGGGCATCTCATGGGGCCCCCTACTGACCCCGGGCCCTCGGGCAGTGCTCGAGTTTCCAAATGGTCAGTCCGCCCCTGGTCTATGAGTCTATGGGGTTGATTTTCTATAGGCAAATAGGCTGTTCACTTCGCAAGTCAAGTTGCTCTTTGCTAGGGACATTTTCCCCAGGGCTTAATGCAGTCCTTCGACCTAAAGGTGGAGTTCCACCTAAAAAAAATAAAAAAATAAAAGTCAGCAGCTACAAAAACTGCTGACTTTTAACCCCTCGCCTACCGGGCACTTATACCCCCTTCCTGTCCAGGCCAGTTTTCAGCTTTTGGTGCTGTCACACTTTGAATGACAATTGGGCGGTCATGCAACACTGTACCCATATGAAATTTGTATCATTTTTTTGAGACAGATAGAGCAGAAAGCTTTGGTGGTATTTAATCACCTCGGGGTTTTTATTTTTTGCTAAACAAACCAAAAACAACTGAAAATTTTGAATAAAAAACTTTTTGCTTAGTTTTTGTTATAAAAGTTTGTAAATAAGTGATTTTTCTCCTTCACTGATGTGTGCTAATGAGGCTGCAGTGATGGGCACTGATAGATGGCACTGATGAGGAGGTACAAGTAGGTGGGACTGATGGGCATTGACAGGCATCACTGATGGGCACTGATCAGAAGGCACTAGTAGGTGGCACTGATGGTCATTGACAGGCATCACTGATGGGCATTGATGAGGAGGCACTAGTAGGTGGCACTGATGGGCATTGACAGGCATCACTGATGGGCACTGAAAGGTAGCACTCATATATGGCACTAATAGGCAGCATTGACACGTGGCACTTACTGGCACTGATAGGTGGCACTGGCTGGCACTGTTAGGTGGCACTGACTGGCACTGTTAGGCGGCACTGACAGGCACTGATAGGTGGCATTGATGTGCACTGATAGGCGGCACTGACTGGCACTGATAGGTGGAACTGACTGGCAGCACTGATATGTGTCACTGACTGGCACTGATAGGTGACACTGAAAGGCAGCTCAGATGGGCACTGATATGTGGCATTGATGTGCACTGGTAGGCGCTGATATGTGACATTGATGAGGCACTGATGGGCACTGGCAGGTGGCATTGATGAGCACTGACAGATGGCACTGCTGGGGCTACACTGATCATCAGGGCACACTGATGATCAGTGCCCTGATGATCAGTGTAGATGTCCCCTCCGAGGAATGCTGATTACCGGCTCTCCGCTCCTCTCCTCTGTCAGCGTGACATCTTGTGAGGAGAGAAATGCAGATAACTGGCATTTCCTTATTTACATGCGATCAGCTGATCACATGACCGAGCCAACATCTTCAGCTCTTACCGTTGATCGGTGATCCGCTCTGTCCGAGGGACACACCGCACCACCGATCGCCGCGCATCGCGCTCCCGCAGGTGTGCATGCGCGGTTAGAGTGGGAGGACGTCGGATAACGTCCTCCCAGAACGAGAGAACCGCCTTGCGCCCGTCATTACCTTATATGGCGGGTGGGAGGCGGTTAAAATACCCACACTTACCGGTCCCTCGGTCCCATGGTGTCCTCCCCACAGCCCGTTTCACCGGCCGTCTGGTGTTCCAGGCGCCGGCATCTTCAGTGTGGGCACCCGGCTGTGACAGCTTGCGGCTTCACAGCCGGGTGCCCACTGCACATGTGCGAGAAGTGCTGCACTTTGTGAATGGCCCCGTAGTCTTCTGGGACCTGTCACGTGTCCCAGAAGACTACAGGGAGGGAGGACAACTTCCACTTCCAATCTCCTAGGCGATCACAGTGGAAGTGGGAGCGGGTACCTGTCAAATTCGGGTACCCACTTCCCCTCCCCTGCTCCCCATAAGTGCCAATCCTTAATGGGGAGCGGGGGGGGGGGGGGGGAACAAAGGCTTAAAGCCAAACTTCCCCTTTTGGGAGGAGCTCTGCTTTCACCTGATCTCCTTTTGCAGTGCCTCCTTCCCTCTCCTTTTCTTCCAGTTGGATAAAGCACTTTCGCCTTTTTCTTCTAGGTGAGAGTGACGTCTGCACTCCCTGTTTTCTGCGCATGAGGAGATCTGCTGAAGGGCTTTGGATCCCAGCAACCCTGTCTGCAGAGGGCCCCCGCAAGTGTAAACGAGCCCTATTAGTTTATGTCAAATTGACTTAAAATGTTTTACATATACCGACTGAAGCGAGTAGCCTCGGATGATACAGATCATCCTACATAAGTTGTACCTGTTTATCTGCCAAATTCCCTCCCCTACAGCTGTTCAAAGTCCAGAATTTACATAACATTTCTGAGCTTCAGAAGGCAAGGGTTGGAGATCTGATGTCACACACTGCACAGCATAGAGTATGAAGCTGAGTGTAATCTGAGACCTGAGTTGAGGGAAAGGACACCCCCCCCACTACACAGTCTCATAGGGAAGCATGCTGTGTACTGGGGGGGGGGGGCGGGGGATTGTCTGGTGTTGGCATAGATCAGGAATTATGGTTGCCCTCAAAGGGTCGGTTGTATATGTAAGGTTAGATATCCAGAGCATCCTACTCCCCTTTACATGAGATGTCAAAAGCCCCGCCCTGCCCCCCACCCCACTCCACCATCCCTTACATTACTGTGTACCCCCCATACCTTGTGCTGCTGCCAGGAAGCTGGAAAACAGAAAGTGCAGGTGCGTAGGAGGGCCGAAGCAGGGTCGGACTGACCATTTGGAAACTCGGGTACTGCCCGAGGGCCCGGGGTCAGTAGGGGGCCCCATGAGATGCCCCTGGTACCTTTTTCATAGGCTTTTTTGAGTTTGGGCAAGGACACAGGGGCCCCATGATCCCCTATTGCCCGGGGGCCCCATGAGTTGTCAGTCCGCCCCTGCACTGATCACTCCTAAACAGGGGCGGACTGACCATTCGAGCACTCGGGCACTGCCCGAGGGCCTGGGGTCAGTAGGGGGCCCCATGAGATGCCTCTGGTACCTTTCATTGGCTTTTTCATAGGCTTTTTTGGGTGTTGGCGAGGGCACAGGGGCCCCATGATCCCCTATTGCCCGGGGGCCCCATGAGTTTTCAGTTCGCCCCTGCACTGATCACTCCTAAACAGGGGCGGACTGACCATTCGAGCACTTGGGCACCGCCCGAGGGCCTGGGGTCAGTAGGGGGCCCATGAGATGTCCCTGGTACCTTTCATTGGCTTTTTCATAGGCTTTTTTGGGTGTTGGCGAGAACACAGGGGCCCCATGATCCCCTATTGCCCGGGGGCCCCATGAGTTGTCAGTCCGCCCCTGGGCTGGAGTTAGCTGCATGCTGAGACAAGATGGGGGAGGAGACAAGGGGGAATGGCCTGGAGGGCTGGATTCAGCCCGCAGGCCTTGTGTTTGACACATGTGGCATAAATGGTCAGAACTGACTCATGGAGACAACAAAGGAAGGAGGGAGCAGCCAGAAATCACGCTCAGTGCTTTGGATCAGGGCAAGTACACACTATAGAAGGATATGCTTTGTTCATTTTTCATTTGCAACCACTTAAAAAAAAAAACCCCAATGTGGGAGATGTGAACCTTGTATACCTGTTTAGCTGATACAGTATACCGATCCCCATGAGATATCAGTTATTTCTTTTATCTTGACTAGAAGAATAAATTACACGAAATAATTTGCATACAAGGGCATCCAGATCCTTCAACAATTTTTCTCCCCATTTTACCCCCCCCCCCCCCTCTCCCAGTATGTAAGTTGCATCTGTGTTTTCATACAAGGTCAACCAACAATCATTGTTTTTTAGCTTCTGAACTTGAGTGTGAATACACAAGAAAAGGCTGAGCTCACATCGCAGATTCGTAATTTTCCCAAGGAACCAACTTAGAATTCTACAAACAGCCCCTCGTCCGCAGACACCCCCACGCCGTCCTGCTCCCCGTGCAACGTATTGAATCTGCACAGACGGCTTTGAAGCTGCCCCACACAAGGATTAGCTCCCAGAGCTCCGCATCTTATCTCTTGAAAGTCTTTTTCTGGATTTCACAGCATTTTGTTCTCCGAGTAGTAAAATATTTGACATTCTCTTAGCATCAAGGAGAGCCCGATGACATTCAGAAAAGCGAGTTATTTTATATTTCATGATAGCGCGGAAAGCCCCTCCTTTTACCAGCCTAATCTTTGACCCTTCGCCGTGTGAGATATTACCAGCTAAGTAAGAAAGTCGTCCTGGTCAGTGGAACCAATCAATTCTGGTATTTCATTTTTGTTTCTCCTCAATTGGGTGCCTGCCACTCTTGCCTCTGCTTTTCCCAAAATCAATACCTTCCATTTGTGATTGGAATAAAAGTTACAAAAGCAGCACCCTTGCATTGCACTGGCTCAGCACTGCTCCCGATTCAGAGACGTACCGGAGGACGCCGAGATGTGAAGGTCATCCGGCCATTCAGGGAAAAGCGCCGTTTCGGTTTCAATAACGCAAACCGTTCTGTCCTCCTGCTACAAGGCTTCCATTCACGGAGCATAAATACACAATTTGTTTGGAACGTATCATGACAAGTCCCTTAAAGTGTAACTGTATGCAGATAGAAGACTCCAATTTAATCCAGTTACGTATTCATTACCACATGCTGAATGTATTTTAAAATAGCATCTCAATTTGTTTTTGTATTGGCCTCCTGCTATGCATCTGGGAAACGAAGAGACAGCTTTGTAATCCAGTCACACTTTACTGCGTTGTACAGGGCCATGGATCTAGCTCAAGGAGCTTGCTGATTGAAGGACAGCATGCAGATATTAAATTAATCAGTGATCTGCTGTTCTTTCACTAACCAATCACAGCCTTGATCAGGATGTATTGTTTGGTCTGTGGTGGATGAAACTAAAAGGGATGGGATTTGGCTATAGGGTCTGGCAGGGCAGTGTTCCTCAACCAAGGTTTGGCAGTGGATGAAACCAAAGGGATGGGATTCGGCTATAGGGTCTGGCAGGGCAGTGTTCCTCAACCAAGGTTTGGCAGAGGATGAAACCAAAGGGATGGGATTCGGCTATAGGGTCTGGCAGGGCAGGGTTCCTCAACCAAGCTTTGGCAGTGGATGAGACGAAAGGGACGGGATCCGGCTATAGGGTCTGGCAGGGCAGTGTTCCTCAACCAAGGTTTGGCAGTGGATGAAACGAAAGAGACGGGATCCTGCTATAGGGTCTGGCAGGGCAGTGTTCCTCAACCAAGGTTTGGCAGTGGATGAAACTAAAGGGATGGGATCTGGCTATAGGGTCTGGCAGGGCAGTGTTCCTCAACCAAGGTTTGGCAGTGGATGAAACTAAAGGGATGGGATTTGGCTATAGGGTCTGGCAGGGCAGGGTTCCTCAACCAAGCTTTGGCAGTGGATGAAACTAAAGGGATGGGATTTGGCTATAGGGTCTGGCAGGGCAGGGTTCCTCAACCAAGCTTTGGCAGTGGATGAAACTAAAGGGACGGGATTCGGCTATAGGGTCTGGCAGGGCAGTGTTCCTCAACCAAGGTTTGGCATTGGATGAAACTAAAGGGACAGGATTCGGCTACAGGGTCTGGCAGGGCAGGGTTCCTCAACCAAGCTTTGGCAGTGGATGAAACTAAAGGGACGGGATTGGGCTATAGGGTCTGGCAGGGCAGGGTTCCTCAACCAAGGTTCGCCAGTAATCTAGGGTGTAGTGGATGAAACTAAAGGGACAGGATCCAGCTATAGGGTCTGGCAAGGCAGTGTTCCTCAGCCAAGGTTCAGCAGCACCCTAGGGTGTGGTGGATGAAACTAACGGGACGGGATTTGGCTATAGGGTCTGGCAGGGCAGTGTTCCTCAACCAAGGTTTCGGCAGCACCCCAGGGCGTGGGGGATGAAACTAACGGGACGGGATTCAGCTATAGGGTCTGGCAAGGCAGTGTTCCTTAACCAAGGTTCGGCAGCATCCTAGGGCGTGGGGGATGAAACTAACGGGACGGGATTCAGCTATAGGGTTTGGCAGGTCTGTGTTCCTTAACCAAGGATCAGCAACACCCTAGGGTGTGGTGGATGAAACTAAAGAGACAGGATTCAGCTATAGGGTCTGGCAGAGCAGTGTTCCTCAACCAAGGTTCCGCAGCACCGTAGGGTGTGGTGGAAGAAAGTAAAGGGACGTGATCCGGCTATATGGTCTGGCAGGGCAGTGTTCCTCAACCAACATTCAACTGCACCCTAGGGTGTGGTGGATGAAATTAAAGGGACAGGATCCGGCTATAGGGTCTGGCAAGGCAGTGTTCCTCAGCCAAGGTTCAGCAGCACCCTAGGGTGTGGTGGATGAAACTAACGGGACGGGATTCGGCTATAGGGTTTGGCAGGGCAGTGTTCCTCAACCAAGGTTCGGCAACACCGTAGGGTGTGGTGGATGAAACTAAAGGGACAGGATCTGGCTACAGGGTCTGGCAAGGCAGTGTTTCTTAACCAAGGTTCGGCAGCACCCTAGGGTGTGGTGGATGAAACTAAAGGGACGGGATTCAGCTATTGGGTTTGGCAGGGCAGTGTTCCTCAACCAAGGTTCAGCAGCACACTAGGGTGTGGTGGATGAAACTAAAAGGATGGAATTCGGCTATAGGGTCTGGCAGGGCAGTGTTTCTCAACCAAGGTTCTGCAGCCCCCTAGGGTGTGGTGGATGAAACTAAAGGGACAGGATTCAGCTATAGGTTCTGGCAGAGCAGTGTTCCTCAACCTAGGTTCGGCAGCACCCTAGAGTGTGGTGGATGAAACTAAAAGGACGGGATCCGGCTATAGGGTCTTGCAGGGCAGTGTTCATTAACCAAGGTTCGGCAGCACTCTAGGGTGTGGTGGATGAAACTAAAGGGACGGGATCCGGCTATAGGGTCTGGCAAGGCAGTGTTCCTCAACCAAGGTTCGGCAGCACCCTAGGGTGCTATCTTAGTTCCCCCACTGTGCATGCGATGGAAGCAAGGGACCCACTTTGCCCTGGAACATTATGATGAGGTGACCTCGTGCACATAAGAACCAATGACACCCTACAGCCAGGAAGAATGTTGTAATTTGTTGCTTTGGTGATGACAGCTAGCATGTCCACTCCATGTCAACAAATGATTCTGATCCAGGGCAGGCGGCATGCAGGCCATCCCTAGTATTCAGGAGAGGATGGCCCTCTTGTAGGTACAACCAAGTGTACCGTCCAGCCACAGCAGCTGTCAGCCTCTTATAGAGTTTATCAGGTTGCTGGCAGTGGATCTGGATAGGGAACCCGTGCCCTCCACCCACAGAGAGACAGCAGAGCCCCATGCGTCGGGGCTAAACTCCCATTGTGCATGGTGCATTAGAGGTCCTACTCTACCCCACTTTAGTACAAAAACACGTCTCTGTCCACATTGAAGAAATGATTGAGGAGCAGGGGCGGACTGACCATTTGGAAACTCAGGCACTGCCCAAGGGCCCGGGGTCAGTAGGGGGCCCCATGAGATGCCGCTGGTACCTTTTTCATAGGCTTTTTTGAGTTTGGGCAAGGACACAGGGGCCCCATGATCCCCTATTGCCCGGGGGCCCCATGAGTTATCAGTCCGCCCCTGTTGAGGAGTACCGCTTGAAATTTGAAGAAGGTGGGTACACCCTGAAAGCTTGTAACTGGAGGTGATAACAGAATGGTCCAATCATAAAACAAAACACGGCAACAAGTAAACCAATGAAATGTCCCCTGCATCCCCTTAGTTCTTATTACTGTGTATTGCCCCCTCTAGCACCAATGACAGCGTGCCGTCCTTTGTAATAGTTGTCTATGAGGTCCCAAATTCAGGTGGTAGAGCTGCCCATTCGTCTCGGCAAAATGCCTCCAGGTCATGAAAAGTCTTTGGTCGTCTTGCATGAAATACATGTTTGAGATCTCCCCAGAATGTCTCGATGATATGAAGATCAGGAGACTGTGATGGGCGCTCCAGGACCTTCACCTTTTTCTGCGGGGATCGTCAGCTTTCTTTACAACTTACCTTTTCTTGGAGCGGGTCCGGTGTCACGCCGTATAGGTTGCATGCCGACGATCCCCACAAGATGGATCGGATCTGCGGATTGAGCATAATGGATCGGAGTCCGATCCATTATGCTCAATCCGCAGATCCGATCCATCTTGTGGGGATCGTCGGAGGGGGTGTCACCAAGTGTTACCGCACCGGGTGACACCAACCCTAGGGACACCTCTGTGAAAGCCTGTGGCTTATTGTAACTAAAAGGCTGGCTTGTTCCACCCGCTGGCTTGTATACACGTTTTGGGCAATTTTTAGACATTTTCCCAAGGCACCCCTGAAGAAACCTCAGGGCACCTCTGAAGAAACCTCATAGCACCCCTGAAGAAACCTCAAGGCACCTCTGAAGAAACCTCATGGCATCCCTGAAGAAACCTCAAGGCACCTCTGAAGAAACCTTGACACTCCTGAAGAAACCTCAAGACACCCCTGAAGAAGCCCTTAAGGCACCCCTGAAGAAACCTCAAGGCACCCCTAAAGAAACCTCAAGGCACCTCTGAAGAAACCTCAAGGCACCCCTGAAGAAATCTCAAGGCACCCCTGAAGAAACATCAAGGCACCTCTGAAGAAACCTCAAGGCACCCCTGAAGAAACCTCAATTCACCCCTGAAGAAACCTCAAGGCACCCCTGAAGAAACATAAAGGCACCTCTGAAGAAACCTCAAGGCACCCCTGAAGAAAAAACCTGAAGACACCCTGAAGAAGCCTCAAGGCACCCCTGAAGAAGCCTCAAGGCACCGCTGAAGAAATCTCAAGGCACCCCTGAAGAAACATCAAGGCACCTCTGAAGAAACCTCAAGGCACCTCTGAAGAAATCTCAAGTCACCCCTGAAGAAACCTCAAGGCACCCCTGAAGAAACATAAAGGCACCTCTGAAGAAACCTCAAGGCACCCCTGAAGAAACCTCTAGACACCCTGAAGAAGCCTCAAGGCACCCCTGAAGAAGCCTCAAGGCACCCCTGAAGAAACCTCAAGACACCTCTGAAGAAACCTCAAGGCACCCCTGAAGAAACCTCAAGGCACCCCTGAAGAAACCTCAAGGCACCTCTGAAGAAACCTCCAGGCACCCCTGAAGAAACGTCAAGGCACCTCTGAAGAAACCTCCAGGCACCCCTGAAGAAACATCAAGGCACCTCTGAAGAAACCTCAAGGAACCCCTGAAGAAGCCTCAAGGCACCCCTGAAGAAACCTCAAGTCACCCTGAAGAAACCTCAAGACACCTCTGAAGAAACCTCAGGGCACCCCTGAAGAAACCTCCAGGCACCTCTGAAGAAACCTCAAGGCACCCCTGAAGAAACCTCAAGGCACCCCTGAAGAAACCTCAAGGCACCCCTGAAGAAACAATACACCCCAGGGTGCCCAAGCACCCCGGTTGAGAAAGGCTGGTTTAGAACACGGGCCCCTTCACCCGTCACGTTACACTTGACTTCCGCGGTGCACACCGAATATCTAAAGCCGAAGGAATCCCAAAAGCATTTTGCACAAGTCGTTAGGAAGCGATGATCTTCGGTGCTTCAATACGGCAAAAAAAAAGAAAAAAATCGTTTCGCACCTCTCAGCGCTTTGAACGACATTCACGGGTAGTTAAGTGTTTTGCTATGAATTCCCCTAAATGTTATATTTTACAGTTAAATAGCAATCAAACGCGCTATTTTGGCGCCGAGGGTTTCGCGAAGTATCAAGTGATATTGAAATGACTGGATTCCGATCTTCAACAAGCCCATTAAAAGGAGTTTTTTTTTTTGTTTTGTTTTTTTATTTCCGAGAGAGAAGAACCCGACAAGCAGCCATTGTTTATAATTATGTTGCTGGAACAACGTCGCTTCGGTCCAAAAACATTAACCTTTCGCACCGCGTGTAAATGAAAAGGCGTTTTGACAACATAAAGATACTCTGAGAACAGGAAGACGAGATCCGTGATTTCATCGGAGACGCATCACATTAAACACGTCCCAGCTCTGCCTGACCGGGAACCGGTGACACCGGCCAAATCTGTGAAAGCGGACCTTCATTTGTCCTGGCGCCTACCTCCCTGACTCCCGCCCACTGCATTCCGGAACCTTCCCCTGTCCTCCTGTCCCCCCCCCCCGTGTTCTTGACCTTAACCCCTCGCCTACCGGGCACTTTCACCCCCTTCCTGCCCAGGCCAATTTTCAGCTTTCGGGGCTGTCGCACTTTGAATGACAATTGCGCGGTCATGCAACAAAATTTTATCATTTTTTTTTAGACAGAGCTTTATTTTGGTATTTAATCACCTCTGGGGGGGGGGGGTTATTTTTTGCTAAACAAACCAAAAACAACTGAACATTTTTTTTAAAAAAAGTTTTTTTTCTTAGTTTCTGTTATAAAATTTTGTAAATGAGTAAATTTTCTCCTTCACTGATGTGTGCTAATGAGGCTGCAGTGATGGGCACTGATAGGCTGCACTGGTGGGCACTGATGGGCATGAGGAGGCACTGGTAGGTGGCACTTATGGGCATTGAGAGGTTGCACTGATGGGCACTGATGAGGAGGCACTGGTGGGCACTGATGAGGAGACACTGGTAGGTGGCATTGATGGGCATTGACAGGCTGCACTGATGGGCACTGATGAGGAGGCACTGATAGGTGGCACTGGTGGGTGCTGATGAAGAGGAACTGGTAGGTGGCACTGATGGGCACTGATGAGGAGGTACTGGTAGGTGGCACTAATGGGCATTGACAGGCTGCACTGATGGGCACTGATGAGTAGGCACTGGTAGATGGCACTGATGGGCATTGACATGTTGCACTGGTGGGCACTGATGAGAAGGCACTGGTAGATGGCATTAATGGGCATTGACAGGCTGCACTGATGGGCACTGATGAGGAGGCACTGGTAGATGGCACTGATGGGCATTGACAGGCACAACTGATGGGCACTGAAAGGCAGCACTCATATATGGCACTGATAGGCAGCACTGACTGGCACTGATAGGCAGCACTGAAAGGCAGCTCAGATGGGCACTGAAATGTGTCATTGATGTGGCACTGATGGGCACTGACAGGTGGCATTGATGGACACTGATAGGTGGCACTGATGTCCCCTCTGAGGAATGCCGATTAAAGGCTCTCCTCTCATCTCCTCTGTCAACGTGACGAGAGTACTGCCGATAACCGGCATTTCATATTTACATGCGATCAGCTGTGATTGGACACAGCTGATCACATGACAGAGCCGAAGTCATCGACTCTTTCCGCTAATCGGTGATCCGCTGTGTCCCAGGGACACACCACCAATCGCCGCGCTGCGCACTCCCACGTACTTAGAGTGGGAGGATGTCATATGACGTCCTCCCGGAACAAGAAAACCGCCGCCCCGCCCATCATTTCCTTATATGGCGGGTGGGAGGCGGTTAAGGTCATACTGAAAGTACTGCCCTAGGCAAGGATGGTCACCCCCTGGTCTGAAGCCTCCTGAGATACGGATGTAGCGCTCTTCTCTAGGTAGGCTGCGAGGTCAAATTCAGTTTTTGGCTTCACCGTAGTAAGTGAAGCGGTGATTGATTGTTTTTTATCTGTTTCGGGTTTCCTGAGCTGAGCGTTTGATTTCTCCCGCCTGCCTCTGGAAGAAGCTTCCGGAATATAGAGCGGGAATATTTATCATGCTCCAGCCTGTCAGGTTTCTGTGGTTCCCTTGTCCCACGTGGTAGAAAAAAATATTTTTAAAATATTTTTTAAATCTCCTTCCCAACTATATTGACATATATTTGAAATACTACAATTTTGGCCGTATTCAATATATATATAAAGTGTACGTTGAGATGCGTTTTTTTTTATACATTAAAAAATATATGAAGAATATTTTTAAAAATACATTTTCAAATATATTTGTCTTTGAAAATACATTTAATCTACATTTTTGGAATGCATTTACAAGCGGTTAAAATCGTTTTTTTTTTATGTTTTATGTTAAAAAAAAAAGCTGAAGAATATATTTTTTTAAAAATATATGCCTTTAGAAAATATATTTAAATTAAAATTTTTTAGAATACATTTTCAAATATATTAGCGTAGCCTAATATACTGTAAATATATGTCAAGCATATATTTTTATTTTTCTTTGAAAATAAATTTAATCTACAATTTTGGAATGCATTTACAAGCAGTTAAAATGACTTTTTTTATATGTTGAAAAAAAAGCTGAAGAATATATTTTTAAAAAATATATTTTTAAATATATATTTTTAAAAAATATAATGAAATTTACATTTTTTAGAATACATGTTAAAATACATTAGCGTAGGACAATATACTGTAAATATATGTCAAGCATATATTTTTATTTTTATTTGAAAATACATTTAATCTACAATTTTGGAATGCATTTACAAGCAGTTAAAATGACTTTTTTATATGTTAAAAAAAAGCTGAAGAATATATTTTAAAAAATATATTTTTAAATATAGGCCTTTAGAAAATATATTTAAATTTACATTTTTTAGAATACATGTTCAAATATATTAGCGTAGGCCAATATACTGTAAATATATGTCAAGCATATATTTTTCTTTTTTTTTTTGAAAATACATTTAATCTACATTTTTGGAATGCATTTACAAGCAGTTAAAATGACTTATTTATTTTTATTTATTTATTTATCGAGTTTATATAGCGCCAAAGGGTTTGCTCAGCGCTGTACAATAGAGGGGGGGACAATACATGAAACAGTACAGTAACATCAAACAGCACACAAGGGGTAAGAGGGCCCTACTCTTTCGAGCTTACAATCTAGGAGGGAGGGGGTAGAGGTACAGGAGGAAACGGCTGTGGGGGATGGAGTGGTAGGAGGAGGGAAGGGCAGCGGCTGTTAGGTGAGGGTGGGGTAGGCTTCCCTGAAGAGGTGGGTTTTCAGGGAGCGCCTGAAGGTGAGGAGGGAAGGTGACAGTCTGATGGATTGGGGTAGTGAGTTCCAGAGGATGGGGGAGGACCTGGAGAAGTCTTGCAGTCGTGCGTGGGAGGAGGAGACCAGGGAGCAAGATAGAAGGAGGTCCTGTGAAGAGCGAAGGGTACGGGTAGGGTGGTACTTGGGAATCAGGTCGGTGAGGTAGTTAGGGGCAGTGTTGTGAATGGCCTTATAGGTCAGAGTGAGCAGTTTGAATTTAATGCGTTGGGCAATGGGGAGCCAGTGGAGGGAGAGGCAGAGGGGGGTGGCAGAGGTGGAGCGGCTGGTGAGGTGGATGAGTCTGGCAGCTGAGTTCAGGATGGTCTGAAGCGGGGAGAGTTTGCACTGGGGTAGGCCGGTGAGGAGGGAGTTGCAGTAGTCAAGGCGTGAGATAATCAGGGAGTGTACTAGTAGTTTAGTGGTGTCTGGGGTAAGGAAGGAGCGTATTTTGGCGATGTTGCGAAGGTGGAGCCTGCATGTGTTTGTAAGTGATTTGACATGAGGTTGGAAGGAAAGGTTTGAGTCCAGAATGACGCCAAGGACCTTGGCTTGCTGGGCGGGATTGATGGTGGTGTTGTTGGTAGTGATGGAACGGATGGGGGGGGGGCACGGGAAGGGGGAAAGACGAGAAGCTCGGTTTTGGAGAGGTTGAGTTTGAGGAAATGGAGCGACATCCAGTCAGAGATGTCGTTTAGGAGGTGAGTGATGCGGGCGGAGAATGTGGGGGTGAGGTGAGGGGTGGATAGGTAGATTTGAGTATCATCAGCATAGAGGTGGTAGTTGAAGCCGTGGGAGTGTATGAGTTTGCCAAGGGAGGAGGTGTAGATGGAGAAGAGAAGGGGTCCAAGAACAGAGCCCTGGGGGACCCCAACAGAGAGGGGGAGGGAAGAGGAGGTGGCACCGTTGTAGGAAACGCTGAAGGAGCGTTGGGATAGATAGGACGAGAACCAAGAGAGAGCGGTGTCTCTGATGCCAAGGGAGAGTAGTTTATTAAGGAGGAGGGGGTGGTCGACTGTGTCAAAAGCCGCAGAGAGGTCTAGGAGGAGGAGGACAGAGTAGTCGCCTTTGGCTTTGGCGGTTAGTAGATCGTTGGTGATTTTGAGGAGGGCAGTTTCGGTGGAGTGTAGGGGACGGAAGCCGGACTGTAGTGGGTCAAGGAGGTTGCTGTCAGTTAGGTGGGCGCTTAGGCGATCGTAGACCAAGCGCTCAAGGAGCTTGGACATGAGTGGCAGCAGGGAAATTGGTCTGAGGTTGTTGAGGTCAGTGGGGTCCAGGGAGGGCTTTTTGAGTATGGGGGTGATGTGCGCATGTTTTAGGGGGGAGGGGAAGACGCCAGTAGCGAGGGAGAGATTGAAGATGTGGGTAAGGGAGCAGATGAGGGAAGAGGGGGGTGACCGGAGGAGTTGAGAGGGGATAGGGTCCAGGGGGCAGGTAGTGAGGCGGGCTTCTGAGAAGACTCTGGTGACTTCCTCAGTGGTAGTAGGGCTGAAGGAGTGCAGTGATGGGGGGGTTACGGTAGGCAGGGCCTTGGGTGTGGTGGGGGGCAGTGCTGTTGCAAGGTCAGAGGAGGGGAGAGATGAGAGGGTGATGGAAGGGGAGAGGCTAGATGGGGAGGTAGACTGCAAGTTGACTATGTCCTTGCGGATTGCGTCAATCTTGCTATGGAGATGAGTGGCAATCTCGTGGGTGGTAAGTGAGGTACTGAGTGGAGGAGGGGGGGGGAGAGAGCAGGGAGTTGAAGGTGGAGAAGAGTCGGCGAGGGCAGTTTGAGAGGGTGTTGATCAGGTCAACGAAGTAGGCCTGCTTGGCGGCGTGGAGGGAGGAGGTGTAGGTGAGGAAGGCAGATTTGTAGAGGGAGAATGCATGAGGGGACCTGGTTTTGCGCCATAGTCTCTCCAGCGCACGACTGCGACGTTTGAGGCATTTAGTGTGGTCGTTCTGCCAGGGTTGGAGCGGTCTGGGTTTGATGTTGCGTGTGGTTAGGGGTGCCAGAGAGTCTAGGGTGGCTGACAGTGAGTCGTTGTACGTGGAGGTGGCTAGGTCAGGACATGACAGTGGAAGGATGCTGTCGTGTAAGCGGTCGGCAGCCGAGTGGAGGGGGGCCGGGTGCAGGTTGCGGAGGTTGCGGCTGGTGATGGTTTGGCGCACTAGGGGGGGGGGGAGTTAGGGGAAGGGGAGATGGAGAACGTGAGGAGGTGGTGGTCGGAGAGAGGGAAGGGGGTGTTAGTGAAGTGGTTAAGGGTACAGAGGTGGGAGAAGACGAGGTCCAGGGTGTTCCCATTGATGTGGGTGGAGGATTGAGTGTGTTGTGTGAGCGTGAAGGAGGTGGTTAGGTGGAGGAGTTGGGAGGTAGCTGGGGTGTTGTCATTGATGGGGATGTTGAAGTCCCCGAGGATGATGGTCGGTAGCTCAGAGGAGAGGAAGAAGGGAAGCCAGGCGGCGAAGTCATCCAGGAAGCGGGCTATGGATCCGGGGGACCTGTAGATCACTGCGATCCTTAAGGGGGTGGGTGAGAAGAGCCGGATGCAGTGAGCCTCGAAGGAGGAGAAGGTTAGGGAGGGGGGGTTAGGGAGGACCTGGAAGGTGCTCAGCGGTGATAGGAGCAGGCCGACACCACCACCTTTGTGACCGCCCAGTCTTGGTGAATGGGACCAGATGAGACCTCCATGAGAGAGTGCCGCAGGGGAGGTAGAGACTTTTTTATATGTTAAAAAAAAAGCTGAACAATATATTTTTAAAAAATATATTTTTAAATATATATTTTTAGAAAATATAATTAAATTTTAATTTTTTAGAATACATGTTCAAATATATTAGCATAGGCCAATATACTGTAAATATATGTCAAGCATATATTTTTCTTTTTTTTTTTTGAAAATACATTTAATCTACATTTTTGGATTGCATTTACAAGCGGTTAAAATGACTTTTTTTATATGTTAAAAAAAAGCTGAAGAATATATTTTAAAAAAATATATTTTTAAATATATTAAAAATATATTTTTAATATTTTAAAAAATATATTTTTAAATATAGGCCTTTAGAAAATATATTTAAATTAAAATTTTTTAGAATACATGTTCAAATATATTAGCATAGGCCAATATACTGTAAATATATGTCAAGCATATATTTTTATTTTTCTTTGAAAATACGTTTAATTTACATGTTTGGAATACATTTACAAGAGGTTAAAATGACTTTTTTTTTATCTGTTAAAAAAAAAAGCTGAAGAATATATTTTTAAAAAATATATTTTTAAATATATATTTTTAGAAAATATAATTAAATTTACATTTTTTAGAATGCATGTTCAAATATATTAGCGTAGGCCAATATACTGTAAATATATGTCAAGCATATATTTTTCTTTTTCTTTGAAAATAAATTTAATGTACATTTTTGGAAAGCATTTACGAGCGGTTAAAATGACTTTTTTATATGTTAAAAAAAAGCTGAAGAATATATTTTAAAAAATATATTTTTAAATATAGGCCTTTAGAAAATATATTTAAATTTACATTTTTTAGAATACATTTTCAAATATATTAGCGTAGGCCAATATACTGTAAATATATGTCAAGCATATATTTTTCTTTTTTTTTTTTTGAAAATACATTTAATCTACATTTTTGGAATGCATTTACAAGCGGTTAAAATGACTTTTTTTATCTGTTAAAAAAAAAGCTGAACAATATATTTTTAAAAAATATATTTTTAGAAAATATAATTAAATTTACATTTTTTAGAATACATGTTCAAAGACATTAGGATAGGCCAATATACTGTAAATATATGTCAAGCATATATTTTTCCTTTTTTTTTTGAAAATACATTTAATCTACATTTTTGGAATGCATTTACAAGCGGTTAAAATGACTTTTTTTATCTGTTAAAAAAAAGCTGAACAATATATTTTTAAAAAATATATTTTTAAATATATATTTTTAGAAAATATAATTAAATTTACATTTTTTAGAATACATGTTCAAATATATTAGGATAGGCCAATATACTGTAAATATATGTCAAGCATATATTTTTATTTATTTTTCTTTGAAAATACATTTAATCTACATTTTTGGAATGCATTTACAAGCGGTTAAAATGACTTTTTTATATGTTAAAAAAAAAGCTGAACAATATATTTTTAAAAAATATATTTTTAAATATATATTTTTAGAAAATATAATTAAATTTAAATTTTTTAGAATACATGTTCAAATATATTAGCATAGGCCAATATACTGTAAATATATGTCAAGCATATATTTTTATTTTTCTTTGAAAATACATTTATTCTACATTTTTGGAAAGCATTTACGAGCGGTTAAAATGACTTTTTTTATATGTTAAGAAAAAGCTGAAAATATATTTTTTTAAATATATTTTAAATATAGGCCTTTAGAAAATATATTTAAATTTACATTTTTTAGAATGCATGTTCAAATATATTAGCGTAGGCCAATATACTGTAAATATATGTCAAGCATATATTTTTATTTTTCTTTGAAAATACATTTAATCTACATTTTTGGAAAGCATTTACGAGCGGTTAAAATGACTTTTTTATATGTTAAAAAAAAGCTGAAGAATATATTTAAAAAATATATATTTTTAAATATATTAAAAATATATTTTTAATATTTTAAAAAATATATTTTTAAATATAGGCCTTTAGAAAATATATTTAAATTTAAATTGTTTTAGAATACATGTTCAAATATATTAGCGTAGGCCAATATACTGTAAATATATGTCAAGCATATATTTTTATTTTTCTTTGAAAATACATTTAACCTACATTTTTGGAAAGCATTTACAAGCGGTTAAAATGACTTTTTTTATATGTTAAAAAAAAGCTGAAGAATATATTTTAAAAAATATATTTTTAAATATATTAAAATATATTTTTAATATTTTAAAAAATATATTTTTAAATATAGGCCTTTAGAAAATATATTTAAATTTAAATTTTTTAGAATACATGTTCAAATATATTAGCGTAGGCCAATATACTGTAAATATATGTCAAGTATATATATATATTTTTTCTAAATATATTGGAAATATATTTCTCTTCCATGTGGGGTGGAAAGCCAACTCGGGTGCGGAGTTTAAGCCCCATCCTGGCTCTTCACCAGGGCCCCTGATGGTGGGGATGGACTTGTAGCAAGCTGGAACCAGGTCACGCCTCCCCACATCGGCATGGAGAAAACAGGAAGTTGCTCAGACAACACGGGCCGCACTGAGCATGTCTATATGTAGAGAAGCAGACTGGGAGGCGGGGCAGGAAGTGACATGTAAATCCACAGTAGAGCAGTTGACGCTCATAGGTGAACACAGAAGCCAGCAGCACATGTGAGTGGAATCACAGGTCTAGCAGAACCACTGCAGCAAGCAAGGAAAGAAGTTAGCTGGAGGGCACTGTCCTGAAGTCCTGGTCTGGAGAAGGACTTTTCATCTCCCTCACTGAGGATCTACCTGTGGGGGCCGGGTGGTAGACGTCTCCTGGGACATTGTGAGTAAGACCTGATTTGGGACTGTAGCGCGTGGAAGGAGGCACCCAGAAGGTGGCTGGGGAGGTGATAAATGTTTGAGAGTTCTGAGCAGAGAGTTCTTTCCTCTCCAGTGCGGGTTCCAGTTCTCCCGGGGAAGCTGCCCCTAGGAGGGAACTACTGAGAAAAGAGATTGCAGTGTGGGCCTCAGCAGGAGCTGGGCTGAGGGATGGAGGAGATTTGTAATGGGGTTTTTTTTGCTGGAGAGAACTGTCTTGAAGTCCTGGTCTGGAGAAGGACCTTTTATCTCCCTCACTACCTGTGGAGGATGGGTGGCAGACAGCTCCTGGGGCATTGTGGGTCAGACCTGATGTGGGACTATAGTGTGCGCTGCTCCTGTAAGGATTTTCTACTAAGAAAATGAGCATCACATATTCCAGGAGGCTTCTGGTCCATCTCCACTACATTGCCCATGTGCCAGATCACATTGCCCATACACCAGATCACATTGCCCATACACCAGATCACATTGCCCATGTGCCAGATCACATTGCCCATACACCAGATCACATTGCCCATGCACCAGACCACATTGCCCATGCACCAGATCACATTGCCCATGTACCAGACCACATTGTCCATGCACCAGATCACATTGCCCATACACCAGACCACATTACCCATGTACCAGACCACATTGCCCATACACCAGACCACATTGCCCATACGCCAGACCACATTGCCCATACACCAGATCACATTGCCCATGTACCAGACCACATTGCCCATGCACCAGATCACATTGCCCATGCACCAGACCACATTGCCCATGTACCAGACCACATTGCCCATACACCAGACCACATTGCCCATACACCAGGTCACATTGCCCATGGACCAGATCACATTGCCCATGTACCAGACCACACTGCCCATACACCAGGTCACATTGCCCATGCACCAGATCACATTGCCCATGCACCAGATCACATTGCCCATACACCAGGTCACATTGCCCATACACCAGACCACATTGCCCATGCACCAGATCACATTGCCCATACACCAGGTCACATTGCCCATACACCAGACCACATTGCCCATACACCAGATCACATTGCCCATACACCAGATCACATTGCCCATACACCAGATCACATTGCCCATACACCAGATCACATTGCCCATGCACCAGACCACACTGCCCATACACCAGACCACACTGCCCATACACCAGATCACATTGCCCATACACCAGATCACATTGCCCATACACCCGATCACATTGCCCATACACCAGATCACATTGCTTATGCACCAGATCACATTGCCCATGCACCAGACCACATTGCCCATACACCAGACCACATTGCCCATGTACCAGACCACATTGCCCATACACCAGACCACACTGCCCATACACCAGATCACATTGCCCATGTAGCAGACCACATTGCCCATACACCAGACCACACAGCCCATACACCAGATCACATTGCCCATACACCAGATCACATTGCCCATGCACCAGACCACATTGCCCATACACCAGGTCACATTGCCCATGCACCAGATCACATTGCTCATACACCAGACCACATTGCCCATACACCAGATCACATTGCCCATACACCAGATCACATTGCCCATACACCAGATCACATTGCCCATACACCAGACCACATTGCCCATACACCAGATCACATTGCCCATGCACCAGGTCACATTGACCATGCACCAGACCACATTGCCCATACACCAGATCACATTGCCCATACACCAGGTCACATTGCCCATACACCAGGTCACAATGCCCATGGACCAGATCACATTGCCCATGCACCAGATCACATTGCCCATGCACCAGACCACATTGCCCATACACCAGGTCACATTGCCCATACACCAGATCACATTGCCCATGGACCAGATCACATTGCCCATGCACCAGATCACATTGCCCATTCACCAGGTCACATTGCCCATACACCAGATCACATTGCCCATACACCAGATCACATTGCCCATGGACCAGATCACATTGCCCATGGACCAGATCACATTGCCCATGCACCAGATCACATTGCCCATGCACCAGACCACATTGCCCATACACCAGACCACATTGCCCATACACCAGATCACATTGCCCATACACCAGGTCACATTGCCCATACACCAGATCACATTGCCCATACACCCGATCACATTGCCCATACACCAGATCACATTGCTTATGCACCAGATCACATTGCCCATGCACCAGACCACATTGCCCATACACCAGACCACATTGCCCATGTACCAGACCACATTGCCCATACACCAGACCACACTGCCCATACACCAGATCACATTGCCCATGTAGCAGACCACATTGCCCATACACCAGACCACACTGCCCATACACCAGATCACATTGCCCATACACCAGATCACATTGCCCATGCACCAGACCACATTGCCCATACACCAGGTCACATTGCCCATGCACCAGATCACATTGCTCATACACCAGACCACATTGCCCATACACCAGATCACATTGCCCATACACCAGACCACATTGCCCATACACCAGACCACATTGCCCATACACCAGATCACATTGCCCATACACCAGATCACATTGCCCATACACCAGATCACATTGCCCATACACCAGACCACATTGCCCATACACCAGATCACATTGCCCATGCACCAGGTCACATTGACCATGCACCAGGTCACATTGCCCATACACCAGATCACATTGCCCATACACCAGGTCACATTGCCCATACACCAGGTCACAATGCCCATGGACCAGATCACATTGCCCATGCACCAGATCACATTGCCCATGCACCAGACCACATTGCCCATACACCAGGTCACATTGCCCATACACCAGATCACATTGCCCATGGACCAGATCACATTGCCCATGCACCAGATCACATTGCCCATGGACCAGATCACATTGCCCATGCACCAGACCACATTGCCCATACACCAGGTCACATTGCCCATACACCAGATCACATTGCCCATGGACCAGATCACATTGCCCATGCACCAGATCACATTGCCCATGCACCAGACCACATTGCCCATACACCAGATCACATTGCCCATACACCAGGTCACATTGCCCATACACCAGATCACATTGCCCATACACCAGATCACATTGCCCATGCACCAGATCACATTGCCCATGCACCAGATCACATTGCCCATGCACCAGATCACATTGCCCATACACCACGTCCGCAGGCTGCCGATTGCAGAGAGAGTTGGTTTACATCAGACAACGCTGGATCGGTTCAGCTGACTGGTTCTGAGTTGACATCAGAACAGGAATAGAGGGGAAATCTTGCAGTGGGGACACTAGTGGTTTTCCCTCACTTTGGAGGGATTTCCTCTCACTTCCTGTTTTGTCAGTGCTCCCCAGACAGCGCTCCCCCGACAGCGCTCCCCCGACAGCGCGCCCCCGACAGCGCTCCCCAGACAGCGCTCCCCAGACAGCGCTCCCCCGACAATGATCCCCAGACAGCGCTCCCCGGACTGCGCTCCCCGGACTGCGCTCCCCGGACAGCGCTCCCCTGACAGCGCTCCCCAGACTGCGCTCCCCAGACTGCGCTCCCCTGACTGCGCTCCCCTGACTGCGCTCCCCTGACTGCGCTCCCCTGACAGCGCCCCCCAGACTGCGCTCCACCGACAGCGCTCCACCGACAGCGCTCCACCGACAGCGCTCCACCGACAGCGCTCCCCCGACAATGATCCCCAGACACTGCTCCCCAGACACTGCTCCCCAGACACTGCTCCCCAGACAGCGCTCCCCTGACAGCGCTCCCAGACAATGCTCCCCAGACTGTGCTCCCCAGACAGTGCTCCCCAGACAAAGCTCCCCAGACTGTGCTCCCCAGACAGTGCTCCCCCGACAGTGCTCCCCTGACAGCGCTCCCCAGACAGTGCTCCCCTGACAGCGCTCCCCTGACAGCGCTCCCCAGACAGTGCTCCCCTGACAGCTCTCCCAGACAGTGCCCCCCTAGACTGTGCTCCCCTAACAGTAATCCCCCGACAGTGCTCCCCTGACAGCGCCCCCCAGACTGTGCTCCCCTAACAGTAATCCCCCGACAGTGTTCCCCTGACAATGATCCCCAGATAGCGCTCCCCTGACAGTGCTCCCCAGACTGTGCTCCCCTGACAGCGCTCCCCAGACTGCGCTCCCCAGACTGCGCTCCCCAAACTGCGCTCCCCTGACAGCGCTCCCCAGACTGCGTTCCCCTGACAGCGCTCCCCAGACTGCGCTCCCCTGACAGCGCTCCCCTGACAGCGCTCCCCTGACAGCGCTCCCCTGACAGCGCTCCCCCGACAGCGCCCCCCAGACTGCGCTCCCCAGACTGCGCTCCACCGACAGCGCTCCCCCGACAATGATCCCCAGACAGCGCTCTCCAGACTGCGCTCCCCAGACAAAGCTCCCCAGACTGCGCTCCCCAGACAAAGCTCCCCAGACAAAGCTCCCCAGACAAAGCTCCCCAGACACTGCTCCCCAGACACTGCTCCCCAGACAAAGCTCCCCAGACACTGCTCCCCAGACAGCGCTCCCCTGACAGCGCTCCCAGACAATGCTCCCCAGACAGTGCTCCCCAGACAAAGCTCCCCAGACTGTGCTCCCCAGACAGTGCCCCCTAGACAGTGCTCCCCCGACAGTGCTCCCCTGACAGCGCTCCCCAGACAGTGCTCCCCTGAGAGTGCTCCCCAGACAGTGCTCCCCTGACAGCTCTCCCAGACAGTGCCCCCCTAGACTGTGCTCCCCTAACAGTAATCCCCCGACAGTGCTCCCCTGACAGCGCTCCCCAGACTGTGCTCCCCAGACAGTGCTCCCCTGACAGCGCCCCCCAGACTGTGCTCCCCTAACAGTAATCCCCCGACAGTGTTCCCCTGACAATGATCCCCAGATAGCGCTCCCCTGACAGTGCTCCCCAGACTGTGCTCCCCTGACAGCGCTCCCCAGACTGTGCTCCCCTAACAGTAATCCCCCGACAGTGCTCCCCTGACAGTGCCTTTATCTGCCTTTCTCATCACAATAGACGGATCAGAAGGCCATATTTGATCGAGTATTTTTTCAGTTCAGCAGCAATTCACAAGACACTGGCCCAGAGATGAAACAGACATGTAAATCTTGGTGACATTGACGCTACTGGAGGTGTTCACAAATGTCTGACACAGATCAGCCCCATGGTGGCCTCCCACCTTGTGAAGTATAAGAGATGACTGGAGGAGGGGAGAATCAGGAAATACTTCCTCCTGCCTGCAGCAGATGGATGACATCATTGCAGCCTAGGCAAAGTCACTGGACTGCAGATAAAAGTGATACTAAATACTTCCTGGACTCCCCCAGCAACAATGGACCCCACCCCAGAAACAATAAATCCCAACCCAGAAACAATAGATCCCAACCCAGAAAAAATGGACCCCACCCCAGCAACAATAGATCCCAACCCAGAAACAATAGATCTCAACCCAGAAACAATGGACCCCACCCCAGCAACAATAGATCCCAACCCAGAAACAATGGACCCCATCAACAATGAACCCCACCCCAGCAACAATAGACCCCAACCCAGAAACAATGGACCCCACCCCAGCAACAATATGTCCCCTCAGTAACAATGGACCCCACCCCAGCAACAATAGATCCCTCACACAGCAATAGAGCCCCCACACAAAATACTACACCCAGCAACAAATGATCCACCCCAGCATCAATAGACCCCCCCACCCCCAGCAGTCAGCAAACTCTCTCTCAACAGTAGATCCCTACCAGCAACAATAGATCCCCCCACACAGCAAACAAATTAAATACACATATAAATAAAAATAATTTAAAAAAATAAATTAAAAAAATAATAATAATACTAATAAAATTAATAAATAAATGTAAAGTAAATACACAAATAAATAAAAGTAATGTAAAAATGTTAAACAAATTACATTTAAATAAAATAATAATAATAATAATAATAAATACATGTAAAATAAATACACATAAAAATAATGAAAAAAAATGTTATTTAAATAAAAAAAATAAGATAATAATAATAATAGTAATAATAATAAATTTTTAAATAAGTGTAAAATAAATACACAAATAAATAAAAAGAATTTTAAAAAATGGAATTTAAATTAAAAAAATAAATAAATAAACACCCTAACACAAAATCGTGCAAAAAAATTTGCTACGCTCAAGTGTGAATGCAGCCTACGTGATGACAGGTAGAGCTTTTTGGAAACAGAAAATGATACTGTTGCTGTGTGTTGTTGTATTTCGGGATTTCATTTGTCCTCTTTAACAAGTACATACCCTAACGATGGTGAATTTGGCAATTTGGAGATCTGAAAAAGACAAAAAAAAAATAAAAAATTCCCCTGGTCATCCGATTTGAAAATGCACACGTTGCTGGGTGACATTTCCACTGTAGGTGTAGCAGATGGCTCCATTCAGTGACACCATAGGTAGATGGAAGTGTACTGATCCCTGACAGAGGGAAGGGGGGGGTCAGCTTTGTACAAGAAGCCGACGTCGCTATTGTGTGTCAAATCTGTTATAATTAATGAAGGGAAAAGATTAATGAAAAGTGGAACACCTGCCAACAAAACAATCTGTTCTGCGGGATGGATGGGGCCCCGACTAACGCCAGCAAAGACCACAGATTTGATTGATCAGAATGTTCTCCAACGGCTCCGGATTTGTAAGGCAGAACCAGTCTGACACCCACAGAGGACTCCCAGTTTGCTGGTCTTTTCAAAGCAGAACTCTGAACGGACTCTTTGTAGTCTTTATGCTGCTAACATTACTACATTGATATTATATTTACTTGTTTTATACTTTTTTTTTTTTTTTTTACATTTCTTCAGTTGCTTCCTGGTTTCTGGCCTAGGCTAAAATGACGTCATACATCCCAGGAGTCCCCATGGGAGGAGGGGCTTTCTCAGCTAAGCACACCCCTCCTGTCTACATGCCTGAGCTGAGGACAGATGGATTCCAGGAAGCAAATGCCACATGAATCATCTGCCCTTACTCAAAAACCCCACATGGAAGAAAAATATATTTGAAATACATTTAAAAAATATTCTTCCCAAATATATTGACACACATTTGAAATGCTACAATTTTGGCCGTATTCAATATATTTAAAAATATATTTCAATAAATATATATATACTGTATGTTAAAATACATTTTTATTACAAAATATATGAAAAATCTTTTTAAAAATACATATAAATTTGAAATATATTTAAAAAATATTCTTCCCAAATATATTGACACATATTTGAAATGCTAAAATTTTTACCGTATTCAATATATTTAAAAATATATTTCAATAAATATATATATATATATATATATATATATATATATATATATATATATATACATACTGCATGTTGAAATGCGTTTTTATTACAAAATACACAAAAAATATTTTTAAAAATACATACCGTATATATTTGAAATACATTTAAAAAATATTCTTCCCAAATATAGTGCCATATATTTGAAATACTACAATTTTGGCCGTATTCAATATACTTCAATAAATATATATATATTGCATGTTGAAAGCATTTTTCTTACACAATATATGAAAAATATTTTTAAAAATACATTTCAAATATACTGTATGTCTTTAAAAGTACAAATCTACATTTTTGGAGTGCATTTTTAAAAATATATTTTTTCAATATATACTCTTCAGATTTTTTTTAACATATAAAAAAGTAATTTTAACATATATTTTTACATATATTTGTAAATGCATTTAAAAAATGTAGTTAAAAAATTTAATTTTAATAAAAAAATAAAATAATAATAATAAATTTATAAATAAATGTAAAATAAATACACAAATAAATAAAAGTAATGTAAAATAAAATTAAATAAATTAAATTTAGATAACATAATAATAATAAAAATAATAATAATTTTATAAATAAGTGTAAAATAACTACACAAGTAAATAAAAATAATTAAATTTAAATAAAATAATAATAATAATAATAATAATAAATACATATATATATATTTATTTATTGCAATATATTTTCAAATATATTGAATACGGCCAAAAATGTAGTATTTCAAATATATGGCAATATATTTGGAAAAAATATTTTTAAAATATATTTCAAATATATTTTTCTTCCATATGGGACATGCTGCATTTTTTTCTCTATGGAATGCATAAAAAAAAATGATATGAAGAAAAAAAGAGGTGGAAAAAATGCGCCGGAACACATCAAAAACTCACATGCAGAAAAAAATTTGGAGCACAGAAATGTTTATGTAAACCACCCCGGAAACTTTTTTTTTTTTTTTTTACATTTCCTTAGTTGCTTCCTGGATTCTGGCCTCGGTCAAAAATGTTGTCAGACATCCCAGGTGTCTTCGTGGAAGGAGGAGCTTTCTCAGCTAAGCACACCCTCCTGTCTACATGCCTGAGCTAAGGGCAGATGGATTCCAGGAAGTGGAAGGAAAAAATGTTTCTGTGTCGTGGTGTCACTAGAAGGACAAAATTTTACTGGTTCACTGGAAGCACAAAGTATCCCTGTGTCATTGGTGTCACTGGAAGTAAAAATGCCCCTGAGTCAGTTGTGTCACTGGAAGGATGTGATGTCTCTCTGTTGGTGGTGTCACTGTAATGCCCCTGGGTCAGTGGTGTCACTGGAAGGATGTGATGTCTCTCTGTTGGTGGTGTCACTGTAATGCCCCTGGGTCAGTTGTGTCACTGGAAGGATGTGATGTCTCTCTGTTGGTGGTGTCACTGTAATGCCTCTGGGTCAGTGGTGTCACTGGAAGGATGTGATGTCCCCCTGTTGGTGGTGTCACTGTAATGCCTCTGGGTCAGTGGTGTCACTGGAAGGATGTGATGTCCCTCTGTTGGTGGTGTCACTGTAATGCCCCTGGGTCAGTGGTGTCACTGGAAGGATGTGATGTCCCTCTGTTGGTGGTGTCACTGTAATGCCCCTGGGTCAGTGGTGTCACTGGAAGGATGTGATGTCCCTCTGTTGGTGGTGTCACTGTAATGCCCCTGGGTCAGTGGTGTCACTGGAAGTATGTGATGTCCCTCTGTTGGTGGTGTCACCGTAATGCCCCTGGGTCAGTGGTGTCACTGAAAGGATGTGATGTCCCTCTGTTGGTGGTGTCACCGTAATGCCCCTGGGTCAGTGGTGTCACTGGAAGGATGTGATGTCCCTCTGTTGGTGGTGTCACCGTAATGCCCCTGGGTCAGTGGTGTCACTGGAAGGATGTGATGTCCCTCTGTTGGTGGTGTCACTGTAATGCCCCTGGGTCAGTGGTGTCACTGGAAGGATGTAATGTCCCTCTGTTGGTGGTGTCACTGTAATGCCCTGGGTCAGTGGTGTCACTGGAAGGATGTGATGTCCCTCTGTTGGTGGTGTCACTGTAATGCCCCAGGGTCAGTGGTGTCACTGGAAGGATGTGATGTCCCTCTGTTGGTGGTGTCACTGTAATGCCCCTGTGTCAGTGGTGTCACTGGAAGGATGTGATGTCCCTCTGTTGGTGGTGTCACTGTAATGCCCCTGGGTCAGTGGTGTCACTGGAAGGATGTAATGTCCCTCTGTTGGTGGTGTCACTGTAATGCCCTGGGTCAGTGGTGTCACTGGAAGGATGTGATGTCCCTCTGTTGGTGGTGTCACTGTAATGCCCTGGGTCAGTGGTGTCAGAGGACTCCGTTGAGACCTTCTTCCCATCTTAGGTCATGTCATATGACAAGTTGTTTTCCTTTATTTGCACCCGGTGATCCTGCCAGCAACACATTCCCTGTCTTCACTCTGGATGGAGGAGCAACGGAGACACCTTTGGACAGCAGCAATGTCAGTCTGGGGGGGGAGGAGGGGGGAGGGAGTATTAGAGGGACTGGCAGATATAGATGGACTTATGATCTCCATATAGATGGAGAAATGAAAGTCGATATTTCAGCAGTGACACCGACGGGATTTTCTCCTTTTGGTTTTACAGAAAGGAATAAAAAGCTGACCCTTGTAAGCACCCGTCAGTGATAAACGGTTTGTCTCATCCCTCTAACTGCCACTTCTACCGGACAGCTTGGTCTGTTAACCACTTCCCGTCCAGCCACTGTATATAAACAGCCGGACGGTGGCAGTCCAGGGGCTGGTTGCTGTTCATAAACGGCACCTGCCATTTTGGACTGTGCACGCTCCCTGGGATCCTCCAGACACAGCGGAACACCAATCGTCATACGGGACCTCTGTGCAAGGTCCCGATCATGTGATCACTGATTGGCCAATCAATGATCACATGAATAGGTGTAAGCAAGAGGTGACTTCTGACATCATTGCTTACTACGTGTGAAATCTGTGAATGATCACAGAGGTCACATGGTACAGGGCTATTCACAACAGCCTTGTACCATGTGACAAGCTGTGACCAATCACAGCTCACGCAGTATTTCTCAATGGCTGCAAGAATGCAGCCAGAGAGAAGGAGAAATGATTGCTTTTACAGCCTTTATGGGGGTAAAAGCAATCAGTGTAAAAAAAAAATCTCCATCACCCCCCACAAGTAGTACAGTGTCACCATGGTGACAATGTACTGCTAGTGTGACAGTATGTAAAAAAAATAATAATAATAATTTAAAAAAAATAAAATAAAAATGTAAAAAAAATGTTTAAATTAGAATTTTTGGTTATGAACTAATTTGGGTTATTTTTTTTTACTAAAAAGATAACTGAATACATTTTGGCCAAGATTTATGAAGAAATGTTATTTATTTACAAAATTTTATAAGAAAACACCTTTTTTTCAAAATTTTTGGACATTTTCATTTTTATAGCAAAAAAAATAAAAATCCCAGTGCTGAATAAATACCACCAACATAAAGCTTTATTTGTCTCAAAAAAATGATACAAATGTCACATGGATACAGTGTTGCATGACCGCGCAATTGTCATTCACAGTGTGATAGCGCTGAAAGCTGAAAATTGGTCTGGACCGGAAGGAGGTGAAAGTGTCCGGACTGGAAGGGGGGGAAAGTGTCCGGACTGGAAGGGGGGGAAAGTGTCCGGACTGGAAGGGGGGGAAAGTGTCCGGACCGGAAGGGGGGGAAAGTGTCCGGACCGGAAGGGGGTGAAAGTGTCCGGACTGGAAGGAGGTGAAAACGTCCGGACTGGAAGGGGGGGAAAGTGTCCGGATTGGAAGGGGGTGAAAGTGTCCGGACTGGAAGGGGGTGAAAGTGTCCGGACTGGAAGGGGGGGAAAGTGTCCGGACTGGAAGGGGGTGAAAGTGTCCGGACTGGAAGGGGGTGAAAGTGTCCGGACTGGAAGGGGGGGAAAGTGTCCGGACTGGAAGGGGGTGAAAGTGTCCGGACTGGAAGTGGTTAAAATTAACACAAAATACCCATCTAGCTCCGCCCCCCCCCACCCCCCATCCCCCAAATGGCAGCGGTGTCTGTAGCGGATGACAGTACCTCTCCCAGTGGCTGCAGACATTGGGATCCTCTGGATTCAGCAAGACGGCCGTTCCAAGCACCAGGCACAAGACGAACACCTTCACAGTCCATCGCAAGGCAGCAAACAGCTTCATTGTGTCACCTGCCGAGACAAAATCAATTGTAGAAGTGAAAAAAAAATGAGGACTGAGATATCAGATAAAGCGTCAAGCCAAGGAACTTAAAGGGCAACTCCACTTTTGTGGGGGATTAAAAAAAAGGCAAACAAAAAAAATGAAAGCCTACACACGAGTCATATT
Organism: Staurois parvus; assembly: GCF_062004578.1. Lineage (NCBI taxonomy): Eukaryota > Metazoa > Chordata > Amphibia > Anura > Ranidae > Staurois > Staurois parvus. The sequence continues at coordinate 329,200 of NW_028319111.1, forward strand.
GTAATCGAATGTTATTAAAAAACGACTTTTCCTTTTCAATCTGCAGGCGCTGTCATTTTTTGTTACATGCAATATGGCCGCCTTAGAGGCATTCTCTATAGCAGTACCCCCCGGAGAAATGTCCTTTCCCGCTTGTGTGATTGGCTCACTGATTTTCCCAGAAGTCTGCACTAAAATACAAGTCAGATTTTGGGCATCCCCTGCAACAAAAGTGTCATTTATGGTGAGATACTTCCAGAGCGTTGCTTACATCTAAAGGGATGCAGACCCTGCCACTTTCCTCATTAGAGCCCTGCAGGTGCAGCAGCTAACTGACCATTACAAAGTCCCTCCCATTATCCTTCACATTTGAAATATATTTTAAAAATATTCTTCCCAAATATATTATACATATATTTGAAATGCTACAATTTTGTCCATATTCAATATATTTCAATAAATATATATATATACTGTATGTTGAAATGTGTTTTTATTACAAAATATGTGAAAAATACATATATATTTGAAATATATTTTAAAAATATTCTTCCCAAATATATTGACACATATTTGAAATACTACAATTTTGGCCATATTCAATATATTTCAATAAAAAAAAATATATATATATATACACACATACATACACACGCACTGTATGTTGAAATGCGTTTTTATTACAAAATATAAGACAAATATTTTTAAAAATACATTTCAAATATACTGTATGTCCTTAAAAATACAAATCTACATTTTTGGAATGCATTTACAAATAGATGTAAAAATATATGTTAAAATGACTTTATATGAAATAAAATAAATCTGAAGAATATATTTAAAAAATATATAGTTGTAAAAATACTTTTCATATATTTTGTAATATATAAAAAACACATTTCAACATGCAATATATATATATATATATATATATATATATATATATATATATATATACACACATATATATATATATATATTGAATAGGGCCAAAATTGTAGCATTTCAAATATATGTATAATATATTTGGGAAGAATATTTTTAAAATATATTTCAAATATATTTTTCTTCCATGTGGGTTATGTGGCATTTTAGTAGTGAAAACATTTTTTTATTAACAGTAATAAATACTGCGTTGTTAAGGAGCGGGCGGCCACCGGCGTCCTTAACAACTGATAACTCATGGTTGTTAAGGAACAGGCGGCCACCGGCGTCCTTAACAACCGGTAACTCATGGTTGTCAAGGAACAGGCGGCCACCGGCGTCCTTAACAACCGGTAACTCATGGTTGTTAAGGAACTGGCGGCCACCGGCGTCTTTAACAACCAATAACTCATGGTTGTTAAGGAACAGGCGGCCACCGGCGTCCTTAACAACCGGTAACTCATGGTTGTTAAGGAACAGGCGGCCACCGGCGTCCTTAACAACCGGTAACTCATGGTTGTTAAGGAACAGGCGGCCACCAGCGTCCTTAACAACCGGTAACTCATGGTTGTTAAGGAACAGGCGGCCACCGGCGTCCTTAACAACCGGTAACTCATGGTTGTTAAGGAACAGGCGGCCACCGATGTCCTTAACAACCGTTAACTCATGGTTGTTAAGGAACAGGCGGCCACCGGTGTCCTTAACAATCGGTAATTCATGGTTGTTAAGGAACAGGCGGCCTCCGCGTCCTTAACAACCGATGAGTCATTAGCTGTCAGCGGGGAACAGCTGAATGTAAACTAAATAAGTGCTGGCATTTAAAAATTACTGACAAGAAATTATGTGCCCCCCCCCCCCCATACCATACCAAGCCCTTTAAGTCAACATTTAAAAAAAAACAAAAAAAAAACAGTGTGGGGTCCACCCCCAGCTTGCCCCAACCGGTGTCATCATAATGGCCACCCCTTAGTTTATTTAGCTGCAGGAGGCAGTGGAGCTGTCACTCGGCGGGAGACTTCGTCAAGAGAAGACCTTTTTTTTTTTTTTTAAAACCAGTTTTCCGGGGCAGCGTTCATCAGGATTGACATTGGATCTACATCAGGGGACAATTTAAAAGAAAAAAACTTGTCAAGGACTTGTTTTACCACTTTTTTGGTGAATGAGAAAGGCTACTATGTGTTTCATTCTCCTTAACATGGAAGGGGGCAGGATCTGGGGATCTTCTTGTTAAAGGGGGTCTGCCCCCCCACCCGCAGACTCCACAACATTTTTTTTTTTCAGCAATTTTTAAATGCCGGGAATTTTTTTCTTTACATTCAGCTGTCAGTGAGGAACCCTGCCGACAGCTGATGACTCATAGGTTGTTAAAGACACAGCGCCCGCCAGCTCCTTAGCAACCATATTGTTTATTGGTTGTTAAAGACGCTGGTGGCTTCCGGCTCCTTAACTATCGCATGCTGGGACCACTACTTATTTACTTCTTTTTTTTTTTTTTTTCCTTTTGTGAACTGACTTTAGCTCCTGTTTCATGCGGTATTTACGGTTTACTATAGCAAGAGTGAATTCACATTTTCAGGATCGCATGCGGTATTTGGGTGAACACCTGAATGCAGCATGCAATCTCCTTATGTGAATGGAGCCCATTGTGCCAAGCTGGACCAGCGTAACATTACAATACAGATCGTAGCTGGCTGCCTCCTTGATATGTTCTCCACAAGCTCCCAAACCCCTCCATCCCCCCCCCCACTTTCCTTTGTTTAGAATGAGCACTGGACTCTAGTTGCATTCACATACACTGCTCTGTGCACACTACAATCCCAAAGCCCACGTCCACCTCGGGAGACAGCAAGAGAAGGTGGCTACCTTCCTACCTACAGAGGATGCATGGAGAAGGAATGTAGCCACCCTCTAACAGGAAGTCAGATCGCAGCCGAAATGTGAGACTCCAAAGAGACTGAGAGCAACAGAAGTGTTTTTTTTTTTTTAATTAGGATTACATAGCCCGGGTTCACATATGTGCGGTGCGGTATATCTCATGTGATTCGCACAGGAACCGCACCGGATGGTGTATCGCATGTGATTCACACTGGAACCGCAGTGCATGGTATATCGCGTGTGATTCGCACAGGAACCGCACCGCATGGTATACTGCATATGATTCGCACAGGAACTGCAGCGCATGGTATATCTCATGTGATTTGCACAGGAACCGCAGTGCATGGTATATCGCGTGTGATTCGCACAGGAACCGCACCGCATGGTATACTGCATATGATTCGCACAGGAACCGCAGTGCATGGTATATCTCATGTGATTTGCACAGGAACCGCACCGCATGGTATATCGTATGTGATTCGCACAGGAACTGCACCGCATGGTATATCACATGTGATCCACACAGGAACCGCACCACATGGTATATCGTATGTGATTCGCAGAGGAACTGCACCGCATGGTATATCGTATGTGATTCGCACAGGAACTGCACCGCATGGTATATCTCATGTGATTTGCACAGGAACCGCAGTGCATGGTATATCGCATGTGATTCGCACAGGAACCGCACCGCATGGTATATCACATGTGATCCACACAGGAACCGCACCACATGGTATATCGTATGTGATTCGCACAGGAACTGCACCGCATGGTATATCTCATGTGATTTGAACAGGAACCACACCGCATGGTCAGGGGCGGACTGACAACTCATTGGGCCCCCGGGCAATAGGGGATCATGGGGCCCCTGTGTCCTTGCCCACACTCAAAAAAGCCTATGAAAAAGGTACCAGGGGCATCTCATGGGGCCCCCTTCTGACCTCGGGCCCTCGTGCAGTGCCCGAGTTTCCAAATGGTCAGTCCGCCCCTGCGCATGGTATATCGCATGTGATTCGCACAGGAACCGCACCGCAATCCTGTGCAAATCACATGCGTTTTGTGCGCGATGCGATCGGAGTCGTACATTTTGTATGGCTCTAATTGCACCGCACCCGCACCAAAAACATGCAGGACCCTTTTTTGGGTCCGCACTAGAATCGGATCGCATGGGTATTCACACCTATGCAATCCAATTCTGCACATCGTTTTTTGGGGTGTTGTTAAAGTAACCCCTTGACTCCGACGTCATACAAATATGCGGCCTCATGGAACTGGGCTTTATTTCCATGGGGCCGCATATTTGTGTACCTGTCTTTGTGCTAGGAGCGCGCCGCTAATGATCGGGATCTGGGACTCCCAGTCAGGGGCGGACTGACCATTCGGGTACTCAGGCACTGCCCGAGGGCCCAGGGTCAGTAGGGGGCCCCTTGAGATGCCTCTGGTACCTTTCATAGGCTTTTTTGAGTGTGGTTTGAGTGTGGGCGAGGACACAGGGGCCCCATGATCCCCTATTGCCCGGGGGCCCCATGAGTTGTCAGTCCCAGTTCCAACGATCAGGACCCGGGACTCCCGATTCTGGGTCACATGATTGCTGTGATAGTCTCTGATTGGCTATCACAGTGATCAGTCACTGTACATCCAGCTCCCTTGTTTTTTCTCTCTCTATGAATGGAGGATACATTGTATCATTATACAGTATACATCCTATTATACATTGTATCTCTCTAACTCCTGGCATAGAGAAAAAAAAATGTAAAAAAAAAAGAAAGATAAATAATTAAATATTAAAAAAAAAAATACCTAGATCAAGGTTTGATCTAGTTCAGTGCCAAGGTTAGTGTTTGGGTCAAGGTCAGGGTCAAAAGGTCAGGATTAAAAAAAAATTGGTATCAGTGTCAGTTAGTGTCAGTTTTAGGTAAAAATAAATAAATAAATAAAAGGGCAAAAGCAAATATGCGCACTCTTGTTTCTGGGCTGTACTCCGGGTACAAACAACAAATAACATCCACATATATGGTATCGCTGCGATTGTCAAGAGCTGGAAAATTTATTTTGGGTTGTTCTTTGGTGGTCGGTTATGGTCGTAACAAGAAACACACAGATGAATTTAAAAAAATTATTTTTTTGTACTATTTTGGGCCAGTTTTCTTTTGATAATAATAAAAAAAAAAAAATCAGGAGATATCCATTACCATTTACCACCAAATGAAAGCCCGATTTGTCCTGAAAAAAAAAATGCAGTATAATCCACCCGGATGTACAAAGTAGTTGTGATGATACGGACGGTTTTACTAACACAGGTCAACGTTGCAAAATTGTGCTTAGGCATTTAGATTTGTTTTACCCTTAGGTGTGAGGGGTTAACAAACACACCCGCGGAGTTTCGCATGAACAGGATGCGATTCTGATGCGGTGCGGAATTTGCGCAGAGAACGCTGCGAATTCCGCACCGCATCCGTGTGAACCCGGACTAAAGACTGAGAGTTAACCACTTCATAGCTGAGACGCCGCAGCAGCGGACGCAGATACGCACATTCGCCACAACATTAAAATCAATGGTTGTTACTCTGAAAGGTTCTATTTATCGGCAAACGTTAACAACTCATTTTATCAGAAGCCGGGCCGGCCCGCCCCCCTCGCCATTTACATACACGCCATTTGCTGCGATTGCTATTTATGCGAAATGCACTTAACCCCGTATCGACCGGGCACCGCAGCCACGCCATGGTTCATGTGTTTACTGTCACTGCGGCACAATTACTTTCTAATGCTTATATTGGAAATCAAATACCAGGAAACTTGGACCGTGACCGTCCTCCAATCCCAGTCCGGAGAAACTTCTCGGGGTCGTTTATGTCTTTGACCTTATTCCGCTAATCGGGGTGTAACTTCTTTCGGCTGTTGTGCCCGTGCCAAGGGATGCGGGATGGAGCGTCTTCTGTAAGCAGGTCGGAGTTTCTCTACGTTTGGCGCTCTACGTTCCCCATTTGTTTGGCCCTAAAAGGTATTCTTTTCGTGAGTGATGTCGCCAGGGGCCACTTTGGAGCAGCACGCGGCGCTCGGGGGAGTCTTTAGCATGGTCTGCTGGCTGCGAATGGTTCTTTCAGTGTCTGTAATCAGGACGGGGAGTACATCAGACATGGATCTATTGTCATGGAATATCTTCGGAGTTTAATGGATTATGTCCCTTTGGGGCTCCGGGGAATATTATGTACAACTGAGAGTTTCCATAGAAAATGTGAAGAGTATAGAAAGCATTAACTCCTTATAAAGAAAATAAATACAAATACAGTGAAGGAAACAAGTATTTGATCCCCGGCTGATTTTGAATGTTTGCCCCTCACATAGAAATGATCGGTGTAAAAATCGAATGTTCGGTGTATTGTAACACTGAGAAACAGAATAGCAACAACAAATTCAGCAGAAATGCGTCTAAGAAATGATGACTGATCTGCATGTTCATGAGGGAAATAAGTATTTGATCCCCTATCATTCAGCAGAATTTCTGGCTACCAGGTGTCTTTCATACAGGTAACAAGCTGAGATTAGAAGCAGTCTCTTAAAGGGAGTGCTGCTAATCTCATTTTGTTACCTGTATAAAAGACACCTGTCCACAGGAGCAATCAAACAATCAGATTCCAAACTCACCACCATGGCAAAGACCAAAGAGCTGTCCAAGGATGTCAGGGACAAGATGGTAGACCTACACAAGGCTGGACTGGGCTACCAAACTATGGCCAAGCAGCTTGGTGAGAAGGTGACAACAGTTGGTGCAATCATTCACAAATGGAAGAAACACAAAACTACTGTCAGTCTCCCTAGGTCTGGTGCACCATGCAAGATCTCACCTGGTGGAGTGTCAATGATCATGAGAACAGTGAGGAATCATCCCAGAACTACACGTGAGGATCTTGTCAATGATCTCCAGGCAGCTGGGACCACAGTCACCAAGAAAACAATTGGTAACACACTACGCCGACAAGGACTGAAATCCTGCAGTGCCTGCAAGGCCCCTCTGCTCAAGAAAGCACATGTCCAGGCCCGTCTGAAGTTTGCCACTGAACATCTGAATGATGCGGAGGAGGACTGGTGGGAAGTGTTGTGGTCAGATGAGACCAAAATCCAGCTCTTTGGCATCAACTCAACTCACCGTGTTTGGAGGAGGAGGAATGCTGCCTATGACCCCAAGAACACCATCCCAACTGTGAAACATGGTGGTGGAAACATTCTGCTTCGGGGATGTTTTTCTGCTAAGGGGACAAGACAACTGCACCGCATCAAAGGGACGATGGACGGGGCAATGTACCATCAAATCTTGGGTGAGAACATTCTTCCCTCAGCCAGGGCATTGAAAATGGGTCGTGGATGGGTGTTCCAGCATGACAATGACCCAAAGCATTTTTTAACTCTACCTAAAATACACTGGTCCTGATCTTTGAACCCGACTCTGCGCATGACCTTTGATGCTAAACGTGACCCTAACCCTGACCTACAGCAAATCCTGATCTAGCTATTTTATCTTTATTTTTTCCTTACCCCCTTTTCTCTGTTTACAATTTTCTCCTCTAGCAAAGAGACCAATGTTTTATATATTGTATTTTCTATGTAATATAATGTACTGTATTTTATTATATATCTTCTATGTAAAGCAATATATTATATAACGTCTTCTGTGTAATAGAATGTATTATATAATTTACAGTATCTGCTATGTAAGACAATGTATTATAGAATAGATCCTGTATGTAAACAAGGTATTTTATAATGGATCCTGTATGTATACAATGGATTATAGAATGGATCCTGTATGTATACAATGTATTATAGAATAGATCCTGTATGTAAACAAGGTATTTTATAATGGATCCTGTATGTATACAATGGATTATAGAATGGATCCTGTATGTATACAATGTATTATATAATGGATCCTGTATGTATACAATGTATTCTAGAATGGGTCCTGTATGTATACAATGTATTATAGAATGGGTCCTGTATGTATACAATGTATTATAGAATGGGTCCTGTATGTATACAATGTATTATAGAATGGATCCTGTATGTATACAATGTATTATAGAATGGATCCTGTATGTATACAATGTATTATAGAATGGATCCTGTATGTATACAATGTATTATAGAATGGATCCTGTATGTATACAATGTATTATATAACGGGTCCTGTATGTATACAATGTATTATAGAATGGATCCTGTATGTATACAATGTATTATAGAATGGATCCTGTATGTATAAGATGTATTATAGAATGTGTCCTGTATGTATACAATGTATTCTAGAATGTATCTTCTATGTAATATAATGTATCTAGTATGTATACAATGTATTATATAACACATCTTCCATGTAATACAATGCATCTTTTGCTCCATTCAAGAGGAGAAAAATAACACGGGGTGGGCTGTTCAGTGACTGATCACTGTGATAGCCAATCGGAGGCTACCAGCAATCAGGTTCTCCTGGTTCCTGATCATTAGTGACCTGGAAGCACATTAGCACATATATGCGTCCCTATGGATAAAAACCTACTTCCGCGAAGTCGCCTATATGTGTGCAGTCGGCCAGAAGGGGTTATTAAAATTAACATCCATTAATAAAAGGATAAAAATGCTTCTTAAAATTCCATGAAAACATTTTTTGGCTCCATCAATTTATTTCTATTGGTAGAGGATCTGTATCCAGCACCTCACCCCCCCCCCCACGTCTTCTTGGACCTTAATAAATAAAGCATCCATTAATAAATACATGAAGCTTATTTAAATGATAGATGTGATTTTATTGTACAACACATATTTAGCATTTTTTGGTTCCAAAAAAAACAAACTCATTGTGGCTCCATCAAGGATTTTCCGTCTGTTGGTAGAGGATCCATATCCATATCCAGCACCTCACCCTCACCTCTCCTTGGGCATTAATAAATGCAACATCCATTAATAAAATCCATTCATAAATTTATAAACCCTAATATGCTGTAAAAGGATAAATCTGTTTATAAAGCATGTCAGTCATTTTTTCTTTCTATTATAGGGACTCCAAGTAACTGCTGATATAATGTATTACTTCTAGCGTAGCCTTTCCTGCACTTCCCACGCCCAGGTCAGGGTATCCATTGCTTTATTTCAGCAATACAGAGTATATGGCAGCAAAGCAATCTCATTCGATGGCTCTGATATCCCAGGTCTTGACTAAGCTGTACCGGGGAAATGGCCGGGATTACTATAGTGTCAGCTAGGTTGTCCAAACAAGAAAGTTGGCTGAACAGAATGGGGTACTAAAGCAGGTTAGACCAGTGGTCTCCAAACTGCAGCTCATTGCTTGCTTTTTTCCGGCCCACGGGGCATTATTCCCCCCACCATCAGCAACAGTGGGGCTTAGTACCTGCCACTAACACCAACAATGGGGCACTATTCCTTTCCTTCCACTGACACCAATGATGGGGCACTATTCCTTCCATTGACACCAATGATGGGGCACTATTCCTTCCAGTGACACCAATGATGGGGCACTATTCCTCCCACTGACACCAATGATGGGGCACTATTCCTTCCATTGACACCAATGATGGGGCACTATTCCTTCCAGTGACACCAATGATGAGGCATTATTCCTCCCGCTGACACCAAAGATGCAGCACTATTCCTCCCACTGACACCAATGATGGGGCACTATTCCTTCCAGTTACACCAATGATGAGGCATTATTCCTTTCACTGACACCAATGATGGGGCACTATTCCTTCCAGTTACACCAATGATGAGGCATTATTCCTTCCACTGACACCAATGATGGGGCACTATTCCTCCCACTGACACCAGTTATGGTGCAATATTCCTTCGACTGATACCAATGATGGGGCACTATTCCTCCCACTGATACCAATGATGGGGCACTATTCCTTCCACTGACACCAATGATGAGACACTTTTTCTCCCACTGACACCAATGATGGGGCACTATTACTCCAGTGATACCAATGATGGGGCACTATTCCTTCCAGTTACACCAATGATGAGGCATTATTCTTCCCACTGACACCAAAAATGGTGCACTATTACTTCCACTGACACTAATGATGGGACACTATTCCTCCCACCAATACCAATGATGGGGCACTATTCCTCCCACTGACACCAATGATGGGACACTATTCCTCCCACTGACACCAATAATGGGGCACTATTCCTCCCACTGACACCAATGATGGGGCACTATTCCTCCCACTGACACCAATGATGGGACACTATTCTTCCCACTGGCACCAATGATGAGGCACTATTCCTCCCACCGCAACCAATGATAGGGCACTATTCCTCCAATTGACACCAATAATGGGGCACTATTCCTCCCACTGACACCAATAATGGGGCACTATTCCTCCCACTGACACCAATGATGGGGCACTATTCCTCCCACTGCATCAAGATGGCTGACTTACAGCCTGACACAGGAGCACGCATTCCCCAAACGCGCACCTACCCCCACCATCATGTGACCAGAAGTGATGTCTCAACTGCACTGAGGGAATCCCAGAACTTGGAGGACATGTTGGAAGCCACTAGCACCACCGCCAGACGCCTGAGATCCCATCTACCTAGAGGCTCCACACTTCACTCTTGGTTGCCAACTGCACTGTCCACTGTTAACTCTTCCCTGTGAAGACTGGAAGTTCACAGAAGGAGCAATGAGAGAGAGTGACTGGCTTCCCCCTCTGAAGATGTGCGTGCGCACAAAACGCGTAAGGATAAGCCAGTACGCCGTGACGTCACGCAGCCGGAGCCACGTGAAGGCCCGGCGGCCATCTTGCTTATGGACGGTTAGTCCATTTTGCCTGTGTTTTATCTACTAATGTCATTTTATGAATTTGCAAATTCCATTATTTAATGAAATTCGGTTTTATTACCTACCACACTATGGGCACTTCTTATGTCTCCCAAAAAGAAGATTGCAGCACGTTTGAAGTTTGCAAAAGAGCACCTGGATGTTCCACAGCACTACTGGCAGAATATACTGTGGACAGATGAAACCAAGATTGAGTTGTTTGGGAAGAACACACAACACTATACAGTCAGGTCCATAAATATTGGGACATCGACACAATTCTAACATTTTTGGCTCTATACACAACCACAATGGATTTGAAATGAAATGAACAAGATGTGCTTTAACTGCAGACTGTCAGATTTAATTTGAGGGTATTTACATCCAAATCAGGTGAACGGTGTAGGAATTACAACAGTTTGCATATGTGCCTCCCACTTGATAAGGGACCAAAAGTAATGGGACAGAATAATAATCATAAATCAAACTTTCACTTTTTAATACTTGGTTGCAAATCCTTTGCAGTCAATTACACCCTGAAGTCTGGAACGCATAGACATCACCAGACGCTGGGTTTCATCCCTGGTGATGCTCTGCCAGGCCTCTACTGCAAATGTCTTCAGTTCCTGCTTGTTCTTGAGGCATTTTCCCTTCAGTTTTGTCTTCAGCAAGTGAAATGCTCAATCGGATTCAGGTCAGGTGATGGACTTGGCCATGGCAGAACATTCCACTTCTTTCCCTTAAAAAACTCTTTGGTTGCTTTTGCAGTCTGCTTTGGGTCATTGTCCATCTGCACTGTGAAGCGTCCAATGAGTTGTGAAGCATTTGGCTGAATATGAGCAGATAATATTCCCGAAACACTTCAGAATTCATCCGGCTGCTTCTGTCAGCAGTCACATCATCAATAAATACAAGAGAAGCAGTTCCATTGGCAGCCATACATGCCCACGCCATGACACTACCACCACCATGCTTCACTGATGAGGTGGTATGCTGAGGACCATGAGCAGTTCCTTCTCCATACTCTTCTCTTCCCATCACTCTGGTACAAGTTGATGTCGGTCTCATCTGTCCATAGGATGTTGTTCCAGAACTGTGAAGGCTTTTTTACATGTCGTTTGGCAAACTCTAATCTGGCCTTCCTGTTTTTGAGGCTCACCAATGGTTTCCATCTTGTGGTGAACCCTCTGTATTCACTCTGGTGAAGTCTTCTCTTGATTGGTGACTTTGACACACATACACCTACCTCCTGGAGAGTGTTCTTGATCTGGCCAACTGTTGTGAAGGGTGTTTTCTTCACCAGGGAAATA